>NC_044552.1:5654054-5970443 GCF_007565055.1 Rhinopithecus roxellana | reverse complement strand
CCTTCCCCTCCCCTCCATTCTCTCTCCTTTCCCTTCCCCTCCCCTCACCTCTCCCTCCCCTCCCCTCACCTCTCCCTCCCCTCCCCTCTCCCTCCCCTCCCCTCCCCTTCCCTTCCCTCTCTTTTCATTTTTTTAATTTCAACAGGGTCTCACTTCTTTCACCCGGGCTGGAGTACAATGGCATGATCTTGGCTCACTGTAGCCTTGACATCCTGGGTTCAGGTGATCTTTCCACCTCAGCCTCCTGAGTAGCTGGGACCACAGACACATGCCACCGTAGCCAGCTAATATTTGTATTTTTAATAGAGATGGGGTCTCCCTATGTTGCCCAGGCTATCCTCAAATTCCTAGGCTTAAGTAATCCTCCTGCCTCAGCCTCCCAAAGTGCTGGGATTACAGGCATGAGCCACTGCACCTGGTGAAATAAATTTCTGTTGTTTATAAGCTACCTGGTTTGTGGTATTCTATCAGCCTTAATGGGTTAAGACAGAAGGTTTTACTATTCTCATTTAAAGATGGGTTAACTGGAAATTGGAGCAGTGCAGTATTTGCTAAGCTGGTGAATTGTGGAATTGGAATACAAATCCAGATGATTCTCCTACCGTCACCCAGATGCCTAAAGAGGATGGTCTCCACCATGTTCTTCAAAGATGCTTCCTCTGCTACTCTCATTCTTAAAGCTTTGGTGAAGGCCATGTCTTCTGGCCCGCTGAGAGCCACAGTTAGGGGCGGGGCAGCAGGTATGAGGTGTGATGCATGAGGTCACACATCACTAATCCACTACACGGTCCCATCTCCCCAAGTCCTCAGGTTCCTTCCTCCACACCAAGGAATTTCCGGCCTCTCAACTTCAATTGGGGGCAACCTCCATTTTATCCAGTGTTTAGTCCATCCAGTGAGAAAGCAGTAAGAATCCCTCCTAGGTGCGCGGACTTCCTAGCACCGCGAATCCAGAATCTCAGGTAATCTCACCATATAGATGACACTGGTTTCATCTAACTACTTTCTTCCCTTTTGGGTCTAGCCTCTTAAGGATCCAGTCCCACACCCATTCTCTAGGGTATTGGAAGGTCCACAGACTAGGCATTTCTTCTGCTGTGAAACTAAACGTTGTCTTGGAGCTGTCTTTTTTCTTTTTCTTTTTTTTTTTTTTGAGACAAGATCTTGCTCTGTTGCCCAGACTAGAGTGCAGTGGTGCAATCATAGCTTACTCAACCTCCTGAGTTCAAGTGATCCTCCTGTCTCAGCCTCCTGAGTAGCTAGGACTTTAGTGTGTGCCACCATGCCCAGCTATTTTCTTATTTTTTGTAGAGATGGATGGGGGTCTTGCTATGCTGCCCAGGCTGGTCTCAAACTCCTGGGCTCACTTCATCCTCCCGCCTTAACCTTGCAAAGCGCTAGGATTATAGGTGTGAGCCACTGCACCTTGCTGAATTGTCTTTTGAATTGACCCCCTGGGGCAAAGTAAGATCTGACTCTATCTAGGTTTAGGAGATGAGAGATGAAGGGAGGGTCATGAGGACAGTTGACAGCTGAGGAGGTCATTCCAGGGTCTTCAGGCAAGTCTGGGCCAGCCTCATTAGAGAGGGGAGGAAGTCTACTTCTTCTAGATGGAGGGACTCTAGATGGAGTTTTTGGAGATTCAAATACTCTGAATCACCCAATTTTTCAACGTCTATGTTTTAAATAGACTTTTTGGAAATTCCGATTTTGAGAGGCCATTTCTTCTCTTAACAGCTCTGGTTAGATTATTGTTTTTACCTTGTATTATGGCTAATAAATAACTTGCATGGGAAACAACAGTTCTGCCATGTTCTTGTTATTCCCTTGTGCTAACATCATACACATCTTCTGCCTGAGGTCTATCCATGGGTGTTTTAATTTGCCAAGGCTCTGTAACAAAGTACCACAAACTGGGTGGCTTAAATAACAGAAATTTGTTGTCTCACAGTTCTTGAAGCTGGAAATCCAAGATCAAAGTGTCAGCAGGGTTGGTTTCTTCTGGGGCCTCTCCCCGTGGCTTGTAGATGACATCTGCTCCCTGTGTCCTCACATCATCTTCCCTCTGTGTGTGTCTGTGTTTAAATGTCCCCCTCTCATAAGGACACCATCATATTGGATTAGGGCACTCTCATGACCTTACTTGAATTTGATTACCTCTGTAAAGATCCTGTCTCCAAAATAAGGTCATATTTTGAGGTACTAGGGGGTTAGGACTTGAACATATAAATTATGAGGAAACAAATTCAATGTGTTACTTATACAAATACATTTTTTATTCCAACACAAATGGGTGAAAAGTCCGTTGGGAGAAATGTAGAGCCACACAAAAGAAAACATCTTGTAACTTGGCAGAGTTATTACCAACAGAATCAGAGCTTTGGATAGTCAATGAAAAGCAACATTTTACAAAACAGTATTAAAATAGCATGCATTTAGGCTTTGCCAATTGCTTCAATTTTCAATTAAAAGGGTATCAAAAATCATTACAGGCCAGCCGCGGCAGCTCACGCCTGTAATCCCAGCAATTTGGGAGGCCCGTGTAAGTGGATCAACTGAGGTCAGGAGTTCAAGACCAGCCTGGCCAACATGGCAAAACCCCATCTCTACTAAAAAAATACAAAAATTAGCTAGGCATGGTGGCAGGCACCTGTAATCCCAGCCACTTGGGAGGCTGAGGCAGGGAGAATTGCTTGAACCCAGGATAAGGAGGTTGCAGTGAGCCAAGATTGTGCCACTATACCCTAGTCTGGGCAGTAGAGTGAGACTCCATCTCAAAAACAAACAAACAAAAAAATCATTACAAATAAAGAAAATAGACAAGTGCTTCAGAACAGTGGTTCCCAAAGTGCAGTTCCCACACAGCAATGGCAGCGCCTTGGAACTTGTCAAAAATACAAGTTCTTAGGGCCGAGCGTGGTGGCTCACACTTAATCCCAGCACTTTGGGAGGCCGAGGTGGGTGGATCATGAGGTCAGGAGTTCGAGACCAGCCTGGCCAACATGGTGAAACCCCCATCTCTAAAAATAATACAAAAATTAGCTGGGCGCAGTGGTGCACACCTGTAGTCCCAGCTACTCAGGAGGCTGAGGCAGGAGAATCACTTGAGCCCAGGAAGCCGAGGTTGCAGTAAGCTGAGATCGTGCCACTGCTGTATCTTGTGTTTGGTTTAGGGAATTGTGGATAATATTAACTTTAATATACATTTCTTTGTTGCCAGTTCATCAAAAAGGAGGCTTGCGATTGTTCCCTCTTTATTTAAAAATTGATATTTTAGGTTTCATTTCTGCATAGCAGATGTTGCTTCGTTAATGGTTATGTTAAAATTCATTTCTATTTTTAAAACTTGACCATATGATGTTTCCAGGGAGTATAAACCTAACCAAACATCTGTTCTAATTTTTCTTGGTAAAATCATTGCTGTTGCATTAACATTCAATAAGATTTTTCCAATGGATATCTTCTTAAGATGCTTGGGTATTTAGTGACACCAATTCCATTGACTTATGTTAGTTTAGGTAACATTAGATATCATAATTCTTAAATTGGGTTAAATAGCTGATAAAGTAATTATCAGCAACTCTTTCAAAATAAATGATAGTGGGAGGGGCTGCCACAATTTCTCATTGTAGTGAAATTCCTACTTTCCCCTCATCTGCTATCTATGGCATATAACCTTATTACCTATGGACCATGTTGGGGCAGAGTCAAGCTATATATTATGGGTGGACAGTACAGATGGTGGCATTACTACAGTGATGTGATGGGAACTGACAGGACAGCCAAATACAGATTATTGTAACTCAGCCTAAGTTTTCTTGTAGCTGGTGGGTGTAGCAATAATTCAGAAAGAACCTTTCTAGAGACACATCATAATCTAGAGATTTATTTTTCAACGAAAGTAATGAAACAAATGAGGCTATATTCTACATTTTTTTTTTTTTTTTTTTGAGACGGAGTCTCTGTTGCCCAGGCTGGCATGCAATGATGCAATCTTGTCTCACTGCACCCTCCACCTCCCAGGTTCAAGTGATTCTTGTGCCTCAGCCTCCTGAGTAGCTGGGATTACTGGCACCTGCCACCACACCTGGCTAATTTTTGTATTTTTAGTAGAGTCCAGGTTTTACCATGTTGGCTAAGCTGGTCTCAATCTCCTGACCTCAGGTGACCTCAAACTGCCTGCCTTGGGCTCCCAAAGTGCTGGATTACAGGTGTGAGCCACTGTGCCCAGCCTACATTCTGGTTTTAAATGGGAGAAACTCCTGGTAAATAAAATTTCTTATCTGCTATATAACATGCTAGTAAATAATTAACGTCTTTGCTTTAAAAAAGGAAACTGTTGAGTAAGCAAGACAGTTACTTTAAAGTATTTGAGTATATTTATCATAACATTTAGGGATAAATGTGAAAAAATATAATGAAAATAAAACTTTTTGGTTACAATATGATCAGTTAATTAAGAAACAAAATTTGCAATAATCATACCACTGCTGATTATTATGAACCTATTATATTTTAGGATTCACATAATCCAATTCTAGAATTCAAAGAAAAAAAGCCCATCCAAAAAGTAATAGATTAGATTATATGTAAAAATTGACATGTAATAGGTTAATGTAAAAATGGACAATTTCTGCATTATACAATAAAACCCTGTTTTGTAGTATATTCATAGAAAATTTGAGGTACAGTAAAGCCAACAGATCAGGAGACAGCTGCCATTGATAAGATAACTTGTTACTCACAATTCCCAAGAGGCAGGGGCATGACACACCATGGGAGATCACATGAGAAGCACTAGGGTGAGTTAATAGTCAGAGGGAGGGAGAAGGACTGTGTACAAGGGCCTTTATTATGGTTTCTCAAGAAAGAAACAGGTGAAACAGGGTAAGCAGGCTTAGGATTGACTACTGTGAATAATTTCAGCCAGTTCTGGGGTCTAGGGGGCTCTCCCTGGTTGTCTGGTACCTGGTTCTTGTGTTATTAGGACAGGTGGATAGTGGCCTGGAATGTGAAAGCAAGATAAAGGAGGTGGCTGGTGTGTAGGCCCTGGATTTGTCTGTTGACATTTGACAAGTATGCTCAAAGGTGAGTCATTTACTAGCTCTAGGAATTAGTTTACCCTGGAATGGGCCAGCTCCTTCAGGGTCAGCAAAGGTCCGAGAGGTCAAAGCGACAGAATAGAAAATAAAAGACATGCTTAACACATTCTACAATATCAATTTAAAAGCTAAAAATATAATATAAGCTTCCCAATGTATAGAATATGTTCATCTTAAAGAACTCTAGACCGAATGACCACTCATACCTAATAGTCCCACATGGTCACAAATTGATATCCTCATTGTCTCTATGTCACATGGAAGTAAGATAAGAAATAAAGGAGCCTCAATTCTTACATAATTGTAATTGTTTTAAGAGAAAAGGAGGGTTAGGAGGTAGAAGTTATAGAATAGTACTTTTTATAATAGAAAGTTATTTTTCCTATAGGCATATCAGTGTAAAGGTGCTGCTTTTATTATATATGCAGAGTTGAACAACCAAAATACCACTGGGCAAATCCAATATTTGATTATATCTAGTTTTTTTTTTTTTTTTTTTTTTTAAGGTTTTTCTTTTCCTATTACTACCACTACTCTATTGTTGGGAACACTCTCTTTATATATACTTCTCATGTTTTTTTCACATCTATCACTCAATGTTATGATAAAGAAAACACAAACTTTTTAAAAATTTTTAATTTTTTATTTTACTTTAAGTTCCGGGATACATATGCAGAACGTGCAGGTTTGTTACATAGGTATACATGTGCCATGGTGGTTTCGCCCATCAACCCGTCATCTAGGTTTTAAGCCCTGCATGCATTAGGTATTTGTCGTAAGGTTCTCCCTCCCCTTCCCCACCAACCCCCAACAGGCCCCAGTGTGTGATGTTCCCCTCCCTGTGTCCATGTGTTTTCATTGTTCAGCTCCCACTTATGAGTGAGAATATGTGGTGTTTGGTTTTCTATTCCTGTGTTAGTTTGCTGAGAATAATGGCTTCCAGCTTCATCCATGCCTCTGCAGAGGACATGAACTCATTCTTTTTATGGCTGTAACACAAACATTTTTGAACAAAATAATAAAATTACTCAATCAACGGCATTTTTTAAAGCAAAGAACATTAATTTTTTATTACTCTGTTGTTGTATAAGGAGGTGAGTAATTTTATTCACCAGGAAATTCTCATGTAAGAAGGATACTCTTTACCAAGGAGTTTAGTGAAGATTAGGGTTTGACCAAGAGGAAGGAAGTTCTAGAGAAGGAGAGAAGGAAGAAAGAGAGGCACCTTGGAAGGAAAGTGTCTGGGAGAGTTTCAGGAGGGAAGTGAGAGTGAGAAAAGGTTCAGAGGCACAGCGGCCACTGAGGAATTTGAAAGAAGTAGAAAGAAGAGGCAATGGAGCCTCTTCATTGGTCTTGGAACTATAAAAATAACATCTGGAATTATTTTTAGTGACTTTTTTGGTGTTCTTTTTTTCTTTGAATCCTAGAACTGGATTATGTGAATCCTAAGATATAATAGGTTTACAGGAATCAGCAATGGTATGATTATTGCAAATTTTGTTTCTTAATTAACTGATTCTGTTGTAACCAGAAAGTTCTATTTTGATTATATTTTTTCACATGTATCACTCAGTGTTGTGATAAATATACTCAAATGGTTTAGAGTAACTACATTGCTCACTCAACAGTTTCTTTTTTTGTTAAGGCAAAGGTGTTAATTCTTTGCTACCGTGTTGTATAAGGAGGTAAGGAATTTTATTCACAAGGAAATTCTCATTTAAAACTAAAATGAAGTCTCATTTGCTATTATGTGTCCTTAACTGCTACAATATGGTACTTTTCAAACTAAGGAAATTTCTCTGATCAATATAGTGTTTTTTTCTATATTGAGTTGAGAAATCGTTTATTTGGAGACAAATTAACTTTTCCTTTTTATATATATGTTCAAAGCTTGTTTTTTTCTGACAATTGCTACATTTCTATTTTGAGTAATATAGTTGTGTTCTTTTAGTGGCTTGTAATATGGTTAAAAAGATTATACTTTGTGCTTTCTTCCCCCTTAACATATGTTTATAATAGACTTCAGAGATATTTGTGTATTTTCTATTTCAGATGTATGGTTTAAATAACTATATGGAATCTATAATAATGATTGTTCTTTGAGAATCTAATCCACGTGGTTACAAAGTAGTCATATAACTATAACTATCTGATACTGGTGAACCTGGAGAACACATTTCTTTTGAAGTTTGACTGTGTTTTTATCTTGATAACATGCCATTTTTGGCAGTTGTTCATCAAAGGAGATCCCCATGAAGTAGCCCCTGTAGACATCAGATGTTAAATAGGTAAAGGAGGCATCTCTTCTAATGAGCTTCAGGAATCTTTGGGGTTTGTGAGAAGAGGAAGAAGAAGAAAGAGCACAGCCCCTTTCCCAGATGGAGGGTGTGGCTGGCCAGCATTACCATCTCAGAGCTGGCGGTGACAAGTGCCATCTGCTATGGCGGTTCGGCTCTGGCCTTTTTCCAGAATGGCGACATCAATGCTATAGTTCCCTGTGAAATTGGAGAAGTTAATTATACTTTAAAACTTTTTTCTGTTGCCTTAAAGATGCTGACTTTCATATATAGGTAAGAATATACATGTATAGGCCGGGTGCAGTGGCTCACGCCTGTAATCCCCCAGCACTTTGGGAGGCCGAGACAGGCAGATCACGAGGTCAGGAGATCGAGACCGTCCTGGCTAACACGGTGAAACCCTGTCTGTATTAAAAATACTGGCCGGGCGCGGTGGCTCAAGCCTGTAATCCCAGCACTTTGGGAGGCCGAGACGGGCGGATCACGAGGTCAGGAGATCGAGACCATCCTGGTTAACACGGTGAAACCCCGTCTCTACTAAAAAAATACAAACAAACTAGCCGGGCAAGGTGGCGGGCGCCTGTAGTCCCAGCTACTTGGGAGGCTGAGGCAGGAGAATGCTGTGAATCCGGGAGGCGGAGCTTGCAGTGAGCCGAGATTGCGCCACTGAACTCCAGCCTGGGCCACAGAGCAAGACTCTGTCTCAAAGAAAAAAAAAAAAAAAAAAAAAGAATATACATGTATAAAATGCAAAAATTATGTGATGAATTTTCACTTGAACGTGGACATTGAAACTAAGTTCTCGAGCCAGAATGGCTGAGTTTGAGGCCTGGTTCTGTTGCTTACCAGTCCTATGACAGGGGAAGTTACACAATCCTTCTGAGCCTCAGTTTCCCATCTGCAAAATGGGAGTGGTAACAGTACATATGGCACAGTTGTGAGAGCTAAATGAAATTGTATAGGTAAAGCACTTAGGAGCACACAGTAAGCATTCAATATATGCTATTATTATTATCATCATCAATATCACCAGTCATTTAAATAATAGGCTCCTTTATTACATTTGAAATAACTTGTTGTATGGTATAATGGGAAGATCACTGGACTTGGAGTCAAAATCAATGGTTTCTTGGTCCCCATTTTACTATTATTCCTCTGTGATGCTTTCAGCATGCTTCTTATCCTCTCTGGGCTTCAGCTTCCTCGCCTATAAAATAGAATGAGATAATGCTTAAGTCCTCTTTCAATATATTATTTGCTTCTTTTTATGACTTCTATTAAAACTTACAGTTGTCTTCTAAAAAAACCCTGCCCTAATACTAAAGCTACACTAGTAGTATCTATACATGCTTTCCCTCTCTCTCTTTTACACACACACACACACACACACACACACACACAGAGAGAGAGACAATCTTACTGTGGGATTTACTTTATATGTCCCTAGGCTGAAGCAGAATCATTGAGCAAAATAAAAATCGTATTGGAGGCCAGGCGCAGTGGCTCATACCTGTAATCCCAGCACTTTGGGAGGCCGAAGCAGGTGGATCACAAGGTTAAGAGATCAAGACTATCTTGATCCATGGCCAACATGGTAAAACCCTGTCTCTACTAAAAATACCAAAAAGCCGGTTATGGTGGCGGGCACCTGTAGTCCCAGCTACTCGGGAGGCTGAGGCAGGAGAATCACTTGAACCTGGGAGGCGGAGGTTGCAGTGAGCCAAGATCATGCCACTACACTCCAGCCTGGGCAACAGAGCAAGACTGCGTCTCAAAAAAAAAAAAAAAAAGTATTGGATTTTTCTTAAGGTCATAGTGATACTGCACTGCAGAAAATGACTAGTGTTTTCTAGCTTAATACACATACACACACACACACACACACACCAAACCTCTAACATCTTACAAATAAGACCTTTCCATATGAGTTCATAATTTTTTGGCCTTTCAGCTGAGTTTTTTTTTTAGATGGAGTCTCGCTCTGTTGCCCAGGCTGCTGTGCAATGGCACCATCTTGGCTCACTGCAATCTCTGCCTCCCGTGTTCAAGTGATTCTCCTGTCTCAGCCTCCTGAGTAGCTGGGGCTACAGGAGCACACCACCACACCTGGCTACTTTTTTGTATTTTTAGTAGAGATGGGGTTTTGCCATGTTGGCCAGGCTAGTCTCAAACTCCTGGCCTCAAGTGATTGGCCCACCTCAGCCTCCCAAAGTGCTGGGATTATAGGCATAAACCACCACACCCAGCCTAGCCTGGTCATTTTGATGCGGATTAGTTTTGACTTAGCCTTCAAAGCTAACACCGTTAATCAAACAACTGACACTGAATATGTATGTTTTGAAAAAAGTTACCAGGATAGTTTGGGTTCTTCTGAAAGTTGAGCCTGAATCAAAGGCTTAGAGGAGGGGTGACCCCAGGAAATAAGGGAGTGGAGGGAGGTAGATTAGGAAAGAAGAAAAACTGATATACAGGTGAGTTATCCGGGTGATAGGAGTACAAGTCCACCTGGATCTCTGAGTAGTGTGGGTCTCTGAGTAGGTAGCCTCTCAGAATTGTCTCTCTGTTGGATGAAACCCTGGGGCATTCATCATCCACCACCAGTTCTGTCCATCTGATGGTTGGGGTTGCCCTAGACGTGTTAATTGCCTTGTACGTCCAGGCTGTGTTTTGTAAGGGCCTGGTGGGCTCCTGGGAGTTCAGTGAATGATTTCAGGTAAGATGTGGAGACTAAGGTGAGGGTGTGGGGTGGGCTCCATAGGCGTATCTGAACTAACAGGAACTGTTTACCGCAGCTGTGACCAAAATCAGAGATGAGTCAAAAGGATGGGACACAGGGCACTAAAACAGGCTGCTACAATTTCCCCTTAATGTGGCCACCTGCTGTCTCATCCTGTTTGGGACACCCAACTTTTCCTTGGGCCTCTCGCCCTCATTGTGGTGGGAGTGAGTGTGAGGAATGGGACGCTGGGGGCACTGGGTTGAAGATCAGGGATATCCATACGTCTCTGGTGAAAAGTGTTTAATTTTAAAAATGAAACTGTTTTTACAATGGTATATTGTTATTTTGATGTGGGGGTGAGGGCAGGGGAAAGGCACAGAGACAGCGTAAGACTGAGGGTGAAGTGCATGCACTGTCAGGGATGTTTGTTTGAAATATTACTTGGCAATAAAAAATGGTGTTTCTTTATTTTGATGCAGTGTTTTGGTAGGATTGACAAATGGCCGATCAAAATGTCATGCCTTCAACCCCCATGTCAAAATGCCTGTTCTGATCAGCAGCGTAAGCACATTCCATCTAGCTGGATCTAAAGGAACTAAAATGTAAATGATTTTGGATAAGTTAATATTTATGCTAAGTTTTAATTGTATATATTTAAGGTGTACAACATGATCGTTTATATACCTACCTTGATATACATACACCTAGTGAAATAATTAGTCAAGCAAATTAATACATCCATCATCTATCTCATAGAGTTACCTTTCACGCACATGCACACTTTTGTGTGTGTGTGTGTGTGTGTGTGTGCTAAGAGTGTCTCAAATCTACTCTTTTGGCAAATTACCCATCTACCCATCTATAATACAATATTAACTCTAGTCCTCATGTTGTACATTAGATCTCTAGACTCATTAATCCTGTGTAACTGCTTTATGCAAATGTTTGTATTGAAAAGACAAAGATACTTGGAGATGCATATTCGGGTGACATATCATTCTTTCCATAATTATGAAAAGGTTGATCAATATTTTGACAGAATCATTTTGACAATGATAATTCATTGCAGGCTAAAAAAAAAAAATCCATGTGACTTTCAACTTTTAAAAATTACCAGATAACATTCCTAATAGATACTGCCACCTCTCCTGGCCCCATACCCTCCTTGATTCTCATCTTTTCCTTCATTCCTTCTGTCTTCTATAAGAAAGTTATTTTAAATATTTATGTCTTCATTTATTGTTTTTCCCCAATAAATTTACCACATTAGCCATTTTTAAGTACAGAGCTGTTAAGTACATTTATAATTTTGGTTGTGCAAACATTACCACCATCCATCCACGGAGATATTTTCATCTTGACAAACTGAAACTCTGTACCCATTAAATAATAACTCCCCATCCCCATGCCCCAGGCAACAACCATTCTACTTTCTGTCTTTATGACTTTGACTATTGTAGGTACCTCATATAAGTGGAATCATACAGTATTTGTCTTTGTGTGACACGCTTATTTCATCTAGCATAATGCCCTTGAAGTTCATTTGTATTGTGGCATGTATCAGAATTTCCTTCCTTCTTAAAGCTGAATAGTATTCCATTATACATATAAATATACACACAAACACACATCAAATTTTGTTTATCCATTCATTTATTGATGGGCACTGGGGTTGGCTTCTACCTTTTAGCTGTTGTGAATAATATAGCTATGAAAATGGGTATACAAATAATCTCTTTGAGACCCAGCCTTCAGTTATTTTGGATGTATACCCAGTCGTGGAATTGCTAGATCATATGATAATACTACTCTTAATATTTTGAGAAACTGTCCTTCTGTTTTCCATAGCAGCTACCCCAGTTTACATTCCTATGCACAGAGCATGAGAGTCTAAATTTCTCCACATTTCCTCATACTTATTATTTTCTGGTTTTTCAACAGTAGTCATTCTAATGGATGTGAAACACTCTTTCTCCTTCAACTGGTACAGGATGTGACGATTCCAGTTGCTTGGGAATCGGTTGTCCCAGAAAGCCTCTGGGTAAAGGAAGCCAGTAGCTCTTGGCAGTGGTTACAGAAACAAGACACAAGATACACTGAGCTAGAAAATGCATTGCTGTGCAGAAGTTCATTGGGATCACACGCAATAGGCTCACCACAGTCATTTATTGTGTTTTAATAGATTCGCTCAGGATAAATGGGAAAACAAAACCTCTTTGGTTATGGTGCTGTGATAGGCATGAAGAAAAGCTGTCTACCTTGGTTTTGCTCCAGTAGTTTTGCAAGAAGTCAAAAGTAGTGAAGATCTAGATACTCTGGAGGGTGTCTGGGGAGTGGGGTGGTGAGCAGTTAAACTTGCTATGAGTTATACTTCGGTGAAATGCTTCCTTGGAACAATCGCCATCTATAATTCTCATTAATGCTTCTCATGGAGCCTTACGGCAGTGAAATAAAAATTTCCAATGTGACAGCATATTCAAGATGTGGTCTTGGGCCGGGCGCGGTGGCTCACGCCTGTAATCCCAGCACTTGGGGAGGCCGAGGCGGGCAGATCACAAGGTCAGGAGATCGAGACCACGGTGAAACTCCGTCTCTACTAAAAATACAAAAAATTAGCCGGGCGAGGTGGCAGGCGCCTGTAGTCCCAGCTACTGGGAGGCTGAGACAGGAGAATGGCGTGAACCCGAGAGGCGGAGCTTGCAGTGAGCCGAGATCGCGCCACTGCACTCCAGTCTGGGGGATAGAACGAGACTCCATCTCAAAAAAAAAAAAGATGTGGTCTTGGGGTTTCAGCCAGCTCCAGGAGCATTGGCTTTGGCTTTCTTTTTTTTTTTTCTTTGCTTCTGGTGAGGGTGATTCCAGGGACTTTTTAACCTCCTGTCTGTACTTGTGGCTCACTCTCTTTGCACACACAGAAGCAATTTCTACTGTACGGGAAAGGTTCATTTCCCCATGACCCCCACATTTTGTTTTTCAAGTGCTCAACAATTGGGAACAAGTTTATTGTCATCCAGCTGAGGCAGTTAAGTGGGAGCATCACACCAGTATTTGTGAAGGAGAGGGCTTAAATATGGGTAACAGAGGAATGTGATGTGTTTACTCCTGCAACAACCTAAGACATTAAACTTCCTTTTCTCCTGATCCTACGCTTCTCCTTCCCCATCACCAGTGGTTAGGCAATAGGGTGACAGTCATGGGCTGAATTGTGTTCCCCTCCCCGCCCCAGTTTATATGTTAAAGCTCCAACCCCTGTATCTCAGAATGTCACCATATTTGGAGATAAGGTCTTTACAGAGGTGACTGAGGTAAAATGAGGTCACTAGGGTGGGCACTAATCCAATATGAGATGTCGAATGGAGACACCAGGGGTCCTGGGGCACAGAGAAAAGACCATATGAGGACATAGCAAGAAAGTGGCCATCTACAAGCCATGGAAGGAGGTCTTGGAAGAAACCAACCCTGCCAACACTTTGATCTTGGACTTCCAGTCTCCAGAACTGTGACAGAATCAATTTTTGTTGTTTAAGCCTCAGTGTGTTGACTTCGTTCTGGTGACCCTAGCAAACCAATATAGTGGCCTTGTGCAGGTGAGACAGTTGAGAAAAAAAGGAAAACTGGTTTTCCCTCTTTTCCGCTGTGTGTGTGTGTGTGTGTGTGTGTGTGTGTGTGTGTGACAGAGAGAGAGACAGAGAGATTAGAGGGCGGGGAGGGGAGAAGAGAGGAAGCAAGTTATCTGGAGAGCAGGTGAGTTTTCTTTTGCAGAACGGAGTTAATGAAGTGGCCACTCTGCCTTCCCTGTGCCTTTCCTGTGAACCTGGGAATTTCCACTGGTCCCTCCCACCGCACGCAGCGGGTTAACTGCCAACCCACGAAGTCCCAGTAGGATCCCCCAGGCCCGGCAGAGCCTGGCCTACGGTCCTGCCGGCTCTCTGCCCAACTGCTCCGTACTGGTAGGGTGATGGGCCGGGACTTGGTGGGAGGCAGAGGGACTTCGGCAGGGCGGGGGGCGAGATGGCCTCTGGTTTCTGTGGACAACTCCTGCACCTGGCTCAGGGTCTCAGTCACGGACTCGCGGCGCGGCTCTGCAGAGCGAAGCAGGAGCTCGACCCTTTCGCAGGGAGGGAGGGGGCGGAGGTGGCCGCACTGTCTGAGGGGTCCTACCCCTCCGGAGGACGCGAGGCAACAGCCAGGAGGCTCACGACGCCCCCTGCGTGTCACACGACAAGGTCAGCCGGGTTGCCACCAGAGGGCACCAGCGGCTGGGACCCGCAGGACAGGGAGGAAGAACAGGTGAGGCGAAGGCGAGGGCACCAGAGGGCGGCCTGCGGCCCGCGCTGCTTCGCAGAGGGGCCTCCACCTGGACAGTGACGGAAGTCAGAGCGACTCAACAGGACACATTCGCACCATTTGCACGGCTGGGTGAAACCACAACCCCTCAGCTGGGCTCAAATTACCTGAAGGGTCTGCATCTCCAACTGATTAGCTTTCGGGTTTCCTCCCGGGCTGCTCCTAGGGCACCGAGGGGGAGAGTTCCACACAGCAGAGTCATTAAAATTACCAATAAGAAGAGGAAAACTGCTACGTATTTGTTCTGATTGAGCTGAGAATCCTGAATCCCGAGAATCCTGAAGTAGAATTGGTTCAGGGACCACCATCAGATAACTACTGTGTAATCCTCCCTCATACAAATGAAAGTCTTCTTATGGGTGTGCCCCCCACTGTGTGTCTAGAGGCTGGATTTTAGGACTAACACGAGCATGGCTGTGCTGTAGTTTAACGCAGAAAATTCCAGTGTTAGGGCAGAACACTACTAGAGGTAGTAAAGAGGGCTACTTCATAATAATAAAACATCAGATTTGTGATATACCAAGGAAGATGAACAGAACCATTAGGAAAAATAGACAAATCCACTCTCGTAGTTCAATATTTTTAACACGCTGTATTAAAGTCATTCTTGCATTGCTATAAAGAAATACTGGAGACTGGGTAATTTATAAAGAAAAGAGGTTTAATTGGCTCACAGTTCTGCAGGCTGTACGGCAAACTTGTCCAACCTGTGGCCCACAGGCCTTGTGTGGCCCAGGACAGCTTTGAATGTGGCCCAACACAAATTCATAAACTTTCTTAAAACATTATGAGACTTCTTTGCGATTTTTTAAAAGCTCATCAGCTATCGTTAGTGTTAGTGTATTGTACGCATGGGCCAAGACAATTCTTCTTCCAATGTGGCCTATGAAAGCCCAAAGATTGGACACCCCTGCTTTACAGGAAGCAGAGCGGCATCTGCTCAGCTTCTGTGGAGCCTCAGGAAGTTCACAGTCATGGTGGAAGGTGAAGTGGGGTAGGCATCTCACATGGCAAATGCAGAGGCAAGAGAGGAAGGGCTGGAAGAAGGTGCCACACACTTTCAAACAACCAAGTCCCGAGTGAACTCAGCGTGAGAGCTCATTGATCACCAAGGGGATGGCCCAAGCCATTCATGAGGGATCCATCCCCATGATCCAAATACCTCCCACCAGGCCCCGCCTCCAACACTGGGGATGACAATCAGCATAAGATTTGGGTGGGGGCCGGGCGCAGTGGCTCACGCCTATAATCCCAGCACTTTGGGAGGCTGAGGTGGGTGGATCATGAGGTCAGGAGTTCGAGACCAGCCTGGCCAACATGGTGAAACTCTGTCTCTACTAAAAATATAAAAATTAGCTGGGCGTTGTGGCATGCCCCATAGTCCCAGCTACTCAGGAGGCTGAGGCAGAAGAATCGCTTGAACCAAGGAGACAGAGGTTGCAGTGAGCCGAGATGGTGCCACTGCACTGCACTCCATTCTGGGCGACAGGATGAGACTCTGGCTCAAAAAAAAAAAAAAAAAAAAAAAAAAGAGATTTGGGTTGGGACAAATCTCCAAACTATATCACAGACTTTTCTCAATTATTGAAGATCAAAAGACTGTAAATCAATAAGGATATGAGTGATTTCAGTAATACTACTAGAACTAATAATACTATAATATAAAACCTTGCATCTAAAAGTTGGAGGATATATATATATTTTTTACCAGTACACCTGGAACATATACAAAAATTGACCATGAATGAGCCATAAAACTCATCTCAACAAGTTTCAGAAATCACCTATTTTGACTCTAGTGCAATTAAGGTAAAAATCGACAGGAAAAGATAACAATTCTGTGTGTTTGGAAATTAAAAAAAATAAAATTCTAAATACCCAGTGAATTAAAAGAAGAAAGCACAATGAAAATTCAAAAATATTAAAAATAGAATGGTAATAATACTACACATCAAAATTTAAGTATACAACCAAAGAGGTATTTCATGAGAAATTTTTAACCTTAAAAGGAAAAGCTGAACATTTAAGAAAAGAAAAAATAAAGAGAAAAGTAATGAAACAGAAAATGAAGAAACAATAGTGAGTATCAACAAAGTTAAAAGCTGGCTTATTGAAAAGGCAAATTTCTGGCAATGTTAAATAAAAGAAAATCTGCAATTAGACATATGGTAATAAAATCGCAAACCATCAAAGACAAAGAAAAAATGTTAAAAATGTATTACCCAATAAGAACAAAATTATACTGTCAGCAGAGGTATCAAGAGCAAAAATAGAAACCAGCAAAGAAGGAAACAATATTTTTAAAGTGCTGAAGGAAAATAGCACCAATGTAGAATTGTACACCCAGCAAAACTTTTTCAATAAGAAGACTGAAATACAGATTTTTCTGATAAATAAAAGCTGAGAGTTTATCACCAACAGATTGTCACTAAGGAATTTCTAAAAGATATACCTCAAGAAGATGGACAACAACTTCAGAAGAAAGAGCCAAGATATCTACTTTGGGAGGCCGAGGCAGGCGGATCGCCTGAGTTCAGGAGTTCAAGACAAGCCTGGCTAACATGGTGAAACCCTGTCTCTACTAAAAATACAAAAATTAGCCAGATGTGGTAGTGGGCACCTGCTATCCCAGCTATTCAGGAGGCCAAGGCAGGAGAAGTGCGTGAACCTGGGAAGCTGAGGTTGCAGATCATGCCACTGCACTCCAGCCTGGGCGACAGAGCGAGGCTTCGTATTAAACAAAAAAGAAAAAAAAAAGGCAAGATATCTAAACATAGAAAAGATATAGTAAAAATATAGTATAAAAGATAGAAAATGGTACACCTCTAATAGGGCGTGTGTTAGTCTGTTTGCATTGCTATAAAGGAACACCTGAGGCTGGTTAATTTATAAAGAAAAGAGGTTTAATTGGCTCACAGTTCCTCAGGCTATCCAGGAAGCATGGCACTGGCATTTGCTCAGTTTCTGGTGAGAGCTTCAGAAATCATGGTGGAAGGCCAATGGGAAGCTGGCGTATTGCATGGTGAGACAGGGAGCGAGAGAGAGAGACAGCAGGGAGGTGCCACACTCTTTTAAACCACCAGATCTTGCATGAACTCAGAGTGAGAACTCACTCATTATCATGAGAGCAGCACCAAGTCATTCATGAAGGATCTGATCCCATGACCCAAACAACTCCCACCAGTCCCCACCTTGAACACTGGGGATTACATTTCATCATGAGATTCGGAGGGGACAAACATCCACACTATACCAGGCACTTGTCATGAATGGAGCTTGCCGGAGTGGAAGCTGCTCTGGATGAGTCAGTGAGTGGGTGCTGAGTGAATGTGAAGGCCTAGGACATCACTGTACACTACCAAAGGCTTTATAAATGTTGTATACTTAGGCTACATTAAATTTATATTTAAAAATGTGCTCTGACGTTAGCTACAATGTTACTAGGCAATGGGAATTTTTCACCTCTATTATAATCTTGTGGGATCACTGTCTTATATACAGTCTGTCATTGACTGAAATATTATAAAGCATGTGACTGCAGAATGTTTGTTTTCAAATCAGTCCAAGGGGAAAAATAAATTGGTAAAGAACCTTAATTAATCCCCAGGAGGGAAAAAAAAAAAGGAAGAAAATATACACATAAACACACACACGTGTGTATATAAATGTATAATAAATGTATTAATTTAAATCTTATTTGGTACTTTTTGTTTACCCTACTCATATAAGATGTTGGAAGTAATTTAACTATATCAGAAATCACAGTAAAAGTAAATGAACTTCTTCAGTTAAACAGTGCTCAAACTGTATTAAAAAAATACAATGATATGCTATTTTTAGAGACACACCTAAAATTTAAGGACAGAGAAAGATTGAAAGAGAAAATCTCTACAACAAAAGAAAAAATATGTATATTTCAGGTAACTTCCTTCACTATTAGAGCCAGAATTCTGGAGTCAGGCTAAAGGTTTCATGCTTCTTGCCCAGATGCTTGTTCTCCCAAGTGCCATGTGTGTGCCATTGCTCCTGACAACACAAGAAGTCAGTTTTCTAGTTTCCTAGGAAACTTGAGTACAGGGTGTTCTCATGCTGGGGCCCTATCACAACTGCTATGGATCTCCTTGGTGGTTCATCAAGAGGCATGGAAGGATGCTCTTTTTCTCAAGTATTAAGAAGTCAAGGATGACAATATATTTTAAGTGCTGAAGGGAAAGAATTGTCAACCTAGCATTGTATACCCAAGAGACCTGTTTTTTCAAGATAGGTGACTTCATCCCTGTAACCTTGTTTAAAATTATGTCTTGGCCAACCCCCTTTGGGTCCCCTCCCATTGTATGGGAGCTTTGTTTTCACTCTATTAAATCTTGCAACTGCATACTCTTCTGGTCCGTGTTTGTTACAGCTTGAGCTGAGCTTTCACTCGCCGTCCACCACTGCTGTTTGCTGCCATCGCAGACTTGCCGCTGACTTCCACCCCTCTGGATCCGGCAGGGTGTCTGTTGCTCTCCTGATCCAGCGAGGTGCCCATTGCCTCTCCCAATCGGGCTAAAGGCTTGCCATTGTTCCTGCACAGCTAAATGCCTGGGTTCGTCCTAATAGAGCTGAACACTAGTCAGTTCCACGGTTCCCTTCCGTGACCCATGGCTTCTAATAGAGCTGTAAAACTCATCGCATGGCCCAAGGTTCCATTCCTTGGAATCCGTGAGGCCAAGAACCCCAAGTCAGGGAACAAAACGCTTGCTGCCATCTTGGGAGTGGCCCACGACATCTTGGGAGCTCTAAGAACAAAGACCTGCCCATAACATTTGGTGGCAACCATATGGGAATTCTCCAAAGCGGTGAGTAATATCAGACCACTTTCACTTGCTATTCTGTCCTATCCTTCCTTAGAATTGGAGGAAAATACCAGGCACCTGTTGGCCGGTTAAAAACCATTAGTATGGCCGTGGGACTAAAGACTCAGGTGTGAGGCTTCCTGGGAAAGGGCTTTCTAACAATCCCCAACCCTTCTGGTTTGGGAGCGTTGGTCTGCCTGGAAACAGTTTCTGCTTTCACAATTTTCCTGGGGAAGCCAAGGGTCGACTACAGCCGGAAAGCTGTCATCCCAGCATTAGCCGCTTGAGATCATGGCACAGCCAGAAGTCTCTACTCAACAGTCGCCCATGCGTGTGCCCCTACCTTTCCTTCTGACCCACATCTCCTGGGTCCCTACCACGACTTTCTTGAAAGCGTAGCCCAAAATTCTCCTTACCTCTGAATTTACTTCCTCTGATCCCTGCCTCCTAGGTACTAATGGTTCAGACTTTCATTTCCTCTAGCAAGTTGTATCTCCAAAGGGATCTAAGGAAGCTCTATGCTGTGTCCTTAGGCATCTGGGCTATGAACCCAGGGAGTCTTGTTCCTGGTGTCCCTCCCAATTTAGGCATATAGCTCTTGACATGGGCAGGTATGTGGGACCCGTTCCCCACCACCCTTGCCAGGGCCTTAGAACGGATGACCCAGTATTTTAACAGCTGGAACTGGGTCTACAGCAACCTAATAGAACAGGATGAAAGCGAATTGAGTAAGTCAAGGCAGAGAGAGAGAGGGAGGAAAGAGAGGCAGAGGGGGGCGTGGGTAAGAGAGGCAGAGAGAAAGAAAAAAAAGAGAGAAGTAGTAAAGAAAAAAAACAGTGTGCCCTATTCCTTTAAAAGCCAGGGTAAATTTAAAACCTATAATTAGAAATTGAAGGTCTTTCGTGACCCTATAACACTCCAATACTACCTTGTTGTCAGTGCAAACAAGGGCGTAGCCTGAAAACACTGAGACCACTGACAACCTGTAGCCTTCCTATCAAAAATCCTTAACCCAGTAACCTGCGGATGGCCCAAATGCATTCACGCTGTAGCAGCAACTGCTTTGCTAACAGAAGAAAGCAGAAAAATAACCTTTAGAGGAAACCTCATTGTGAGGACACCTCACCAGTTCAGAACTATCCTAAGTCAAAAAAGCAAAAAGGTAGCTTACTAACTCAAAAATCTTAAAGTAGGGGGATATTCTGTTAGAAAAAGATGACCTAACATTAACCACTGAAAATTCCCTTAACCCAGCAGATTTCCTAACAGGGGATTTAAATCTTAATTACCATACAAAGGTCCGACCAGACAGAGGAGGAACTCCCTTCAGCACAGGACGATGGATGGCTCCTCCCAGGTGATTGAGGGAAAAACACAATGGTTATTCAGTAATTGGCAGGGAAACTCTTCTAAAAGCAGAGTTAGGAAATTTGCCTAATAATTGGTCAGCTCAAACGTGCAAGCTGTTTGGACTCAGCCAAGCCTTAAAGTACTTACAGAATCAAAAAGACTCTATCTCAATCCTGACTCAAAAGGTTATTTGCACACTCTCTGAAACGAATTTGCATAAGAACTGTTGTTTATGGGAATGCATCTTGATGGGGCAGCTGGGTTGCTATGAAATACTCAGGAACCCAGCCCAGCTCTAGGACTCACCCCGAGCACAAAGGCAATGTTGGGCATGCTGGTAAAGGACTACTAGAATCCAGCAGCCTGGACCCCTTTCTTTGTGGTCAAGAAAGGCGGGAAAAAGGGTGCAGGACTGCTACATCGGTGAGCGTAACTAATCCGATAACCAGAGGTCCGTGGGTGGTTATGCACCATGGAAAGGAATAAGCATTAGAACCATAGAGGACGCTCTAGGACTAATGCTAATCGGAAAATGACTAGGGTTGCTGGCATCCCTATGTTCTTTTTTTCAGATGGGAAACATTCCCCTCAAGGCAAAAACGCCCCTAAGATGTAACCTGGAGAATTCAGCCCAGTCGGAGTGTATGTACCTTTTACCCTGTCAGACTTGAAGCAAATTAAAATAGACCTAGGTAAATTCTCAGATAACCCTGATGGCTATATTGATGTTTTACAAGGGTTAGGACAATCCTTTGATCTGACATAGAGCGATATAATGTTACTGCTAAATCAGACACTAACCCCAAATGAGAGAAGTGCCGCCATAACTGCAGCCCGAGAGTTTGGCGATCTTTGGTATCTCAGGTCAATGATAGGATGACAACAGGAAAGAGAGCAATTCCCCACAGGCCAGCAGGCAGTTCCCAGTGTAAACCCTCACTGGGACGCAGAATCAGAACATGGAGACTGCTGCCACAGACATTTGCTAACTTTCGTGCTAAAAGGACTAAGGAAAACTAGGAAGAAGCCTAGGAATTACTCAATGATGTCCACTATAACACAGGGAAAGGAAGGAAATCCTACTGCCTTTCTGGAGAGACTAAGGGAGGCATTGAGAAAGCATACATCTCTGTCACCTGACTCTATTGAAGGCCGACTAATCTTAAAGGATAAGTTTATCACTCAGTCAGCTGCAGACATTAGAAAAAAACTTCAAAAGTCCGTCTTAGGCCTGGAGCAAAACTTAGAAACCCTACTGAACTTGGCAACCTCAGTTTTTATCATAGAGATCAGGAGGAGCAGGTGGAACAGGACAAAAGGGATAAAAAAAAAAAAAAAAAAAAGAAGGCCACCACCTTAGTCATGGCCCTCAGGCAAGCAGACTTTGGAGGCTCTGGAAAAGGGAAAGGCTGGGCGAATGCAATGCCCAACAGGGCTTGCTTCCAGTGCGGTCTACAAGGACAGGTCATTTTAAAAAAGATTGTCCAAATAGAAATAAGCCGCCCCCTCATCCTTGCTCCTTATGTCAAGGTAATCACTGGAAGGCCCACTGCCCCAGGATGAAGGTTCTCTGAGTCAGAAGTCACTAACCAGATGATCCAGCAGCAGGACTGAAGGTGCCCGGGGCAATCACCAGTCCACTACATCACCCTCACAGAGCCCCGAGTATGCTTGACCATTGAGGGCCAGGAGGTTAACTGCCTTCTGGACACTGGCATGGCCTTCTCAGTCTTACTCTCCCGTCCTGGACAACTGTCCCCCAGATCTGTCACTATCCGAGGGGTCCTAGGACAGGTAGTCACTAGATCCTTCTCCTAGCCACTGAGTTGTGACTGGGGAACTTTACTCTTTTCACATGCCTTTCTAATTATGCCTGAAAGCCCCACTCCTTCGTTAGGGAGAGACATCCTAGTAAAAGCAGGGGCCATTATACATTAGAATTAGGAGAAGGAAAAAGGGTAAATATATATACAGACTCTAAGTATGCTTACCTAGTCCTCCATGCCCACGCAGCAATATGGAGAGAAAGGGAATTTCTAACTTCCGAGGGAACACCTATCAAACATCAGGAGGCCATTAGGAGATTATCATTGGCTGTACAGAAACCTAAAGAGGTGGCAGTCTTAAGTCGCTGGGGCCATCAGAAAGGAAAGGAAAGGGAAATAGAAGGGAACCCCCAAGCGGATATTGAAGCCAAAAGAGCCGCAAGGTGGGACCCTCCATTAGAAATGCTTATAGAAGGAACCCTAGTATGGGGTAATCCCCTCCGGGAAACCAAGCCCCAGTACTCAGCAGAAGAAATAGAATGGGGAACCTCACAAGGACATAGTTTCCTCCCCTCAGGATGGCTAGCCACCAAAGAAGGAAAAATACTTTTGCCTGAAGCTAACCAATGGAAATTACTTAAAACCCTTCACCGAACCTTTCACTTAGGCATTGATAGCACCCATCAGATGGCCAAATTATTATTTACGGGACCAAGCCTTTTCCAAACTATCAAGCAGATAGTCAGGGCCTGTGAAATGTGCCAAAGAAATAATCCCCAACACTTCAGGCCATACGTTTCAATCCCTGTATCTTTAACCTCCTTGTTAAGTTTGTCTCTTTCAGATCGAAGCTGTAAAACTACAAATCGTTCTTTAACTGGAGCCCCAGGTATAGTCCATGACTTAGATCTACCGTGGACCCCTGGACCAGCCTGCTAGCCCATGCTCTGATGTTGATGACATCGAAGGCACCCCTCCCAAGGAAATCTCAACTGCATGACCCCTATTATGCCCCAATTCAGCAGGAAGCAGTTAAGAGCAGTCATCAGTCAACCTCCCCAACAGCACTCGAATTTTCCTGTTGAGAGGGGAGACTGAGAGACAGGACTAGCTGGATTTCTTAGGCCGACTAAGAATTCCTAAGCCTAGCTGGGGAAGGTAACTGCACCTACTTTTAAACATGGGGCTTGTAACTCAACTCACACCCAACCAATCAGATAGTAAAAAGAGTTCACTAAAATACAAATTAGACTAAGGCAGGAGGTAAAGAAATAGTCAAATCACATATCACCTGAGAGCACAGGGGGAGGGACAATGAATGAGATATAAACCCAGGCATTCAAGCAGGGAGCAGCAACTCCCTTTGGGTCCCCTCCCATTGTATGGGAGCTCAGTTTTCACTATTAAATCTTGCAACTGCAAAAAACAAAAACAAAAACAAAAACAAAAAACAAAGAAAACAAACAAAACCCCCCAAAAAACACAAAAAACAAAACAAAAACAAGGAAACAACAACTATGTCTTTTTCTCCTTCTTTCAACCCAACCACTCTGTTTTTTTTCAATCATAGAACTTATCCCCATCTGACATATTGTATATTTTTCTTATCCATTTAATTATTATCTCTTTTTCTCTTCCTCTCTCCCCCAGGAGAATACAAGCTTCAGGAGGGCAGAGATTCCCAGGGAGTAATACATAGAGTCCCTCAATAAAGATTCCTGGGAGTTAAGGTGTTACTGATGTCATAAGTACAGTCTTAACTTCACAGAAGGATGTACAGCGATAAAAAATAAATTGTTTTTTACAATTCTTCCTGTTATCCAGTTATCACAGGATTAGGTCCTTACCAAGGAGACTGTGTCTGACTTCTAGGCCAGCTCAGGCCCTGGCGATCTCTTCCTTCATCACTGCTTCAGAAGGAACTTGTACAGATAACACAGCTATTTATTCTTTCTCTTCTGAGTTTAAGCGGTGGTTTGGCTTGTTTTAGGAGTGACTTTTAAAGAGAAAAGTTTTGAGATCCTAACCAATTGGAGATGAATTAAAATTGAGATAATGCATTTCTGATTGAGTCATTATTTTTTTCCCTCAAAGTGTAGTTTATACAGTAACAGGTATTTCCTTGGCCTCTTGCTTGAATCTTCAAAATAGTTTACAGAAAAAGGTGATTAACAATGATTTTAAGGCTCCAAGCAGTCCAGCTAGTGGAATTGCCAGCAATGCCTTAAAATTCTGCCTTCTAGCCTAGTGTGTACATGAGTGTGTATATGTGTGTGTATGTGCATGTGGGGTGTGCATGTGTATGTGACTGTGTGTGTATGAGCATGTGGGCGTGGTGATATGCATTTGTAAATATGTGTATGACTGTGTGGGGTGAGTCTGTGTGAAACTCTTTGGAATCCCTCATGACCACCTCTCCTCCCTAGCAGGACCTGACTTAACTCTCAGGTCACTGTGGAGATGACCCCTGCCTGCCTCCCCGTACCCCTGTAGCCTCTGCTGCCTAGTGCCACACGATCTTGCTTAGGAGGCTTTCTCCTTCCACTAACACCCTGTGACTCCAGGCTGCCATTGCCTCTTCCTTTGAACTTTCTCTTAGTATTGCCATTGACTTCAGTTTTCAGGGAGCTGCTACCTGGAGTCTCGTTGGTCCAACCCAGTTGCTTGCTTGGCTGAGCTATAGGAAGTGGCATTGCATTTTTCTACCTTAGGACCACCTCTTCCTCATCCTCCCTCTGTCCTATCCCTTCCATTTTGACCTTTAGGGAGTGCTCCACTCCTTCACATCTAGTTTCTTCCTCTCTATTTTGGAGTTTGTTATAATCATATCTTTTCAAGAACACACTATTCTACAAAATAATATATGAGTAGTTTCCTTAATGCAGTATTTATGCTTCTGTTTCATAATTATTATTATTTCTTTTTTTTTTTTTTTGAGACAGAGTCTTGCTCTGTTGCCCAGGCTGGAGTACAGTGGTGCAATCTCAGCTCACGGCAACTTCTGTCTCTCGGGTTCAAGTGATTCTTCTGCCTCAGCCTCCCAAGTAGCTGGGATTGCAGATGCCGGCCACAACACCCGGCCTATTTTTAGTAGAGATGAGGTTTCATCATATTGGCCAAGCTGGTCTCAAACTCCTGGCCTCAAGTGATCCACTCACCTCGGCCCCCCAAAGTGCCGGGATTACAAGCATGAGCCACCGTGCCCAGCTTACAAATTATGTTTTAATGGCTGATAGTGATGTTTCCCTCTATTGTAACTTGACATTTTAGCTGCTGAAAACAAGAAGCTTATACTCAGTAAACGCAAACACTTTTCTCCTCTAGAGGCTTTTTTTTTTTTTGGCATTTATAAACCTCCCTTTGTATACTTCATTTTTTTCCCCATCCTTATGCAGCAGAGTGTGTTCAGCTTTTGGAAAAAATACTTACCAGTTTTATAATTTTGCTAGTTCTTTTCTCCTCTTAATTGCTCTTTGGATTTTCTCCAAAATGTTAGCATTTATCTCCAATTAAAAGGTGCCAAAAACATGGCCACATTTCTTCCCCTGTCTTGGAGCTAAGCTGACTTGCTTCCTAATTGAGCAAGGCATGAAACTCTGAATATAGCCAGTTGAGCTGTTAAACCAACCAAGAATCAAATTTTGAGCTGCAAGAAGGACATTTTTATAAGAAATATAATATATTTTGAAAAATTTCAGAGACAGAATCTCACTCTATTGCCTAGGGCTGCGTGGCACAATCTTGGCTCACTGCAGCTTCGAACTCCTGGGCTCATGTGATCCTCCCACTTCAGCCTCCTGAGTAGCTGGGACTATAAGTGTATACCACAATGCTCAGCTATTTTTTTAAATCAAAAAAATTTTTTAATAAAAAAATTTTTAAATTTTATATGTAGAAGTGGGGTCTTGCTATATTGCCCAGGCTTGTCTCGAACTCTTGGGCTCAAGTGATCCTCCTGCCTTGGCTTTCCAAAATGTTGGCATTACTTACAGGTGTGAGCTACCACACCTGGCCTGGTACATTTTAAAATTGGGACCCACAGTCCTTTCTCTAACACAGTGGCTTTCAAACTTTAGAATCAGCTGGAAAGCTTATTAAAATGATGTAAGCCTAGGCCTGTCTCATACCAAATTAGAACCTTCAGAAAGTAGGGTCCAGGCAAGTCTGGGAACCACTACCACAACATGTAAATAACTGAGGATTAAGGGCCTATTGCTACAGAATCTTGAGATTGAAATCGTTGCAATTTGAATGATTTTATTCATTTCAATAAGGGAAAGAACGAAGGGGACTAGCAATTAGTGAGTGCAAACTTCAGGGCCTTTGCACCTGCTGTTTTTGCTACCTGGGATGCTCTTTCTCCACATGTCAATTTCCTGTCTCCTCCTCAGCAGTTAGTGTCAGCTAGAATGTGCTCTGATCACAGAACTGTTCCATGACAGTCTTTTTTTATTTTTTGAGATGAAGTCTCGCTCTGTCGCCCAGGCTGTGGTGCTGTCTCAGCTCACTGCAACCTCCACCTCCCAGGTTCAAGCGATTCTCAGCCTCCCAAGTAGCTGGGATTACACGTGCGTGCCACCACTCCTGGCTAATTTTTGTATTTTTAGTAGAAGTGGGGTTTCACCACGTTGGTGAGGCTGGTCTCAAACTCCTGACCTCAAGTGATCCGCCCACCTTGGCCCCCCAAAGTGCTGGGGTTACAGGCGTGAGCCACTGCGCCTGGCCGATAGTCTTACCTAAAGAAGTATGACCTCTTCTCACTCCCACTTTCTATTATTTCAACCTGTTTCATTGCCTTTATAGTACTTAATAATCATTGACAAGTTATCTTGTTTATAGCTTTATAGTTTATTGTCCTCTTCCCCTATTGGAATGCACTTCCTAAATCCTCAAGCCTAGGACAGTACCTGACACATAATAGGTGCTTAAAGGTGAATGAATGAATAAATACACTAGGTTTATCTATTCATGATTTCACTGAATCCCCACAGCTACCTAGTAAAGTAGACATTGTTCTGTCTGTTTCATGGTTGAGGAAACTGAGGCTCAGAGAAAGTAAATCTCTTAGGCCAGGCACAGTGGCTCATGCCTAAAACCCCAGCACTTTGGAAGGCTGAGGCGGGAGGATCATTTGAGGCCAGGAGTTTAAGACCAGTCTGGGCAACATAGCAAGACCATACCTCTACAAAAACTTAGCTGGGTGTGGTGGTGCACACCTGTAGTCCCAGGAGGCTGAGGCGGGAGGATTGCTTGAGCCCAGGAGGTCAAGGCTGCAGTGAGCTTTGATCATGCTACTAGAGATAGGGTGAGACCCAATCTTTAACAATAATAATAATAATAATAATAATAATAATAAAAATTTAAAAAGAAAGGAAAGAAAATCACTTGCCCCAAAGTCACTTGGTTAGTGGCTTATGTTATTGGAATTTGAACCCAGGTCTGCTTGACCTCAGCGTCTGTGTTTCTTCTAGTAGCACATATCAAGCAGTAGGAGATGCTGTGCCCAGTTAACAGAAATGGAAATGATTTCCCTGTCCTCAAGGTGCCTGTAGCTCAGTGGGATGACAGATTTGCAAACACATATAAAGATAGGCAAGGTTTAAACATGGTGATGACAGCTAAAGTGGTAATGATGACCCTTTGAATTGCCCTTTTCTCTGGGAATGGCACCCCTATCCACCCAGTTTTTCAGATAACTCTTTGTTTTATCATGAATGGCCATCCAACCACTAAGTCCTGTTAATTTCTACCTCTTAGTTATGACTCAAATTGCAAGGGGTATGGAGATACATCCTCATGGGCATGTTCTTCGGAGAGGTGGCCAAGCTTCTTCAACTGATCTACTGCAACTGCCCTGTTACTTTCTCACTCATCCTCTCTAATCCATTCTCAGTCTGCAATCCATCTTTCATTTCATCCATTCTGGAGTCACACAGTGCCTTGTAGAACAAATTTTATTTCATCTCTTTGCTTAAGACTCGAGAGCTACACATAGCTCTTAATGTAAAATCAAAACTTCTTGGTGGCCCAGTCACTATTTTCTCAGCTTCTTCTTCTTTTTTTTTTTTTTTTTTTTTTTTTTGAGACAGAGTCTCACTCTGTAGCCCAAACTGGAGTGCAGTGGTGTAATCGCAGTTCACTGCAACCTCTGCCTCTGGGGCTCAAGCATTTCTTGTGCCTCAGCCTCCCAAGTAGCTGGGACTACAGGCACATGCCACCATACCTGGCTAATTTTTTGTATTTTAGTAGAGATGGAGTTTCACCATGTTGCCCAGGGTGGTCTCGAACTCCTGAGCTCAGGAGATCTGCCCGCCTCAGCCTCCCAAAGTGCTGGGATTACAGGCTTGAGCCACCGTGCCCGGCCTCTCAACCTCTTCTCTTATCATTTTGTCCTTTCTCACTCTACATTCCAGCCTTCTGCTACTTAATACAATATCAACTCTTGCCTCCTGACCTTTGCACATGCTGGATGATTCCTTCCCTCACTCAGGCTCAACATCTCCTGCTCACCTAGGAAGCCCTCCCTGATGACCCAAGTTGAATTAAGTACCCCTCATCTGCATTTCCAAAAGATGCTATTCATCCTTACATCATGACACTTATAAATGATATTGTAATTACTTTTTTGTCTATATCCTTCAAGAAGGCATGTTCATCATTGACTGTTAGTGAATAGCATTGTGCCTGACATTCAGAAAATGCTTAATACTTTGTTGTTGTTTTTGGTACATGAAGGAAGTAAGTTGCCGTGATATAAAGGCATTTGTGATGGAATTTCAGGCAGGAGGGGAGGACCTGTTTTGATAGACAGAAACCTGGTCCTCTGTCTTGTCTGCAACCACTGCCATAACAAAATACTACAGACTGGGAGGTTTAAACAACAGAAATTCATTCTCTCAGAGCTGTGGAGGTTAGAAGTGCAGCATCAAAGTGTGGGCCGAGTTGGTTTCTGCTGAGGCCTCTCTCCCTGGCTTGTAGATGGTGTCTTCTTGCTGCGTCCTTCTGTGGGCTTTACTCAGTGTGGACTGTTGATATGGTTTGGCTGTGTCTGGACCAAAATCTCATTTTGAATTGTAGCTCCCACAATTCTCATGTGTTGTGGGAGAGACCCGGTGGGAGATAATTGAATCACAGGGGCGGTTCCCCTGTAATGTTCTCGTAGTAGTGAATAAGTCTCACGATATCTGATTTTATAAGGGGTTCCCCTTTTGCTTGATTCTCATTCTCTCTTGTCTGCTGCCAGGTAAGACGTGCCTTTCACCTTCCACCATGATTGTGAGGCCTCCCCAGTCACATGAAACTGTGAGTTTATATACATACATACATATATATTTAGATGGAGTCTCGCTCTGTCTCCCAGGCTAGAGGGCAGTGGCGCGATCTCAGCTCACTGCAACCTCCACCTCCTGGGTTCAAGCGATTCTCCTGCCTCAGCCTTCCGAGTAGCTGGGATCACAGGCGTGAGCCACCACAGCTAATTTTTGTGTTTTCAGTAGAGACGGGGTTTCACCATGTTGGCCAGGGTGGCCTCGAACTCCTGACCTCAGGTGATCCACCTGCCTCAGTCTCCCAAAGTGTTGGGATTACAGGCGTGAGCCACCATGCCTGACCAAAACTGTGAGTTTATTAAAGCTCTTTTTCTTTATAAATTACCCAGTCTAAGGTATGTCTTTAACAGCAGCATGAAAACGGACTAATACAGTAAATTGGTACCGGCAGCACAGCCCTGTGTCTCTTCCGCTTCCCGTAAGGACACCAGTCATATTGGATGAGGCCCCCCCGAAATGGTTAAGCATATACAGCCTTGTTTTAATTTAACTGCGCCTTTAAAGGCCCCATCTCCAAATAATCACATTCTGAGGTACTGGAAGTCTGGACTTCAACATATGAATTTCGTGAGGGGACAAAATTTCATAACACTCTCTTACCTCCATGTGGACAATCTGAAGGTCTGTACCAGCTCTGGAGCTCCCTGAAGAATGTGTTGAGACCTCTGTTGTGAGCATAACAGCTTCTCCTTCACCCATTTCCTGACTTCTTCATTTTCTACCAGGTGGATCTCCTGGTATGGCATTATATTACTAAAAATGGCAGATAAATTGACTCCATGCCACTCTGTCTTAGAATCTGTGTCCAGAGAGCCTTTCTATGACCCTCAAATTACAGGACACGATGGCTACTTATCTGCATATATTACAAATTCTGATCCCTGCTTCGGCAGTATCACACTAAGTAAGATTGAAGAATTTATTCTCTGAGGAGCAGCACTATTTAAAAAGAAAGACGTGATAATATTACCAGTCTGAGGGGTGACATTTGTATAATCCTCAGTAGCTGGAAAATGATAGAACAAAGAGTATCAGATGAAGTTTCAACCCTGAGACCCATTTTATTACCCGTTTTTTGTCTCTTTAGTTCCTTTTTGGAGTCATTACATTGCCAAAAATATATGCAACCCTATTTTACCTTTAGAGATACCTTTCCAACAGGCCGCTGGTTTTGTTGATCAAATAGACCTATTCACTGAAAGAAAATCTGAATGCTTACCCTTGCACATGTACCTTTCTGTTGGTCTTTAGGTTGTGGTTTTTGAAATCTCACGTTATTTGACAACACCTTCAAGAGAAGAAGAGTTATGCCTGACTAGTACTGGCATTATAGATGGCAGAATATCTCAGGGTACGTAGGAACTGGTTTCATTGATCCAAAACCTACCTTGCTTCCCCTCCAGACCAATAAGACAGTCTTCACCTTCTAGGAGAGGGGTTGGGACACATTTTCTCTAAAGGGCCAGAGAGAAACTATTTTAGGCTCTGTGGGCCATACGGTCAATGTTGAAGCTGCTCAATTCTGCCATTGTAATGCAGAGGCAGCCAAAGACCATACATGAATGAATAAGAATAACTGTGTCCCAATAAAATATTATTTAAGGGTGCTGAAATTTAAATTTCATATAATTTTCATGTGTCAAAAAACATTATTTATTTTTAAAAACGATTTAAAAATGTAAACATCATTTTTAGCTCATGAACTGTACAAAATCAGATGGTGGACAGAATTTGGTTCATGGGCCACAATTTACAGGCCTCTGTCTAGGAATGAATTATTGATCTCTTTGTGGGGATGGACATGCAAATAGGTAATTCCCATATGACTTGTAAATGTGTCAATCAATTAAGACTGTGCTATGGGAATACAAGGAGGAAGCCATGAATTGTGCACCAGGGTATGAAAGGAACTTCACAAGGGACTAGATGTTAGATCTAGATTTTGGAGGAGGGTAGGTTTGCCAAGAGAAGCAGTGAGAGGACCTTTCAGATCATTAAGATATATAGTGGAATGAAGGGCACTGATTTTGAAGCATAATGAGTGGCTCAGAATAGCTAGAGCATAGAATCTAGTGTGATGGGAGGTGGGGAAGGAGTTTGAGTGGGATGAGCGATGAGGCTAAAAAGACAATAAATCAGCAGTTGTGTCAAGCCGTTGAGCCCGACTTTATATGCAATGTGAACCAACAGAAATTTAAGCAAGGAAAGTAGGGTACTTTTTTTCATAATAAAAGTTTTAGGCATAGAAAAGTTAACGAATTATATACTTGTCAAGCAGCTTCAGAAATAAAGTTTTTAGACATAAAAAGGTTAAAGAATTATGTAATATATCTATCAAGCAGTTTCAGAAATAACCTTACAAATACTGCTGAAGACCACTATGACCTCTCTCTGATCATATTTACTAATCTCCTTTTCTAAAGGTAGCCGCTGTCCTGAATTTGGAATTTATCATTCTTATCCTATTTTTGTTTTTACTTTTAATACATACATATATGGCTATGTATCCATGGCCATATACATGTGTACACACATATATTTTATACACTTATATTTTATAAATTATATTTTATAATTTATAAAATGCATAATTTATATAAAATTTACAATTATATTTATAATTAAATTTATATTTGTAATGTATTTATAATTATAATCTGCATGAGTACCAAAGATATATAACTAGTTTTCATGCTTGGTATGGCTAATCTTCCAACTTTGTTTTTCTTCACAATTATCTTGGCTATTTTTGTCCCTTTTGTCTTCCTCGTGTACTTGGAAATCAGATTGTCAGGTCTCACCAAAAATGTCATAGAGTTTTTATTGAAATGGTATGTATTTAGAAGCTAATCTGCAGAATACTGTATTAATCCATCCAAGAACTTGGTACATCTCTTCATTCATTGAGGTTTTCTGTCAAGTGGTTCAATAAAGCTGTATTGTTGTTTACTTAAATGTCTCATACACATTTCGTTAGATATATTTCTTGTTACTTTATGGTTTTTCTGTCAGATTTAATTTTTAAGAAGATAAATTGGGTGAAATAAAGGATGGAAAGAGACTTGGAAGCAGAGTAATCACATGGTAATTTCAGTTTAATTAAGTTAAATGAAACTGTAAGAGTTTGAACTAAGACAGTGGTGGTAAGTTTAGAAGAAAGGAGTCTTCCTGGAGTGATTGCTGTAACAGAGATTTAATATTGACTGTGTATGAGAGATGGAGTTGTCCAACAGGAAATTGAGAATATTTTTGATATGGAGTTAAGGTAAATGATCTGGTTGGAGATGTGTGTTTGGGAGTGATTAGCATATTCTTTTGATTTATTTTTAATTTGTATTAGAACTTAAGTGGGGAAATGGGATGCTCATTATTGGATAATCTTAAAGACCCCAACAGTATGGTTCTGCTATGATAAAGTATAGCTCCAATATACTATGTGTGGGGCCAGGCGTGGTGGTTCATACCTGTAATCCCAGCATTTGGGGAGGCTGAGATGGGGGTCACTTGAGCCCAGGAATTCAAGACCAGCCTGGGCAACATGGTGAAACCCTGTCTCTATAAAAAATTTGAAAAAATTTAGCTGGGCATGGTAGCGCATGTCTGTGGTTTCAGCTACTCGGGAGGATCACCTCAGGAAACAAAGGCTGTGGTGAGCTGTGATTGCGTCACTGCACTCCAGCCTGGGTGACAGAATGAAACCCTGTTCCAAAAAAAGGTATATTATGCACGGAGAAGAGAGTGTTCGTTTCCTGCCATAACAAAGTACTATAAACTGAGTGGTTTGAATAACAGAAATTTGGCTGGGAGCAGGGGCTCACGCCTGTAGTCCCAACACTTTGGGAGACTGAGGTGGGTGGATCACCTGAGGTCAGGCGTTCGAGACCAGCCTGACCAACATGGTGAAACCCTGTCTCTACTAAAATACAAAAATTAGCAGGGCATGGTGGCAGGTGCCTGTAATCTCAGCTACTCCGGAGGCTGAGGCAAGAGAATCACTTGAATCCAGAAGGTGGAGGTTGCAGTGAGCCAAGATTGTGCCACTGCATTCCAGCCTGGAAGACAGAGTAAGACTCACTCTCAAAATCAATCAATCAATAAATAACAGACATTTATTCTCTCGTAATTCTGGAGGCCAGAAGTCCAACATCAAGGTGTCAGCACGACTGTGTTCCTGGACCTACTCTTGGGGAGGATCCTTCTTTACCCTTTCCAGCTTCTGGTAGCCTCAGGTGGTCATTTAATTGTGGCAGCATAAATCCAATCTTTGCCTTCATCTTTATGTAGCCCTCTTCTCCCTGTGTGTCTGTGTTTTCACATGACATTCTCCTCTCTGTGTCTCTTTCACCTCTTCTTCTAAGGACACTAGTCATATTGGATTAAAGGCTCATTCCGCTGCAGTATAACTTCATCTTAACTTAGCTGATTATATCTAGAATGACCCTATTTCCAAATCAGATCACATTCTGAGGTACTGGGGGTTAGGACTTCAACATAAGTTTTGGAGAACACAATTTAATGCAAAACAAAGAACAATACCTTTCAGAAACAGATTTTAAATCAATTAGTCACACAGTTGCATATTTAGACAGATGAGAGGTATGAACATATGGTAAAATTTCTGCTTTTTGGTGCATCTGACATGGCCATAAATTTGAAGATTATCATATTTAAAGTCAATGTTTTTTTGGGGAAAACAGTTCTTCCCATGAAAACTGGTTGCTTTTATGATGAGGAGTCTATTCATTGATGGAAGTCTAGATAAGGACTCTTTTTTACCATTATAAGCTCTGGAAAATACTTCAAATATCTTTGAGTGCTCACTTTATTTAACTCACTAAATCACAGCAGGGGTTGTGTTGTAGCAATTAGTAGGTGTTAATGAGGGAAGGAAAAATTTAAAATTTCTTATAATAAAAGGCTACTGTATTGACTTACATAGCCCTCAGCACCCTCCCTACACATCTCTGCATGTACATGGTGGGGTAAAGTTCCTCTGTCATTAGGCTCCAACGGCATTTCTAAAGTTTCCTGTGGAAAGTGGACTCAGGTAGGGGACATGGTTTAGCAGCATTCATGTGGTCTCTGGGGTGAGAGGCCAGCAGCTAAAGGTGGATTTTCCTTCCACCTCCACAGTGACCTCTCCCCTCTATGCAGTGGCTGCCACCCACTTTCAGACTGACTTATAGTTCCTAGCTGATATAATTGAGAAAGGGGGAGCAGGGAAGAGAGGGTCAAAAGATGGCAAGTGAGTGGAGTAAGTGGGCTTTGTGGGGCTTTAGGTGCCTCTGCTTGGATCCTAGGCCATTGCATTCACTAGAAAAGCAGCCTGTTGTCCTCAGAAATATGGGAACCCAAGCCTGTAGATGCCTTAGGAGACTCAGGGATAAAGATACCTACAAACTTGGATGATTCTACTCCTTGGAAGTGTTTGCCTCAGGTTGTTATTAAGCTTCTTGCCGTCACCAAAGGGGGAAAACCAAAACAAAGCACTAGGATTTTTATTTTTTGGATTTTTAAAAAATTAATTTTTAAATTTATAATTGACAATAATTGTACATATTCTAGGTGCACATAATGATGCTGTGATACATATAATATATAGTGATCAGATCAGGGTAATTAGTATATCCATCATCTCACACATTTATTATTTCTTTGTGATGGGAACATTCAATATCCTTCTTGCTATTTGAAACTATATAATGTATTATTATTGACTATAGTCATCCTATGGTTGTATTAGTCTGTTCTCATGCTGCTAATAAGAACATAGCCAAGACTGGGTAGTTTATAAAGGAAAGCGGTTTAATTGACTCGCAATTCAGCATGGCTGGGGAGACCTCAGGAAACTTACAATCATGGTGGAAGAGGAAGCAAACATGTCCTTCTTCACATGGCAGCAGCAAGAAGTGCTGAGCAAAAGGTGGAAAGCCCCTTATAAAATCATCAGATCTTGTCAGAATTAACTCCCTGTCATGAGAAAAGGATAGGGGAAACCGCCCCCATGATTCAATTATCTCCACCTGGTCCCTCCCACAACATGTGGGGATTGTGGGAACTACAATTCAAGATGAGATTCGGGTGGGGACACAGCCAAATGATATCAGGTGGTACAGAACACTAGAACTTCTTCCTTTTCAAATTTTTTATCTTTTATTTTTACTGAGTCAAGTTTTTTTTTTCCTGAATTTTCCTCCCCCTTTGCCCATTTTTCCTTCTGTAGTAATACCAGATTGTCTGCAGTCTCTTTCATAGAAGAAATTTTCCAACATTTGAACACATCAATCACGTGGATTCTCAATATCTCTTCACATGACATGCTCCCAGGCTCCTTCACTACTTGCCAGTACTATTACCTTCCATTTACTGAGCACTCACTGTGTGCTAGCCAACATGTTAAGCACCGGACAGACATCATCCTGTTTAATCTTCAGAATGACGCTGTGAAATAAATATTGTTACCTCCATTTCAGTGATGAGGAAACTCAGGTCCAGAGAATTAAGGAACCTGCCCAAAGACACACTGCTGGCAAATAGCAGAAGTAGGATTTCAACATGTGTTTGTACATGTGTTTATTGAATGGTCCAAATGTGCTGGAGTGTGAACACGAAATACTTTTATCTTTCTCTGAGTCCTTGTCTCCAGACTGTACTATGTTGACCCTCCCTTTCTTATTGGCAGATTGATTCCCTACAGGACTCACGAGCAGATCTCATAATTTCTGGGCAGGTTCCACACCTTGGAGTAGGAATCAGTTAGGGTTGTTCTTGGCTGCAACTAACAAACTACTAGCAGTGGCTTAAGCACTGAAGAACTTAATGATATCACAGGTGACCTGGGTAGGGAAGGGCCCTGGTCTACTCTACAGCTCTTCCAGTCTCTCTCACCTTGGAGTCCAAAGGCGTGGCCTTTCTTTGGAACACCTTTTCTCTCTCCCATTTCTGGGCTCAGCTCCTTTGCGGTGAAGGATTAGAAAGGATAAACGTCTCTTACTCAATGACCTATGGATGCAGTCCCCTTTTTGCTTTTTGTCTCTGCTTTTCTTGCTGCCATGGACTGGCCTTTGAGGTCAGGTGGGTGGCAGGATCTGAATGCTGGCTCTCTTGAGCTACATGCATGTTTTTTGTTTTGTTTTGTTTTTTAGAGTCAGGAATGCCCCTCCAGGGAACAATTCTCTGATACGGGAGAGTGGGATCAGCTTGTCCATGTGCACTCTTCCTTAGTGCCTGCCATCACCTCTACAACCAGGCTTTTTGCTTCTTGGGCTGACTTTCTTTCTTTCTTTTTTTTTTTTTTTTTTTTTTTTTGAGACGGAGTCTCGCTCTGCCGCCCAGGCTGGAGTGCAATGGCCGGATCTCAGCTTACTGCAAGCTCCGCCTCCGGGTTCCCGCCATTCTCCTGCCTCAGCTCCCAAGTAGCTGGGACTACAGGCGCCTGCCACCTCGCCCGGCTAGTTTTTTGTATTTTTTAGTAGAGACGGGGTTTCGCCGTGTTAGCCAGGATGGTCTCGATCTCCTGACCTCGTGATCCGCCCGTCTCGGCCTCCCAAAGTGTTGGGATTACAGGCTTGAGCGACCGCGCCCGGCCTTTTTTTTTTTCTTTTTGAGACAGAGTCTCACTCTTGTCACCCAGGCTGGAGTGCAATGGCGCAATGACGCGATCTCTGCTCACAGCAACCTCCACCTCCCAGGTTCAAGCAATTCTTGTGCCTCAGCCTCCTTGGTAGCTGAGACTACAGGTGCGTGCCACCATGTCCGGCTAATTTTTGTATTTGTATTTGTATTTGTATTTTATTTTATTTATTTTTTTTTATTTTTGTATTTTTAGTAGAGATGGAGTTTTGCCATGCTGGCCAGGTTGGTCTTTTGACTTAAGGTGATCTGCCCGCCTCAGCCTCCCAAAGTGCTGGAATTATAGGTGTGAGCCACCATGCCTGGCCTCTAAATTTTCAAGTCAAAAGAATTCAAGTACGTTTCCTCACTGTTGACCTTTTTAAAATTAATTTACAGGGGTTCAGTATTGCTCCTTTTAATAAATGACCGCTCACTTGAGGGCACATATTGTTAGGAATACTTTTGGCTGTAAGTAACATAACGAATAAGTAGCAGCTGATGCCGCGAAGTATTGAATTATCTCACTTACCAAGAAGTTTGGGGGTGGACATTTCCAAATTTGGTGCAGCAGCTCAAAAACGGCTTCAAGGACACTTCAAGGACACTTCCTATTGTTCTGCTCTGCTGTTCCAAGCGTGTTGCTTTTTCGTGCTAAGCTGTGCTGCTTCATGGTTGCCAGATAATACAACAGCTCCGGACATTGTGACTACATTGAAGGTAGGAACCAAGTGGAGGGGTGGCAAAATCTTTTCTTCTTATCAGAGGTCCTTTTTAAGGGAGATAAAATGTATTTCCTATAATCCCTGTTCCCCCAAGGAGCAAATATTTAGCTAGAACTGGGTTATATAGCTACTGTGACTGAAAAGTAGGTTGGCAAGGCAAATTTCTGAGGTTTCTATCCTTTATAATTTGAGGCAGGTAAGGAACAAACAGGCAGAGAATGGTTTTGAACTAGGAAGCCAACAGCATCTGTTATAGTGGGGATGTTTGATGGAGGGGAAAAAAAGTAATTTTACCTTTCCACTTTTCTGGTGATCTGTTTTGATACAATTAAGTGGTTGGAGAAGCAAGAATTTCTTTTAAACTGTGATTTAGGCTTATAATTTTAGGGCTGAAATATTTATTTTTATGATATTTTCAGCATATAGCATAAGCAAATCATATACACTTTTCCTCTAATATAAAAAACACTGACAGCAATGTCTCATTTGTTTGCTTCCTGGTTTTTAATTACACACATAAAAGTCAACTTCCAGGCAGGGTGCAAATTAGAAAATCTAGCCAGCCCATGAGCTTCAAGCCTGAATTCCTTTCCCCTTCTCTTAAGTGCTGTCCAGATCTGAACACCTCCTAGAGAGAAGAGGGAATGCTGAGTTCAGGCTTCTTCCAGGAATAACGAAATACACTTGGAGGTGGCCATACTCATGGGGCCTGCATATTTTGGGAGAAGTGTTTTCCTCATTGCATGAATGAAGATAAAACAGTCAAGTAACACATTCTGAGTGCCAGTCCCGTGGACCCTTATTCCAAGATAGGAAAAAAAAAAAAAAAGAAGAAGAAATAAAGAGGTTTGTTATTCCCTAGTAAAAGCTCACTATCTTGGGAACGTATCCATTTCCCAGGAGGCATTAGAAATGTAATAGAGGCCAGGCACGGTGGCTCACGCCTGTAATCCCAGCACTTTGGGAAGCCGAGGCGGGTGGATTACGAGGTCAGGAGATCCAGACTATCCTGGCTAACACGGTGAACCCCCATCTCTACTAAAAATACAAAAAAATGAGCCAGGCGTGGTGGCTGGCGCCTGTAGTCCCAGCTACTCAGGAGGCTGAGGCAGGAGAATGGCGTGAACCCAGTAGGCAGAGCTTGCAGTGAGCCGAGATTGCGCCACTGCACTCCAGTCTGGGTGACAGAACAAGACTCCCTCTCAAAAAAAAAAAAGAAAAGAAATCTGTAGTAGAGGGCAGGTGCGGTGGCTCACGTCTGTAATCCCAGCACTTTGGGAGGCTGAGGTGGGAGGATCACTTGAGCTCAGGAGTTCCAGACCAGCCTGGGAAACGTGGCAAAATGCCATCTGTACAAAAAATTGAAAAAATTAGCTGGGCATGGTGGTGTACGCCAGTAGCCCCAGCTACATGGGAGGCTGAGGTGGGAGAATCGATTGAGCTCAGGAGGTTGAGGCTGCAGTGAGCCAAGATCATGCCACAGCACTACAGTCTGGACGACAGAGAGACCCTGTCTCAATAAAATAAAATAAAATAAAAATAAAAAAGGAAAATCTGCTGCAGAAATGCTCTGGGCTGTGGTGCCTGACAAATTGGGACCTCAGACAGTGTCTGGTTTCCTCCTCCAGCCCCAGCCTAACCCTGTAGGTGGCAGAGGTGTTAAATAAGCATGCGAGTCTGAGAAAGTAGACAGCAGAGATATCCCTAGGGAAAGTGAGGATGGGACCTGGTGGGGGAAGAAACAGGAGAGAGGCAGAGGAAGTTTGTGTTCATCAGTCTGGGAGAAATTAACCACAATCTCTTTTTCCCCCTGCTCTATTGCCTTGGGAAACTCATAGCCTGCCACCTGTGGAACAAACAGCAGTACCCATCCCGTGCTGTGGACATGGGGTAGGGATAACATCAGGGAGACAGTGGAACTGGCTGATCTGTCCACTAATGAGCATTCCTTCCTCTCTTGCTCCCGCTCCACACCCTGAGCAGTAGATGATTACAATCGGGGGAAATTTATCGTGAAGAGCAATGCCTGGGATGAAGAACAAAAAGCTTGTCTGAAGGTCAGGATTGTGCTGAAGTGGGGAAAGTGAACAAGGAGTGTGTGTGTGTGTGTGTGTCTGTGTGTCTGTGTGTGTAGGAGACAGTGGTGAAACAAACTCAGATGATGATTCAGGGGTCTTTCTGCCTTGTCCTGGGCCTTGTCCTTGCCTTTCTTAAATCTAACAAGAGTGCCACATGCAAGGGCCTCCCACAGGATCCACATTTCTGGGCAACGTAGGGCTGTGGAGAAAATGAGCTGAGGGACATCTGGGGAGCATGGCACAGTGAGCGACAGCATGCAAAGCAAGCAGATAATGAGTGCTCACCAAATGCCTTTGTGCTCATCTGCCATGTTCCAGCCTCCCTTGCAGTTGGGTTGGGGGCCACTTGGCTAGTTCTAGCTAATGGGATGTGTGTAGAAGTGAGTTCTCTGTGTTTTATTTTGTTTTTGCTACTATTTTTGTGACTTGCAGTGAAGAACTTTAAGACAGTGCAGTTGTAATATGAAGCAGTCTGGGTCACAGTTGCTAGAGAGTAAGGAAAGTCATGTGACTGTGAGTGAGAAATAAAAATTTGTTATGTAAGCCACTGAAATTTCCAGGATTGCTCGTTACTGCAGTGTAATACAGATGTATTACTATAGGAACCAGAAATAATCACATAGACCAAGAATTTAAAATAAGCACAAAAAGAACGTCAAAGAAGTGAGTGGATATTTCTGATGATGCAGAGATAAGAAGTTATAAAGGAACACATGCTGGAGATACTGATTATATTAAAAATGATGGTTAAAATCAACCTGAGTGATGGGATACATAGTGGAAAGTATATACAGTAGTTGAAGAATTGATTAATAAGCTGCAATATCAGATCAAGAAACACCCCCAGAAGGCAACACACAGTGTGGATAGAAAATGAGGGGAAAAAGTTAAAACAAAACAAAACAAAAGAGGGGCAATACAGGTGATTTCTGATCATGAACTATGAATTGACTACAAGGAACTTTATAAAAAACAGAAAAAAGAGAAAGTAAACACAGAACTGGCCTCACCAGATCTGTGTTCTGGCCCTGACTCTGATGCTAACTTGCTGTGTATCTTGGGCAAATCATTCAGCCCTTTGAAGCTAAATGTCCTTAATCTGAAAACCCTTACACAGTAAGAATGGTTTGGTGGAAAGAGTTAGACAGCATGGGACTGAATTTTTTTTTTTTTTTTTTTTTTTTTTTTTTGAGGCAGGGTCTCACTGTTGCCCAGGCTGGAGTGCAGTGGCGTGATCATGGCTTGTGGCTCACCAGTGTCAACTTCCTTGGGCTCAGGTGATCCTCCCACCTCAGCCTCCCAGGTAGCTGGGACTACAGGTGTGTGCCACCTTGCTCAGCTAATTTTTTGTATTTTTTTTTTTTTTTTTTGGTAGAGATGAGGTCTTGAACTCCTGGGCTTAAGAAATCTACCCGCCTCAGCCTCCCAAAGTGATTATAGGCATAAGCCACCTCTCCTGGCCCTGGGAATAAATCTTAACTTTGTCACTACCTTGGTCTACTTCTGACTCTCTTAGAATATTAATTTCTTTTATGTCAACTGAAAGTAATATACCTATCTAGTATCTAGTATGTTCCTGGCATGCAGCAGATACCTTACTATACTTCCCATTTCCTTCATTTTAGGAAAATTCTAAGACTAAAATTAAGATTCTTGTTCAACACAGCACTCTCACAGGTGAAGACACTGAAAAAACAGAGAAATGAAATAACTGGCAGAATGAATATTCACCAAGGAGGTGTCTGCCTCGTGGCTGGTATTCAATTCTCTTGATGTGGAAATTGTTGATTTCCCCAATGATCACTTCTTGCTCTCTTGCGAAGCTAAGCTTAGTCATAAGAAGAATCTATCTTCTTTTGTGGAAATCTTATTTTTCATAAATTATTCAGTCTCTCATTCAGCCTAATGAAGTAGTTGAATTTCACAGAAACCGTGTGAGAGATGAGTGGTTGCTCCAGAGCAGCAGAAAAGCTGGTGGCAGTGGGTTAGAACATGCATTTCCTCAACACGAAGCCAAGGGTCAAGTGAAATAAAAATGTAAATACATTTATATGTCTGACCAGTGATAAAAAAAAGTTGTTCTTTTTAATATCTCATCAACATCAATGATTGCATTATTTTCTGTTGCAAATGTAGTAAGTGGTTAATTTGAAAGTATAAAAATGTGTAAGGAAGAAAAACAACCAAGAGTGATACCATTTAAACAATATTACTCAGTGCTGGTAAATTTCTTTCTATTTTCTTTTCCATTAAGATATTTACCAAGCATATTTGAATATATAATTTTATATTTTGCCATTTATCCTTAACATTATAACAGAGGCATTTTATGTTATTTCATAGTCTTCTTTACCATTGAGATATTTACCAAGCATATTTAAATATTTAATTTTATATTTTACCACTTATTCTTAACATTATAACTTAAGCATTTCATGTTATTTCATAGTCACAATATTAACACAATATTCAATGACTGTATAATATTTTATCGAGAATGGCAGTTTAACTCTTCTCCTAATCATTTGGTTTGCTTCCAACTTTTTGCATTATATTAGTAATGTAACAAATATCTTTATGAGTAAAGTTTTTTTGTATTAAATCTTACTGGGCTAAAGAATATAAACATTTGTAAGGCTTGTGATACACAGTACTTCTCCAAAAGGATCATGTTCAGTTTACATATAAAGTGTCATTTTAAACTTTCAGTTTAATTATTAATTCTCATTTTAAATGTATTTATTATACTTATTTATATTTAAAACAAAATAAATCAAGCATTTCTTAAATTACAGATCATTGTCAACATTTTACATGGTGCAGAGATGTATAGTTTAAAGTAAGGCTGGGCGCGGTGGCTCATGCCTGTAATCCCAGCACTTTGGGAGGCTGAGGCAGGCGGATCATTTGAGGTGAGGAGTTAGAGACCAGCCTGACCACATGGTGAAACTAAAATACTAAAATACAAAAATTAGCCGGGTGTGGTGATGGGCGCCTGTAATCTCAGCTACTCGGGAGGCTGAGCCAGGAGATTCGCTTGAACCCAGGAGGCGGAGGTTGCGGTAAGCCAAGAACGCACCACTGCACTCCAGCCTGGGTGACAGAGTAAAACTCTGTCTCAAAGAAAAAAAGGATGCACAAAAAAAGTGAAATTGTCCCATAATGTTATTTCCCAATGTAATTAGTTTGTAGTTTATTGTATATTCTTCCAGAATTTTTGATATGCACATACTGACATTTATTGCAGTCATTCTCTGTATTAAAAACACGCATGGCGTTTTGCATCTTGTTTTTTTTTTTTCCGTTTATTGTGATGTCTTTGACATCTTGTCACATTGGCATATGTAGATTTACCTCATTCTTTTTAATAGCTGTATGGTATGAACATAGCACAATTTTTTTATCCCATCTTCTTTGATGGACACTTGGGCTCGTTCCAAGTTTTTTCCTGTTACAGACAATACTGCAATGAGAGTTCTTGTATATATGGTGTAATGAGCATTTACTGCTGTGAAAATGTGACTTTGGAAATAATTGTTGGCAAGATGATTCTCTCTCAGCGTGCTGAAACATACAATATTGAAACATCATTTCAAATTTTAAATTTGAATTGAGTCATTGTCATTAAAACCAGGTTAAAATCACAATGATCTTTTCTTCTTATATAGGCATGAATCCTCTTGCTCCAGATGGGACATAAAGCTCCTTAAATTGAAATTCATTGCACGGGGGCTCTGATGGCCCTTAACAGATGGAAGAACAATCTCATTTGGGTGGTTATGTAATTCAGTGATTATCATGGAACCGTTCAGATACCATCAGACAGAAGGTGGACAGAGTGAGGCTCTCTGGCAAAGGCAGGTGCCATGGCTATAGATTCACTATACTTGTTTCTCTGCATTTATTTGCATCAATAAGACCAGAATCAAAATCCGAGCAGTATAACATGATATGGTCTAATGACCAACTTTGGAATCTCAGAAATCAAACATTGGGATGCCAATTGGAATTCAACTAGTTTCTAGTTAAACAACCTTGAGAGGGTTGTTCCATCTCTCTGAAAGCCTCATTTTTACAAGTATGCCAGACAATGCCTCTAGGGGGAGGGTATAATATTAATATTCATTCAATAGATATTAGTTGAGGATTATGTGGCAAGAACTTTTCTACGTTCTAGAAATACAACCGTCAGTAACATAGATGAGAATCTATTTTTATTTTTCTCAAAGGTGACATTGTTACCTGCCTTAACTGAAAGTAATCAACTGATCTGCTTGGATTTAGCCAACTAAGTTTAGCCTTTATGCATTGCATTTTCTTGGTAATGCAGGCTTGCACCAAGACGGACTATTTAGCCAAATTAAAAGACACTGTTTGAGTTTATCTATTCAACAAAGTACTGTTTCTCCTGTCTTATATTATGGCTAAATTTAGAACTCATCATTTCCACACACACTGAAACAAACCAGCCCTCCTTCCTTTCTTTCCTTCCTTCCTTCCTTCCTTTCCTTCCTTCCTTCCTTCCTTCCTTCCTTCCTTCCTTCCTTCCTTCCTTCCTTCCTTCCTTCCTTCCTTCCTTCCTTCCTTCCTTCCTTCTTTCCTCCCTCCCTCCCTCCCTCCCTCCTTCCCTCCCTCCCTCCTTCCCTCCCTCCCTCCTTCCCTCCTTCCTCCCTTCCTCCCTCCCTGCCTTCCTCCCTTCCTCCCTCCCTGTCTTCCTCCCTTCCTCCCTCCCTGCCTTCCTCCTGCAACAATGCCCAGAACAAGCATCTAGAACAGCAACTGGCACATAGTAGGTACCAAATAAATTTGACCGACTAGATTTCTACAAATATTTATTGTCTAAATTTCATGCAATAGAATGGCTGTGGGGTATGCAAAGATAAATAAAATATAATTTCTACTTTCTAAAAGCTCATGCCTAGTTAAGAGATAAAGTTATATCAACCAAAAGTATGCTGAATGCTTTAAGCATTATGTGCACTGGTCATCTACTTCCATATTTCCAAGTTAAGTTGCCATTTTCTCTCTTCATTGTTCTATTCAACCTACCCTACACTTTATCTAAATTTATCTAAAATTGGCACACCAGATAAATCAAACAACTTTGTGTGTGTGTGTTGGTGAGTCAGAGATTACATTTTGTATCCCTTTCTAGAGAGTGTTTATAGGCAGCATTGGTAAATGTTTTATTCTTGTTTGCAAAGCTGGTATAAATATTTCAGGACACAATTGAGCTTTTCTCATTAAAGCCCATTTTTCTGTCTCTATATGCAGAAGTTTCTAGCTGTGGAGAGAAAATACTATTTAAAATAATTGTGAAGATCCTAATTCTACAGCAGCTGTGACAAACGGACCTTTTCTGCTCTATTAGGTTTTGATGAGCTTATTTTTAGTTAAAACAGTAACTTTGTTACTAAAAAACTCTTAATTTCATCTCTTTTTTCAAAATTTGCTCCCAGTTAAAGTCTATACTGAGCTTGAAATCAGAATCCATTTATTTTTCAAACCAGTAGCACAATCTGAATCACAGTTCTCAGTTAGATTTGATATTTATAGTAGGGTTTCTAGATATCCTAAAGCTTCCTTCTGATATTTCTGCAAATTAGGAAAAACAGTGTGAATAAACAACAAGCTACTTTCTGTGGAACGACATTTAAATGTAATGCAGGAATGGATGTGTGAAATTTTAATTTCCCCTTAGGTCACTTTTAGTTTTCTACCTATAGATGGCAGCAAGTGACCAGGCAGCTAAAGCCCCGGGCCTTTCAGCCAGTCTTTATCAGCCAGTGCATCTGTTGTAAAGCCACAGGAAAGGGAAAGCCATGGCTGAGAACAGATCCCATCTCTGGAGAATGTTTCATTCAGTCGTCTTAGATGGCTCTTCTCTTCAGATGTGGAGAACTTTGCTGTGTTTGGATTCTTCTTCTGAGGCTTAGGAGAAGTGTCCTCGTAGCACTGAAGGAATGGTTAAGGCCCATCAGAAAGGGCATGAGGCTGAGGGCTTCTCTGAACTGCTCAGTGCCTTCTGCCTTGGCTTCTTTATCTTTGAGCATGATGGAATGGAAATTCCACTGAAAATTCAGCCTTGCCTACATGGTCCCTAGGAGTCTGGAGTTCCTCGCTCTTGTTTTTCAACCTCTCAGCAAATTGTATTCTTGGGCAGCTCGTATCTTGAGTCCTGCTGTGCACCCTTGGCCCCATGGGGTTGGAGGGTCAACCTGCAGGAGACTTTAAACAGGATAACCTAAGGTAGGCATAAACTGGTTGACAGGTATACATACATTTATTTTGTGTTTATTATTTCTTTAGCACCGTGCCAAATACTTTATATACATCATCCTATTGCTCCTCACAAGACCTCTACAAACTAATTATGAATCTCATTTGGTCAATGAGGAAATAAAAGTAGATTAATTTGTTCAAAGTCACAAACCCAGTGTAAACGGCTTTAGCTACTTTAAGGAAGCTGCTTCTTAGAACGTGCTAAGACTTGGATCACATTATCAGCCAGTAGGTACAGATTACTACCGTGTGCATAATGAGTGATACACATGTTCCATAACCTTGAAGACTTTACAGTGAGAGGTTCTACACATAGGATAAAGATAGAAAGCAGCAGAAGAATTTAAGAAATTCAAGTTATGATAATTGGAACTTCTGGAAGACCCTGGGCTAAAAGGGATGTCTTAGGGTTTTCAGGTTTTCATAGAAATGAAAGAAGCCAGAATAGAAATGGAAGCTAAACAGGGGCCTGATCAAATTCAAGATAGAATATCCTACTCTTCCAGTTTCCCTTGGAGTGGTGTAACATCAAGAACTTGGCTAAGCATTATCCTCAGCAAACTAACACAGGAACAGAAAACCAAACATCGCATGTTCTCACTCATAAGTGGGGCTGAACAATGAGAACACATGGGCATAGGGAGGGGAACAACACACACTGGGGCCTGTATGGTAGGGGGCGGGGAGAGGGAGAGCACAGAAAAAAGAGCTAATACATGCTGGGCTTAATACTTAGGTGATGGGTTGATAGGTGCAGCAAACTACCATGGCACACATTTACCTATGTAACAAACCTGCACATCCTGCACATGTACCCTGGAACTTAAAATAAAATAAAAAGAACTTGGCTAATAGCTCCACATTGTAAGGACCAAGATGTAGTGAACTGGATCCTCAAACTCTCATGGAAATCTAGGATCTGGATCTACTCTGGGTGTCTCTGGCTGTATAAAGTCTCCTGAAGCAACAGAAATAGATTGTTTATAAGAATCCAAAGCTCACAAATGGCCAATAAGCACATGCAAAAATGCTCAACATCATCAGTCACTGGGGAAATGCAAATCGAAACCAAAATGAGGTACTACTTCACACCAACTAAGATGGCTAGAATCAGAAAGTCAGAAAACAAATGTTGGTAAAGATGTAGAAAATTGGAACCCTCATACGCTGCTCGTGAGAATGAAAAATAATGCAGCCAGTTTGGAAAACAGTCTAGTGGTTCCTCAAATGATTTAACGTAGAATTACCTATGAAATTCTATTTCTAGGTTTATACCCCAAGAAAATGAAAAACCAGGTCCACACAAAACTTGTACATGACTGTTCATAGCAGGATTACTCATAATAGCTAAAATGTGGGAACGACCCAAATGTCCATCAACTGATAAATGGGTATATTCATACAATGTAATGCATGAAGTACTGATTCACACTACAGCACATATGAACCTTGAAAACATGATGCTGAGTGAAAGAAGCCAGCCACAAGAGACCATATATTGTATCATTCCATTTATATGAAATCTCCAGAGTATGCAAATCTGTAGACACGGAAAGCAGATTAGTGATTGCCTCGGGCTGGGGACAAAGTGTAGGAGGATCAGAAGGTGATAGCTTAAGGGTATAGGGTATTTTTTTGAGGTGATAAACACGTTCTGAAATTGATTGTGCTAATGGTTTTCCAACTCTGTAAATATACTGAAAACCATTGAGTTATACACTTAAAGTGAGTGAATTGTGTAGCATTTGAATTATATCTCGAGAAAGCTATTTTTAAAAAAAGAATCCATAATCAGCTACAGCTACTTATGTAGAACTTATTTGCCAGGTAGTATTCTAAGCACTTTGCATATGTTAACTCTTTAAATCTTCAACACAATCTCACCAGGTAGGTAATTTAATCTTGCCCATTTTACAGATGGAAAAACCAAGACACAGGGGTATGAAGATTTCTTCGTACCTAAGCCTGGGTATGGTATTATAATTACTGGGTATGGTATTATAATTACCATGATAATTGCCTAAGATTTCTTAGTTTACAAGAAAGGCCACATTAAAATCTCTTGTGTAAAACTGGAGGGACTTCAGAAATTCTGCTCCTAATCATAGGCCATACTGCTTGTGAGAGAGGAGATCTGCGCGTGCGATTACCTAGTTAAACCCCCTTCATGTTATATATGGAAAAACAAGGCAGGCTTAGGGTGGAGCTGCCACAGAGCCAAGGCTACTGCACCTGGTTTGAGATTCGGTGGTATCATGTTAGCTAGGCGCTAAAGGATTAGCCAGGACAAACTCAGAGGCATCCACTTACACAGGGGATCATTTTTTCCTAGAATTTACTATTATTATTTTCGAACCTGGGAGATGAGTCAGGTCAAAATTCACAGATGGTGGTGGTGGGGCTGTTAAAAAGAAGAAAATGAGGGTGCAGGCAATAAAATTGATTGGGGATTTGGGAGTTTATAGAAGTAAAGTGAAATAATATGCAAGCATGTCCATGAAATATTGCCTGTTTCATTTTTCATTATGTATTATCAGAAGATTTCAAGGGACCTAAATCTGCAGAAAGATCTTGCTTGAAGTCAGAATGGTTCTTTTTCTGTGAGAAACTATTAGGTGTTCCACACTCCTCTTCTGTGTCACGGTTGTGTCTAAGGAGGAAGGGAGTGGATCCCAGGCTATGGAGAAAGATGGGGAAGTAGAAACAAGCCTTGGCATTCTATTAAGTGACTTAAAGTTACAGAGTATCAAAGAAAGCCTGAATTAGCAAATGATCACATTCTCTACCATTGTTTCTCCTTGTAGTTATCTTTTTTCTTCTTTTTTTATTTTTGTGAGACAGAGTCTTGCTCTGTTACCCAGGCTGGAGTGCAGTGGCACGACCTCAGCTCACTGCAACCTCCACCTCCCGGGTTCAAGCAATTCTCCTGCCTTAGCCTCCTGAGTAGCTGGGATTACAGGTGCCCGCCACCATGCCTGGATAATTTTGTATTTTTAGTAGAGATGGGGTTTTTCCATGTTGGCGAGGCTGGTCTTGAACTCCTGGCCTCACGTGATCAGCCCACCTCAGCCTGCCAAAGTGCTGGGATTACAGGCGTGAGCCACTGCACCTGACCAGTAGTTATCCTTCTTGAAACGTTATCTTCCCTAAATCAGCTTTCCACAACTGTCCTCGGTCAGCATTTGTGCTCCTCCTGTCTCTTTACAGTATTGGCAGCTAGTTTGCCCCGAGGTCCTCTGAGTTTTCTTTGAGGCTGAGCTATCTTTCTGTACCCTGGCATTTCAGTCATCCTTAAATTGCTCAATTGCGCTGTTCATTCCCACTGCAGTCTCTTAAATGGCTCAAAATGGAGCACAGCTTCAAAGAGCAGTCTGATATTTGTAGTCTTACATGTGATTTGTAACCTTGAAGGCTTCCCATGGAGGAATTTATATATCTGTGGGCAATGTTAGATTACAACATGTTCAAAAAGAACATTGCAGTAAACGTGTGAACGCCAAGACATGGGGGATGAGTAAATCCATGCAAAAGTAAATAAAATAAATTTGAGGTGAGAAAGAACAACACAAAAACGAAGGACACGAGGAGGCACACTGTGAAGCAGTGATAAGAGATAAATGACAGCTGTAGTCAGGCTAGCAGGAAGTGATAAAGGTTGGGTGACTCAGTTTGAATGAATGAAAGCTGATGGTGATGGACAGATTGAGAGGAATTTTCCCACAAGTCAGGACAAGCCTCCATGTCAAATAATTATACATAAGCCCCTATTTAATTTAGCAGTCAACATGAAAACAATGAATGATGATAGCCTTTCAGCTTAATTTAGGTGAATATAAGATAAGTGTTTTCGGTAACTGTGTATAAAAATTTCCAGCACAATGAAACAAGCTACAGCTTAAATCAAGTGGACAATCCTGGTCTTTTAGATTCAACCTTTCGTCATGATCCCTGTTGATGATGATGATGATGATAATGATACCAATAGTAGGTTATTATTGTTATATGACTGGGTTTGGATTCATTTACATAGGAAATTCTTTATTCATTCGCTCATAAAAGTGCTTACTGTTTATAAGAACCTTCTTGGCATTGAACTAGATGGAGAGCAGAAGCAAGCATTTGGCAGGTGTTGCTCAAAAACCGTTTCCTTTTTCATAGTCTTAGAAGTCCTTTTTTTTTTTTTTTAAACTGCCAGTGTGTCCAGCCCCAGGGAATGATTTGATTGGCCCATGCCAATCATAGTTTCAGAAATTCCCTTTGACTATGATTGGCTCAGGGATGAGCACATGACCCATTCAATATATTGAGACTTCAGCCACTGAGGGTTTCTGGGAAAAATGTTGCTCCCTGATTAAAGGGAGTAGGATGATGAGACATGCATTTTGTCACCTTCCGTTTCCTTCTGTTTGGATGTATTTGTGTGAAGACATGAAGTTCGCAGCCATGCCAGCCATTTTGTTCTTGTAAGGGAAGCTCCTGCCAACCAACTGGGAAAACAGAGCAGAGATCACAAGAGCCCAGCCTTTGCTGACACCACGAGCTGCTGGAATCGCCTACCTCTGGGTGTCTTGTTTTGTGAAATAAACACCTATCATTTGGACTGCTTTTATTCAGTTATTTCCCTCCTCCTAGTTAAAAGCATCCTACCTGACAGGAGAACTTTAATAATTTAACATTTGCTGCCACAAGCGTGAAAACAACCAGTGCATCCATCTGAGGTTTGTCCTCACGTCCCCTGAGGCGAGCTGGCTTTCTTCTCCCCAGCACTTCAGTCATCTTAGTCATCTGATTTTGTGCACATGCATTACAGTTTTACAAATAAAGTCCCTGAAGAGAAAAACAAAACCAAATTAAAAGTTTGCTTAAGCAAACTGATCCTGTAAAATCCTTTTGGAGTAAAAGCTGAGGAGACAAATGTGTCTCCAGTACTAGGGTGTTCAGGACTGTTAAACAGGGCAAAAGTCCAAGAAAGGAAAAAGACCTTCCCACAAAAGAAGCATCCATGAGTAATTAGGGATTGGGGAAAGGAAGCTCAGACTGCAATTCCAAAGCTGTGCTTTTGTGCCAATAAGAGTGCTTTCGGAGCAATGAGGCAAGTTAATTTCCAGGCCACATTTTATAAACGGACATCTCTTCAGTTTGCCTTAACCCCAAAACAAACAAAACCCCAAACAACCAACCACCACTTCCCATACAAAATAGAAAGACAAAACAAACCTTTGATGTGCACGTTCACTTGTCAGCTAAACATAATGCCACAGCAGTGACCCCTGATGGAATTTACACCTGGGGTGGGAATTCTATGTCGAACAAAATACTTAACTCATTAATTCAGCAAAATAACTGCCAAGGGAGGGCGAGACGCCACACTAGGGGCTACATGGGATTTGTTCTTGACATATGCAAATGCCACTTGAGCACAAAATGTAAGGTTGTAAGCTCTGCAAGAGAGATACAAGGTTATACACTACAGGTGATGACAGATGAGACAGAATCCATACCACCCAAAGAATGAGACATTGTTTCCTGCCAGTGAGGGCATTTGAAGTGAGCATTGAAGGGTGGGTACTATTTGAATCTGGGAGAGTGGGAGAAAAACGGCACTCCAAAGGTGAATGAACATGTTGTTACAGAAGAATACTGTATCTTAGTTTAGCCAGGGCATGAAGACAATATAATGGGTGTTACAATGGGAAAAACAGAGACAGCAAAAGAGTTGGGTAAGATTGTCGTTCTGTAGGCAATGGGGAGTCATGGGGTATTTAGGGGCAAGGCATGACATGTTCAAAGCTATGTGAAGGTTAAGCCAGCAGCAAAGAGTGGGATGACCAAAGATGGGAGAGATGGAAGACCACATGACCAGTTAAGAAACTATTAGGATATTTCAGATAAATACAGAAAGTCCTTACTAGGATAGTGGAAATGAAAGGGAGTAGGAAGGTCAATCTGAAACCTGAATATGGAGTTGATAGGATGCAGCAAATGGCTAGAGCCAGGAGAGAAGTTTCACCCTGGCTTGCATCTGTAGTATGAGTTTCTGAAAGAACAGGGTACACTTCCAGACTAAAGATTTGTTTTCATTAAAATCAAACAGTTCTAGTGAATGTCTTTTCTGTTAAATAAGTTAACTGAAGCCCCTTGTGAGTCTAAGGTCTCCATCAGCCAAATCAACAGGCAGCTTTGGGGGATTCCTGGCCCCCTGCCTGTCTCTGGCAAGCTGTCATTGATGAGGCTAACAATGGTGCTGGTCTTGGCGACACTGTGTATCTGTCCATGGAAACCAGGACTGAAACCAACAGGCCTGTTAACTTCCAATATACTTCATTATTAATCACACGGGCTTTTAAATTTGCTAAACTCATTTGAATGCAGTTTCATAAATAATGCCAGAGAGCCTGCAAGAAAGGGTGTGTGCATATGTGTGGTCACCAACGGATAAAGTCCCAGCTTCTCAGTGCGCAGGACGAGGGAACCCTCAGGCCAGCACAAGAATGACAGCATAAGCATTGAGAGTTCCAAGGGGAGGTAAAATCTGGGAGGAAGCAGTGCCATATTCTGGTCACCAGTGAGGTCTTGGTAACCGGGAAACCATTTTTCCAGGGTTAGATTTTACTATTCTGGATTTTAATGTTACTAAAGAAAATGACTTTTCTGCACACAGGTCCATACCATCTGGGGCCTTGCTACTGGCTTGGTGTCATTTCCTGCCATCAGCCCATGAACACCCTGAATTCTGTCCCTGTGGAATTGAGGCTCAGAACTTGATATGCTGGCTCAGTGTCTCCACGCCTTGCATTTGTTGCTTCCTCTACATGGAATGACCTCCCTTCTTCTGTTGCCTCAGAGGACAGTGCCAACATTACCTTCTTAATACCCTGCAGGGCCCCAAGCATGATCTTCAGCGGTTACGCAGCACATACCACCTAGGCTGTTATTTACTGTCACCCTTTCCTTATCTGCAGACAGCCTTTCCTCAGGGCTGGGGCCACCCGTTATTCATCTCTGGATCTCTGGCCCAGCCCAGAGATCGTACAGAGAAGGAAGAAGGAAGGCAGCACATAATATTGCATGAAGAAATAAAATCTTTGAATTGGCCAAGGTTCATCAACAGGTAGTAAGTTAGCATCTCACATGATGGATTTTCCTTCTCTTGACATACCTGTTCTAACATTTACAAACCTATAGCTCTTCTTATTAGAGGCTGACCTAGTTCACACATTCCCTGGCCTTCATCCAGCCCTTCTGCTCACTTAGACTCCTATGTGTGTTCTGGTTCAGCCCTTTTGTTGGTATGAAAAAGAAGTCACTCAAAGGATATTTTTTAAAAAAGTTATTTTAAGGACATGGCTATTTTATAGCATCCGAGGGCAGGAAAGAAATGAAAGCTGGCTCCCTGTGAACTAGAACTGGGCACTGGGAAGCTGTCTGTTTGCACTTCGTCAGGTGTTTACTGAGTGATCATTGTACCTGGTGCTGTTCTAGAAGCTGAGTTGTCAGCGTGAAAAAAACAGGCAAGTCCCCTTGGACTCACATTCTAGAGGGTGTGGTGGCAGAGGAGGGCAATACACATGGGAAGCATCATGACAATGTCAGAAAATGGTAAATATTTTGAAGACAATAAAAGAGGGCAATGTGATAATGAGAAACTAAGGGCTATTTCAGATTAGGTTGTCAGGAAAGTTCTCTTTGAGTAGGTAACATTTGAGTGGAAAGCTGAGAGCTGAGAGGCACAAGTCTTGTGAGACAGTCTTGTGAGAAGCTGGGAGGAAAAGCATTCCAGGCTGGGGAACAAACAGAAGGGCAGAGGGCCCAGAAAGGAATGCATCTGATGAGTTCCAAGACCAGAAAGAAAGAAAGCCTACCCTTTGTGACTCATAGGAGCCACAAAGCTCTTGTCTCTGTTTCTCTCTTTTTTTTGAGACAGAGTTTCACTCTTGTTGCCCAGGCTGGAGTACAATGGCATGATCTTGGTACACTGCAACCTCTGCCTCCCGGGTTCAAGCGATTCTCCTGCCTCAGTCTCCTGAGTAGCTGGGATTACAGGCATGTGCCACCACGCTCAGCTAATTTTTGTATTTTTAGTAGAGATGGGGTTTCACGATGTTAGTCAGGCTGGTCTCGAACTCCTGACCTCAGGAGATCCACCTGCCTCAGCCTCTCTGTTTCTGTCTTTGCAGTTGCTTATCTTCCCCCTACCCAGGGATCAGTACAGTGGTTAGTCTTAGTCATGTATCATGACATCTCAGCTATATCCACTTCTACCAACAGATCCCAGTCTCTTCTTTCAGGAAAGATCATCAAATTGGCTCAGCCTTTCTCTCATAACACAGAATCCTTCATGGAAGGCCAGAAACCTGTGAGGGATTCTTGGTGCTTTCCTATCCCTTATGTCTTGGAGGAGGCCCCTTACCGAGTCCTCTCTGTTCTTCCTCCAAAATGCTTCTTTAGAGTTTTTACCTCTCTCCATCTCCACCGCTACACACTTTGACCCCGTCCCATCCACTATTTTCTTTTACCTAACCTCCTGAACTATTCTGCTCATGGGTCTTCTTGACTTCATCTTGCTCCCCACAAATCCACTCTCCATAAAATAGAGTGGTCTTTAAACCATTAATTAGGGGGAAGGTCGCATTCATGGTGGTGGTGCATATTTGGGGTGAATTTCTTAGACTCTACCTCCTTGTTGGGCAATCTGATACATCTACAGGGAAACAGAAGTGAGGTGTCTCTGATGGGAGGGTTTGGTTTTGTGAATGGTACAGAGGCAGAGGCCACCCCTTGAGCCTATTGTTTTGGGCCTCACTGTCAGTTTGCTTTGGTTATGTGACCTTAATCTTGTGCCATTTCTAATAACTTGCTCTTCCTCTCCCTCAGCTTCCCTACTTACTTTGCTGACTGCTTATTTCTTTTTGGTCATTGACTAATATTTGTTGATCTGTTTCTGCTCACTAGAATAGGTTCTTCCTAGGAGCCACATCTACAAATGTTAAAATCTTCCCTGAGCTCCCTGTCAAGGGTTAGTTGATTTAGCAAATAATAATACAGGATGCCCAGTTAGATTTGAATTTCAGATGGTTTAGTGTCCTTATGTTCCAAATATTGCGTGAATTGTACTTCATCTGGCAACTCTACTCTCCCCCTTTCTAGATCCACCCCACCCCAGTGAGCAGAGCTTGTTCCAGATCTTCATTCTGGCCTAATCTGCCACATCTGGCTGCAGTTTACAAGCCTGTGTCTGGGTATTTCCTGTGATCTGTAGCTATCCAGCAAAGCAAGGTACACTCTCAACTGGGTGGCCAGGTGTCAGTGGAAAATGCTGTGTTGCATCTTTCCCTTGACACACTGAGTACCTCATCCATGAAGAAACTGTCTGGTCACAACACCCTTGGCTTGCCTTTGATGATGTAGACTTCTTCATTTATAATGTTCAAAAGATCTAGTCACAAAGAGGGCCTTTAAAATAGTTTTACTATTATAATGATGTGTACCATATACAAATTTCCTTTGATAACCCTTCTAGTCTCTCACTCCAATAGTATTGCAACATTAGTCTCAAAGAGCCTTTGATCAGTGAGCTTTACTGAACGATCTAATTCTTTCCTGGAGATAAGAACAGACCTCACCACTCTCATTTTATAGATGAGGAAACTAGAAACAAATCATTTCCATTCTGCTAAGAGCTAATTTGCAGCTGTGTCAGAGATCAATAAGTGAGTAAACAGATAATGAAATTTAAAACAGATACTATTGGAACTAGGTCATATTCTGACACATTTTTGCCACTGAGATGAGATAAACTGTGAGTGTGGGGAAGGTGGGATGTGGAGGGGCCGTGAAAAGAGATGTCTCTACTTAATGACCCAAGAAAAGAAATGATATCTTTACACTAACTCTCTAAATACAACATTTTTCAAGATAGCCAAAAGTTAATTTATTTAAAACAAAATTTACTTAAAATCAGGGTAAAGTATATAAAAAGTTTACTTTCATCTGATCTTATCAATATCAAATTATACGTTCAGTTGAGATATTATGTTGGATCTCTCTGTAGAGAGCTCTTGGCAGAGAACTGCAATGTATTAGTTGCTTTCTTTTCTTTTCTTTTGCTAAAATTCGATGACCTGCAGTTTTTTAACTCTCTGTTTCCATGCCGTTTTCCCCTTTGTTAACAACATATATATTTTTAAATGACCTATACAATAAACACAAGGGCATAAGAAATGATGAATAAGACAGTGCTTCTCAATCCCATTTACTTTTGGCTGTATTTTCCAAGATTCTCAGAGGATACACTTCTGCAAACAGTGGCAACTACTGATGTGCCAGATAGTTTGGTGGTTAAATGTATCACCACTATCAAGTATTGACAAAATTTTTCACAATACATGGTTTAGTAGCAAGGGTATTTCAAAATTTATCTTATCTTTGTGGAATGGACCGAAATGAGAAGATAGTCTCCTTTGCTTCTATAAGCAATTATGGGACTGTTTGGCACTGATAAGAAAGCTGGGTGTTCTTTAATTTCTTTATTGCTAAAGCCAGTAGGGTAGACCATAGTCTTTGTAAACCAAGGCATCATACACAGAACTAATTTCAAGTTGAGTAGAATTCTTGTCATTTGGCTGAATCTTTAATTTCTCGAAGAGATTCACGTATGATTAAGGAATTGAGAAGGTTAATTAGGCACCCCTTGGAGCCTTTGAAACAAATTTGATTTAAACTCCCCACTATGGCCACAGGTTGTTGAATTTGAGGGACCGACATAACTCCTTGGAACAAGGATGTTCAAACCACTTAGGAGCAGTGTATTAAAAAGTACATTTTTCTCTACTTACAGGTATATCTTAGTCAATATTTGCCTTTTAGAGCAGATTTGCCCAGTACCCTAAGGGGGGCTATTAGGAAGATAGGAAATTGTGAGTTCTAAGTTTCTGGCTTCTATAGACTCAGCTGAGATGTATTTTTCTTTTTCAACCCTTCTAAATGGCTGGGGCTAGGTTTTTCCAGTCAAATTCAAAAGCTATCCATGAAGAAAACTAATTTTAAGACATAAACAAGTATTTTAACAAAAAATCTAAGACATAAACAAGTATTTTTAAATGTGTTTTGAATGCATTGGTATCACCTCATTAAACAATGTCAGAACATGGCCAGAAGGCAGGGGTTGAAGGAGTTGTTGCTTAATGAGATAGTAATGAGCAAACATCGAAGCTTGCATTTTCCTTCTGCTTATTCCAAAATGCATGACTTACTGGGATAAGATAATTGAGCTCAAGCTCTTAAATAATTTTAAGATATTTCTTAGGATAGTTGCTTTTCTTTTAGTGTTTGATTGTGTCAAGAAGTAAAGGTTAAGAAATGTTCTTTTCCCCTTTATTGAAGCTGTAGGATGTAGTGGTTAATAGTCTGGTAATTCTGCTACTAAATAACTGTGCAACCTTGGACACAGTGTGCAATAAATGCCAGTTATGATTATGATGTATAATTGAGGAAAAAATAAGGATTTGGATAGACAAATTTCAAGTTAGGGAATAGGAAAATTCTTTTACAAATGCTTTAGTAGGGATGTATTATTTACTTTAAATATTAGAAATTTGACTACAATGAACTGACTTTAAACCACTTGATAACATTTGCTGCATTTTGTTAAACCTAAAAAATTTAATATTTATCAAAATGAAATTATTATAGATGCTGATCTGGTTATTGAAATTTCTGGTTTATTTTACTAACTTGAATCAATATCTCTTTAATTTTGATAACTTTACAGTCAGTTTAAGGATAAAGAGAATGAACTTTTGATGTCTCAATTACAGTTCCAATCAGACCATTTAAAGGAAGATGAGAGATTTATCTATATATATAGATGAAAGATTTATATATACGTGTATAGACTAACTTGAATTGAAGGTTAATAGAATAAGTGAGAGCTGGCCAGGCACGGTGGCTCACTCCAGCACTTTGAGAGGCCGAGGTGGGTGGATCATGAGGTCAGGAGATTGAGACCATCCTGGCTAACATAGTGAAATCCCATTTCTACTAAAAATACAAAAAATTAGCTGGGCATGGTGGCACGCGCCTGTAGTCCCAGCTACTCGGGAGGCTGAGACAGGAGAATTGCTTGAACCAGGAGGCGGAGGTTGCAGTGAGCTGAGATCATGCCACTGCACTCCAGCCTAGGCAACAGAGTGTGACTCCATCTCAAAAAAAAAAAAAAAAAAAAAAAAGTGAGAGACCCAGCAAAGTATAATAATAAAAGTAATAATAGTTAATATTTATTCAATTTATTCAGCATTGTACACAATCAGGTATCTACTTTTTACAACTCAAGGAGGTAAGTACTATTATACTATTATAATCCCCATTTTATAGGTAAGGAAACTGAGGGACAGATGTATTAAATTGCTTGCTGAGGTCATGTAGTTGATAAACAGAGCTGGGATTCAGGTCCAGGTAATCTGACTTTAGTGTCTGTGCTAAAATCTTTCTAAAATATAAACGCATAAGCTAATGCTTGCGTATAATAGTATTCTAATAAGTTGAAATTATTTAACAGAAATTGCCATACTGTGGCATATTTATAAGTTGGGGAGCATTAATGAGGTAATTACATTTTCACTGAAGGTTAAGAAGAATAGCTACCTTTAGATTTCTTAATGATATTTTGCTATAAACACTAATTCTAAAACAGAGCTGTCCAAAATGTCAACATATATAATTTAAAAATTTCTAATAATCATGTTAAAAAAGTGAAAAGGAACAAATGTTAGTGATTTGAATAACATATTTTATTTAACTCAATAAATTAAAAATATATTTTAACATGTAACCAATATAAATATTATTAATAACTTTTTTAAAGTTATTGTTCCAAGTCTTTGAAATCTGGTGTGTATTTTGCACTTACTGAACATGTCAGTTCAGTAGCTAATTCATATGTGGCTGCTAGCAGTTACTGAATTAGACTGTGCAGCTCTAGATCTTTTTAGGAAAGCAAATTCATTATTTTAACCTCATTTCAAAAATGGTGAGAATAAGAAAGACTAGTTATGTATTCACACATTAATTTTTAAGATTTAGTACCTTCATTTTTCAGTTTGGCTAAACAGACTAAAAGCTGCCACTTAACCTATTCAAATTATATCCGCTGGTAAGTAAGGTGGCACATTTTAAGACGGTTTCTTGACAAGTCTTTTAATTTTCTCCAAGAGGAAGAATGGAAGCAGACCTTAAGATAAAGCTAAACCTCTTTTGGAAAAGTGAATGTCTGGAAGAATGTCTCACAGAATAAGGCAGGGCCAGGTCACTAAGCAATTCTCTAAGTGGGGGCACAATGTGGACTTTTCCAAGCCTTCAGCTGAGGGCAGGGATGGCCAAGTTAATGGTCCCTCCCTATTCCTTATTCAGTGTTTGATCAGGCAGTAATGTGCATGTAGGTCAACAAACATTTATTAAAGCTCTTTGTTTTTGATTCTTCATTGATAAATTACTAATAAATGCTCATTTAAAAAAGCCAAACCAACCAAATATGTGTACCAAATTGTGCATCGTAACAGGTAACTGTCCCTTCAATTTTTTTTGTAGTTAACAGGTTACCACCAGTAGCAATTACGTAGGCATTCTTATAAACCTCTATCTCTACGTTTTTGTTCCGTTTCTATCTATCTAGTTTTTTTCTTTTGTACAGAATGGGATCACCCACACATACTGTTCTGAGTCCCCCTTTTCCATTTAATAAGAGATCAGTATCTATGAATTTTATGTATTTTATTTCTATTAATGGATGCATAGTATTACATGGTATGAATATGCCACAATATTTAACCATATCACGATTGATAGGCATATCAGTTGTTTCAAACGTTTACTATTACAAAACTTTTGCAATGCATATCCTTTTATATCTATCGTTACACATCTGTGTGTTTCTGTATGACAGATCTCTAGAGTTGAGATAGCTGGGAGAAATGTATGTGCATTTTGAATTTCGGCAGGTATTGCCAAATGCTTCAGGGCCTGCCAAAAAGACTTGTCTTTTGACTTCATCTAGAGTATTTTTGACTTCATTCAGAATATTCCCATTACAAGAAAGAGGCCAGTCTCTCCGAGGAACAAACTGTTTTCTTCTTCCACCATGAAATAGATCTTATCTTTTCATTAGTTAATATATGTGTACTTTCAAATGGCAATCACATTGTTCTGCTTTGTGACTTCTCAGATAAGTAGTAAACCCAGAAAACATCAGCTACCATGGATTGTATTATAAGTTATTGACATTCTTTTGGTGATTCACGAAAGCCAAAAAATAAATGTCATGTTCCCCAGGGTTTAAAGAAAGACACTGTAGCTTTTGGATTCAGCAACGGATCTTTCAAGAAAACAGTATGGAGGGGATGACTCACTCCCCCCATGGAGGCTGTCCTCTAGCTAGTCCTTTAGAGGAAGCATGACCAAGGGTCTGCTAGTACTTTTCTCTCCCTAAGAATTTCCTCAGGAGAGGAAAAAGTTAGCTTTCTTTTCTCTGCTCCTGAGTGCCATGGCCTGCAGTAAGTGACCGGTCCTTGGCACAGAGTCACTCAGGGCTCATGGTAGATGCTTAGGCAGGGCAGTCACGGCCAGTAGCTGCGCAGTGTGGCACCAGCTGAGATCCATACTGCAGCCTGAAAGTTGTGTTTCAGCTTGTGAGGTTACAAGTGTATCCTGTGTTTACATCAGAGATAAAGCCCCCTTTCCCTCTCTCCTACGGGAGCCCTCAACAAGACAGATACACGGTTTGCGTGGAGTGAGACCAGATCCAGCAGAGGCAAAGCTTGGTAAAAGAGGGAGGAGGAGGAGGGGGAGAGGGAGAAGGCGGCACGGCATCCCTTGGCAGCTCCGTGCATGCTGCGGCAGTTGCAACAGGAGCACCGAGTAACAGTTGCTCAACACTTTATCACTTTGCATTGCTCTTTCTCCTTCCTTAAGTAAATTTCCATTTTGAGGAAATGGAAGCTCCACAAGAGAAAGGTGTGGTGGTGGTGGTGGAGGGTGTGTGTGGGGGGACGGTGGTGCGACGGCAGTTGGAATGTCCAGTGTGGGAAAGCAAAGGAGTGCCTACTAGGATGCGAATACCACTTGGCCCTGGGCTCGCTCCGCTTTAGCCTTCCGCTCTCGCTGGGGAGAAACAGGCGGTTTGTGAGGGAGACTGAAAGAGGGGCGTGTTTGTGTTGGTGGCGGCCCATCGGGGGTCCTTGTCCCCTCCGAATACCCGGACTGCTGAGGGGAAGGGCTGGGGGGGCCCCGGCGGTTGCCATGGTGACGCAGGGTCGGCGGCTCGCGCAGTGGAGACAAAGCAGCCCGCCCGCCAGCCCGCTAGCGCCTCGCGCGAGCTCCTCCTCCGCGGGAACCTCCCTCCCCTCCCAGGAGCCGCCGCAGCCGGAGCGACTCCCGGGCCCTGGGCCGCCGCCGGCCAGGTAAGGCGAGCGCGCCCGCGGCCGGGGAGGGGTCGGCTGGACGCCGGGTGGGGTGGGGCACGCCCGGCGCGCGGAGGGAGGGGTGCCAGCATCCGGCTGCGCCCGAGCCGGGGGGCGCGTCCCCACCGAGGAAACGGCCGGCGGCCGTCCCCGACGCCGCTGCCGGCGCGGCCTCCCCCACGCCGGGGCAGCCGCCAGCCCCGCAGTCCTGGACCGCGCCGGGCCGCCTGAGCGCGCCGAGGAGAGGGGGCGGCAAACTTCAGGCCGAGCGGCGCCGGGGGCCGGTGCGCGGTGTCTCCCTCCGGGCACCGCGGAGGCCGCCGTCCTGGCACCAACTTGAGGGGCTGCGCGGCGGAGGGCGGTCCTGGAGCGCCCGCGCGGGCTGCACCTGCTCAGGGAGCTGCCCCTCTGTTGTTGTTGTTTTTTCCTTCTTGGCGTGCCATCGAGGCTTTTAGGGGAAAAAAAAGGTATGAAAATATTTACCTTTGGATTTTCATGTTTCATGGTATTCTCTTTGAGGAGGGCATGGAGGGACAAGCGAAAGATTTTTACAAATCTCTGAAAAGTGAGCCCATTTTTATGTCTGTGGCTGAAGCATTTTGAGGGGACTTCTGAAGTTCGTTTGGATATTGAATCGAAAGACCTTTTCCTTTGGACGGTGCAGTTGCACCTATAACTAGATGGTAAGGGTAGCCCGGGTTTCCCCGGCTGGCAAGACCAGAGTGTAGAGCAGTACCGATACTTTGTCGAGGAGATACTTGGCACCGAGGTCATTGCTTTTGTTTCTGGAAGGTATTGTGTTCATGCTGTAAGGAACTGGAAAGTGGCTTGTGTTTTTTTGTGTGTAGGGAGGCAATCCAAAACACCTCTGGAGGCAGGTAGCTGGGCGGTATTTGCCTCGGTGTTTATGAGTGTGATGATAAGGACCATGATGCGGTTGCCATTGGAGAACTGCATATGTTAAAGGTACCCCTGCCCTTTCTCAGTGGCCCCAAGCCTTGCAGTCATTTCGTGATAATTAGTTTGTTGCAGATGCGAAGCACAGATTTAAATTGTGACTGTGAAGACTTACGTTTTTGGTACTTAGACATCATCTTACATGTAGTAATATGAAAGAAAACATACATTTTCAGAGATACAGTTGATCAATTCAGAAGGAAATTGTATATATGTTAATAAGATCTGTTTTAAATCATATTTAAATAATATGAGATGTCATATTGGTAACTGGAAAATTAATTAACATATACATAAAATTGTATATCCAACTTAGTAAAATAATGTATAAGTTGGAATAGGTCAGTTAAAGAACTCTATATGGAATGCAAGAAGTTATATTTTTGCTAGAAAGTAATTAAAACAAACAGTACCACTGATCATTTTGAATTGCAGTTAAGTTGATTGGAATTCTGGGTATTACAGCTATTTGATATTACAGCTATCTAATATTCCTCTTGCCTCTTTTGGGATTTCAACACCTGTTAGCCTGCTGATTAATAGGTTTCTCAGTCTGTTCATATTTGCCAGCAACTTTAAGTAATGTCACTTCATTAGACGATTGTATTGGAAACTAAAGGATTGAAGTTGCAATAACAGTTTGCAGGTTATTTCACAATTGGGCTTGTTTTTAAACTGAATTTTACCTGTGGAAGATTCACAGATGCTCTGCTAAATACTCTTTCATGACGGTAATGAAGTGGTACATTGATTAAAACGAAGTAGATCTGTTTTGAGAAGATAAACAGAAGAGAAAAATAAGTATTTTCTCACTTAAGCGTGAACAGCAAACAGGATATTGAAGCCTAGGCACATTATATAGACAGAGAATGTAGCTTTGTGTTTTGTACTAAAAATAAATTATTTGTGTGTGTGTGTTTTTCCTAAGGGACCAAGAGAACAGCTTTATTCAGATCTTTGTTAGCAAAATGAGCATTCAAGTTAAAGGACTTGGTCCATGCTTTCAGCCAGATGAAACCCACACTGTGAGTTCTAGCCTCAACATTTATGTTGTGGCCCTTAATCTGAATGACGAAGAATGGAAATATCCATGGTGAATTTAGCAGAGTAAGAACTGGTGCTTTGCCTTTCCTGCTAGCTCACGCAAGCACAACATTCAATATAGTTTGGCTTCTTCAAAGCTGCATCATTTTCTGCCAAAATATAAAGTCAGTATACAGAAATCAACAATCATGTATTGCATGCGCTGCTTGGTTGTAGTTATAAGAGCTCTGAAGCATGAAATCAAGCTTGTGTCAGTGCAGTGGAAAACAATAATCTGGCATGATTATATGTGTTACTAGTGTTCTGAGGTATGTGCATAACTGGATAATGAAACAAAAAAATACTATGATATCTGCAATATGTCCTTAGAAAATGCAAACAGAAAGTGTACTTTCTGTCCATGGTTTAGCCACCTGGTGGAAGCAGGCAACAGCACTGCATATCCCCAGGTGTAAAATACTAGTCATCACTCTTGCTGATTCACAGGACTAGGAGTCTTTTCCTGCATTTCTAGCTTCCGAGTTTTAATTTTATGAAGTAAAACTGGCCCTGAGTTTTGATATAAGCTGTAAAATATGGCTTGATAATCGTCACCATAGCTGTATTCTACCTGAAAGAATTCTGTAATTTAGTTTATGAAGCATATCCAAAGAAAAAAAAAAATAAGCCACAAATGTTCCTGTGTAAGTTAGGATTAACATTATATTTGTGCCATTGAAAGTCAGTTGTTTGTAACCACATAAACCTGCATGGGCAGCCTAAAACCACTGAAGCCTTCATTAGCTGTTTCTGGGTCAACATTCTCTTGCAATTTCTAGTTGCACTGTGATAACATGATTACTGGTTGGTAATTTAGCATGTAGTGCAATGTGTCGTAGCATTTATAAAAGCGCATTTGTGAAGGATGGTAGTTTTTAAATGATTTCTTCATTACCAAAACAGGTTTAGATTTGTGGCTGGGGAGAATAATGTGACCCTGAGACCTCAAGACAAAATGCTATAAATATAAGATATTGTTAACTGACCTGCTGTGCACAGTGGTTATTGATCAGAACTACTGTACTGAGAAAAGGCACAGGAGACACATGGTTATGGTGATAGGATGTGGTGTTTAGTAACACGGATAATTAATAGTGATTGATAGAAGCTGAAAAACTTTTGTGCGCATGTGTTTCATTTTTCATGTTTTCAGTTCAAATGGAGATAAGATGTCTTAAGCTGTTTGGTAAGCCACAAGTGCTTGGGGAAAATATATCCTTTTGTACAGTATTGTACATAATTTAAATGATATAAACATAGTTCAAGGTAAACGATTGTTTTCCTTATGTGCCAATTGTTTGTAGCAGTTATATAGTATGGTTTTGGACATCAGCCATCAAATGTTTATCAAATGTTTCCTTCTATATATTCTGTGTTGCTTGATGAAAGTCAACTGACCTCTTATATTTGGGGACTTACTTGTTTTTCAACTATTAGGGTTATTTATTTTATATGTAATTCTTTATGTATGATACCCAAATATTCTCCTTTGGTCTTGTTTTCAGCCTTCCTTTTTTCAGAAGTCGTTAATTTTGTAATGTTTTTAAAAAACGTTTTATATTTCCAGAGCTTATTTTAATGATGATTTGGTTAATTTGTAATTTGATCAGAAAATAGTGTGCATAAAAAAACACATTATGATCTTTATATTTTGCGTTTTGAGTATTTATAGACATTGTATGTTGGGTAGTGGAATTTGGGATCCTGTTAGGTGATTGCTTATTTCCATACATATTTTGAACTTGATCTTTGCTTCTTTATCTTATAGTCATTTGAAGTGAAAACCAAATAACTAGGAGGTGGAGGCAGCAGTGAGTTAAAAGGTGTTAAAGAGATCAGTACATACTGAGAGTCTGCGGGTATAGTGGCCAAAAGTGGTGCAGGGGTGGGGGTGCAGTGGTGGTGGTTGGGAGGGCAGGGTCAGGGAGTCTGAGGTTGGGAGCTGGGAGACAGTGACGGCTCTAATAATCTCTTTAACACTTTATGGTCCAGACTCTAAAGCAAATTACCTGAGGTCTTTACCTAGTGACCATTTCCAAAGGCTGGCCAGTCCTACAGAAGAGATGCTGGTGCTGGTCCTGGTCACTTGCCTCCGTTTTTCCTCCCAATTAACTAAAACATGACTCTCTCAAATTGTGATTTAAGTGCACTTTAAATATTGTAAACCACAAATTAAGGCCCAATAATAAAATGTTTCCACATGAATAATGTTATCTAATTGGTCAGGTACATGATTTAGACAATGAAGATGGCAATGGAACTATAAAATAAAACTGTGTGTTTGGCTAACATATTTGATGTATTTGAGTGAGAAGTTGTGTTTCCGAGCAGTCTATTGTGAACCATCTTCCCTCTTCTATAGCTATGGTCATTCAAGGCAGACATGGTGTTTTACATAAGTTGATCACCATGTGATGTGTCAGGCATAGTTATACTGAAGAATTGTTGTTTACTCAAACTCTTGAATTTTAAATCTACAATAAAAGGTTTCTGTGTGGTCTTCTCTGGCCTTTTTTTCTTCCTGTATATTGGTTTCCTGAGACCTTGTTTAGTCTGATTGCAGTAATTTTGACTTCCAGCTCTTCTCTGTCAATCAAACCCTTATGAATTCTTCCCTATGGGCCACTTTTCCAAGTACTTCAGAAATATCAACTCATTTAATCCTCACAACAACCCTTTGAAGTAGGTACTATTATCCCTATTTTATGAATGAGGAAACTGATATGATCTCTTTCTGTTATGTTAACCCAAAGGTACACAAAATATACCAGAATCCTGGCTTTATGTCAAGGAATGCAGCAAGCTTTATTTTCTATTTACTGATATCTACTAAGTGTAGAAATAATGACAGTAATTATTATGCTTGGGCTTTCCTCCCCCATCTTATTTTCTCTTTTTGCTAAAAATAAACAAAACCTAAAGTCATAAAACAAGAAGCATTTCTTCATAGCACTTTGTGACATGTACCAGTATTTTTTTCTGTACATAGAAACTAGAATAATTTATGAAAAAGATGTTTTCCAAAGGTGGTTGTTCTTTAATTTATTATTTGTATTCATATATTTAAAGAATATGGTCAGCCTTGCATATCTGCAGATTCTATCAATTATGGATTGGAAATATTTGGAAAAAAACAACAATACAATGATAAAAAATAATACAAATAAGAAACCCAGTCTAGGAACTATTTACATGATATTTACATTGTATTAGGTGTTATAAGTGATCTACAGATGATTTAAAGTACATGGCAGGATGTACATAGGTTACATGCAAATACTATGCCATGTTATACCAGGGACTTGAGCATCCTCAGATTTTGGTATCCTTGGGGGTCCTGAAGCCCACCCCCCTGCAGATATTGAGGGGTGACTACATATTTTCTGTGGTATTGGCTGTGCTATCTACATGTAAATCTATCTTGGAAATGTTGATCCATTTGCATTGCCTCACGGGGTTATCCTCAATCTGGGCTCACCTGCTCTTCCCTAGGCTACCTCTTAACATGTGCTAAGGACTAAGTGATACTGCCTTCTCACTCTTTCCCAGTGGAACTCTGCATGTCCCTCCTCTGAAATAACACATGTTCTTACTGTCTCCATAGAAGAATGAGTAAGCATTTTAATTTCAGGAGCCTTATTTAAGCTATGTGAAAAGTAGTACTAAATAAGAGACAGCTGTTCATAAAAGCAAGTGAGTAAACATAGTTCTGTAGATTCATTTAATAGTAAATATTATAATAACTACTATTTATTAAGCATTTACTTGGTGCCAGGTACGCTATTAAGTATTCCACATAAGCTGTCTCTTTTGATCATCACCATAATTCTTGTTTCCTCATCTATAAAAGGCTAATAAACAGCTTATCCAAGATTGTACAGAGTTGGTAGATTTAAAAACATGATTTGTGTGGATAAACCACAATCTGAATTTGACTATGATTGCTTTGTTAATTACCAGCAGACAAAGAATGCCTTCCTGCTGCAGTGAAGATGCTTTTTGAATTATGTTACTTTGAAAGAGTGGCAGTTGAGGACTGCCTGGTAGAGCAAATTCAGAGTGGCAGGTATGGATGGCTGAGAAGGAGGAGGTAGTTCTCTGGAGGTAGCCAAGAAAAAGACATCGTTGTTTACAATTATTGCTGCAGACCTCAGATGGGCTTTTGGAGTAGAAGGAGGGAGAGAGCCCCTATCCTCAAGCCTAATTTTGGAAAAAAAACCCAAAAAAATTAAATGGAGTTATTTTCTGTCTCCTGAATTTGTGTTTTGTTTTATACTGTGTTCTGGATTGGAAATGAATAAGGACAAGTGCTACCTGAGTGGTATAGGATGAAATGAAATGAAAAGTAACTCAATAAATGTCATACACCGCAGGCTAAATTCTCTGAGGGTCAGAGCAACGTGCTCTTTGTTACAGTGGGAGATTTCCTTGTTTTAGGATGCTGAAGGTCTGGAGTGTGGTATAAGGGATGAAGTTAGAAGTTTGGGAAGATGTTTTCATTTGGGTCATTCCCCTGCACGGCATGGGGTTTTCCTGGAATTCCTGGTGCATACTTTTCTTGATAACTCCTGGGGGGAAAAAAGGAGTAAGGGATTTAGAATCTTAATAGTATGGAATAAAACCACTTTTATGATCATCTAATTATTTAGATCACTATGACTTTTTTTTTTTTAAATGTTCAATGCCAATATGAGAAGCCAGACAGCCTGGATTTGAATACTGGCTCTGCCACCTTTTAGTAATATGATCTTGAGGTAGCTGCTTAATCTCTCTGTGCCTTCATTTCATTACTGCAATGGACAGCATTCTTATGTCCCCTCCAAATTCGTATGTTGAAATTCTAACCCACAAGGTGATCATATTAGGAGGTAGGGCCTTTGGGAGGTGATTAGGCCATGAGGGTGGAGCCCTCACAAATAGTATTAGTGCCCTTATAAAAGAGACCCCAGAGAGGTCATTGGCCCCTTCTGCCATGTGAGAACATAGTGAGAAGGCACCATCTGTAAACCAATAAGTGGTCTTTTATCAGATACTTAATCTGCCAGCACCTTAATCCTGGACTTTCCAGTTCCCAGAACAGTAATAAAGAAATTTCTGTTGTTTATAAGCCATTCAGCATATGGTATTTTATGATAGCAATCTGAACAGACTAAGACAATTACCTTTAAAGCAGAGACAATAATATTACTTCGCTTGGTGATTGTGAGGATTAAATGAATTAACATTTCTAATGTACTTAAGTATTAGTTATTAAAGGTAAGTTTTGTGTGGAGAAAGGAAAATTAATATTTAATTTATTTCAGGTAGAAACAAAAATCTAATTTTCTTTAGGCCTCTAAGTTCAACTTGCATATCTTAATACTCTGTTTATATATCTGGTAAATATGAGCAATCATCGTCACTTTTTCTTTGACTAAACTTTAATTCAAATTGAATAGATTGGATTTCTTAAATTATCAGCCTCATTTATGAACTTAGTTAAATTTCAAACCTTAAATATTTTAAATTGCACATGTTACTTTAATTATTGATTGTTCTGTTTAGATAAATCATATGCTTATTGGGCAAATTTATGACTCAAGTAAGTAAAACCTTACCAAATACTTAGGTGAAGTTCCTTTGAATATTTTGTCACTTACAAAATTAATATTGTATAGACATAGTCAAATACTCCTAAACATTTCAATCAAAATAAATCGTCTAAAATCTATTACACATTTTGAACTAGAATCACAAGGCTCATCTGTCAGTTTGATGTCAGATTCTTTTAAATTGTGCACAGGCTGTTCCAATTAATATAAGACATATTTCTAAACTTTTCTAAAAAGTAATAATACAAGTCTGATTTTCCTCATCTTTATATTTAATTCTAAACCTTCTCTAGATGGGAGTTAGTTACCCACTAGAAGGAAGTTTATAATCTCAGATAAACTGAAGATGCCATTCTAGGTGAACTTTAGTTATCTTACCATCCCATATTGATTTGAAATTGCTGTCTGACCATTTTTTAATTAAAATATGGTTGCTTATTGATCACACATTTAAGGCTTGAATGCTGCAACTGGATGGCACACATTCTGGAGAATTCTTCCTATGACATAGGTGGACAGGCTTGGCTCTCCTGTGTAGTCATCATAACAATAGGAGACTCCAAACCCTTCTTTTCAGATAGTGTTGGTTTTTTAATCCTTAGACCAGTGCTGTCCAATATGTACTTCTAAGTTATGGGTAGTGATATTGAACAGTAAGATTTGGCCAGGTGCGTGACTCACACCTGGAGGAAGCAGGAAGATCACTTGAGGCCAGGAGTTCAAGACCAGCTTGGGCAACATAGTGAGATCCCACCTCTACAAAAAGTGCTAAAATTAGCTGGGCACGGTGGTACGCATGTGTAGTCCCAGCTGCTCCAAAGGCCGAGGTAGGATGAGGCAGGAGGATTGCTTGAGCTCAGGAGTTCAGGTTTCCATGAGCCATGATTATTCCACTGCACTCCAGTATGGAGCGAGACTCTGCCCCTTAAAAGAAAAAGGAAAAGTAAAAAGTAATTATTTTTAGTAGTAGATTTTATTTAACCTAATATATAAAAATTGCCATAATTTCAACATGTAATCAATAAAAAAATTATTAATGAGATATTAAACATTTTCATTTTGCACAAACTATTTGGAATCTGGTGTGCATTTTATACTTAGAAAACATCTCAATTTGGATGGTAAATTTTCAGCAGTTAAAGTGAGGCCGGGCATGGTGGCTCACTCCTGTAATCCTAGCACTTCGGAAGGCTGAGGTGGACAGATCACCTGAGGTTGGGAGTTTGAGACCAGCCTGGCCAACATGGTGAAACCCCGTCTCCACTAAAAATACAAAAATTAGCTAGACCTGGTGGTGCGTGCCTGTAGTCCCAGCTACTCAGGAAACCGAGGCAGGAGAATCGCTTGAATCTGGGAGGCGGAGGTTGCAGTGAGCCAAGATTGCACCACTGCACTCCAGCCTGGGCAACAGGAGGAGACTCCGTCTCAAAAAAAAGGAAAAAAAAAGAAAAAAAGAAAGAAAGAAAAGAAATGTGGTCTTACCAAAAGAGTAATGTTGTATTTGCAGGAAAAATATTTTTCATTGGTTCAGTTTCTAAATTTAAATTAATTGAAATTAAATACGATGTAGATTTCAGCTTCTTAGTTGCACCAGCCACATTTCAAGTGCTCAATAGCCAAACGTGACGAGTGGCTGCCATGTTGAATAGTGTAGTCCTAGACTTGATTCAGAGTCACTCCTCACCCTGTCTCTTATTGTTATGGAGTCCCTTGTTGTTATGATGACTATACAGGAGGGCCAAGCCTATCTGTCTATATCAGCTTTACGCTTTGCCCACCACCGTTTGAGATATCTTCTTTCATTCTGTTGGATTCTTCATTTCCCTTGCTCACAGTTATGTCAGTCGTTTTAATGACATCTCTTGGTTTGAAAGGCATTTTAATGTGATTTCATTAGATCCAAATATTCTACACTTTTGCCTGTTTTTCTGAGTGACTTCTCCAACAATGTTTTTTTGATTTGTTTACAACAGTTGTACTTCCAAAGGTGGTGCAGTGGGGTAGGCTTATGCCATCTCTGTTTCATCATAGGTAGTTTGCCATTTAGATAGGATTATGAAGACTGAACTGTGATCCAAGCATGAGCTCTCAATGCTGGCTGGCAGCCCCACTCCTTTTTTCTTTTTTCTTTTTCCTTTTTTTGAGGCGGAGTCTCGCTCTGTCGCCCGGGCTGGAGTGCAGTGGCCGGATCTCAGCTCACTGCAAGCTCTGCCTCCCGGATTTACGCCATTCTCCTGCCTCAGCCTCCTGAGTAGCTGGGACTACAGGCGCCTGCCACCTCGCCCGGCTAGGTTTTGTATTTTTAGTAGAGACGAGGTTTCACCGTGTTAGCCAGGATGGTCTCCATCTCCTGACCTCGTGATCCGCCCGTCTCGGCCTCCCAAAGTGCTGGGATTACAGGCTTGAGCCACCGCGCCTGGCCTCCACTCCTTTTTTCTAGTCTGTTTGTTATTCTTCTATCTTGGACCAACAAAATCCAAATAAACAAGAATATTAGCAGAGATAAATAAAATTGAGATAATTAAAATAATGCAAATGAGTGGATGAGTACCTTAGATTAAACGGTAAGGTAACATTTAAATAGGGATTTGAGTGACAAGAGAAGATTTGCTCAAGAGCACAGCATTTCAGACAGAATCAATGCAAAGGCCCTGAGGCAGAGAGAGAAGGCAGGAGAGTCATATGAAATGAGGTTAGAAAGAAAAGGGGTGGCCAGATTGCTCCAGCTTTGTTATTCGTGGTAAGGACTTGAGTTTTATTCTATGTGGAATAGGAAGCCATTGGAGGACTTTTTGTAGAGGTGGTCTGGTAAAGATGGGAGTAATTTGGTTAACATTTTAGAAATATTATTCCATGTAGAGAACAAATCTACATGGAAGATGTAAGGGGGCAAGATTGGTACCAGGGAGACTTGTTAGGAGCCAGTTTCAATAGTCCAGGTGAGAGATGGTGTATTTACCACAATTTTAATTTTACATTTATTTATGTGATAGATTGATACCATCCTCAGTAGACTGTAAGCTCCAACAGGGCAGAAACAATGTCTTTTTTTTTTTTTTTTTTTGCCTAAAGTTGTAATCCCAGTGTAGTATTCCCAGATGTAGTCCCTGTATGTTGACTTAACTGTCAATTCAGCATTTTCCATATTTCACACATAGAAGATATGTGTATGTATCATGACCAAATAAATTACTGTAGCTAGCAGGAAAGTATTCCTAAAGTCAGAATATCAAGGCCTTTATTCAGATATTCAGATTAGAGTTGGAAGTCTTTCACTCTGATTCGGACAGTGAAATGTCTTACAAACCACATATTAACAAGTAGAAGATATTTTCACAGGAAATCAGAACATTTGATGATCCAAAAAGATAGCACATTAGTTATAACCATATGATGTCACTGAAACTGTTGAAATTGTTATGATCTCTTAATCATGATAATGTATGGATAGAAAATTTACTCAGCAATGTATCTTACATTGAATATATACAAAAGATGTTTAAAAATAAGACATCTTGCTATGATTCACTTGAGATAGACATCACTTATCATACTGGGGTACTAGAAATGCCCTATGCTGTTGATACAGTTTTGGTGGGTGAGTGTATTAGTTCATTCTCACATTGTTATAAGGAACTACTTGCGAGTGGGTAATTTATGAAGAAAAGAGATTTAATTGACTCACAGTTCTGCAGGCTGTGCAGAAAGCACGGCTGGGGAAGCCTCAGGAAACTTAACAATCATGGCACAAGGCGAAGGGAAAGGAGGCACATTTTACATGGCCAGAGCAGGAAGGAGGAAGAGAGATGGGAGAGGTGCCACACACTTTCAAAGAACCAGATCTCCTGAGAACTCTGTCACGAGACAGCACTATGGGTATGGTGCTAAACCATTAGAAACCGCCCCTTTATCTAATCACCTACCACCAGGCCCCACCTGCAACTTTGGGAATTAAAATTCAACATGAGATTTGGGTGGGGACACAGAGCCAAACCATATCAGTAAGGAACTAGCATAATGAAAAATTTAATGTTTTCCTTTTCCCTGTCTTTATAGACAATGATGGAAGAGTTAGAAATCCTTAAACAGCTTTATGTAAACAACTGGACACATAATTAGGAGAAGTTTAAAGCATTTTAGAACTCAGGATAATATCTCTATTGAGATTCAGTTATTCTTTGATCTGCAGTAAATTTAAATGGTCATGGTTGGTCTATAAATATAAATTTTTCTTTCACAGACAGTTTTAAAAGGGGAAAATTTAGACAGCTCTTTAAAAATCTCACATTGTAGAGTAGGAAATTTCTTAAGTAACACTGTGCTAGGCACTAATGACTCAAAGATGAACAAATCAAGTATAGCCCTACCCTGCTGATGCGAACAGAAGAAATTACAGGTAAGTGTCTGGTCGTTACACAAGTGTGTATCATGATAGGGCATATATATGATGCCTGTGGGATCTGTAGGAGAGGCATCCAAGCAAGATTTGGGATTTGGGAATAATTGATATCTATACTGGATGAAGGATGACCCAGGAAAGCAGGCAAATATGGGAAAGTTTGGGGTGGTGAGGGTGGGTAAAAGAGCTATAAAGAAGGAACTGGGGCCGGGTGCGGTGGCTCAAGCCTGTAATCCCAGCACTTTGGGAGGCCGAGACCGGCGGATCACAAGGTCAGGAGATCGAGACCATCCTGGCGAACACAGTGAAACCCCGTCTCTACTAAAAATACAAAAAACGTCTACGGCCATACCACCCTGAACGCGCCCGATCTCGTCTAAAAATACAAAAAACTAGCCGGGTGAGGTGGCGGGCGCCTGTAGTCCCAGCTACTTGGGAGGCTGAGGCAGGAGAATGGCGGGAACCCGGGAGGCGGAGCTTGCAGTGAGCTGAGATCCGGCCACTGCACTCCAGCCTGGGCGACGGAGCAAGACTCCGCCTCAAAAAAAAAAAAAAAAGAGGGAACTGGGCATCGTAAAAGCTTAGAGTCCATTTGAGATAATGTGGCTTCTTTTGGAGAGTAAAAAGAATGGCGGGGGCGGGGATGGAGTGAGGTCGAGGAGGAGAAAGGAGTAAGAGATGTGGCTGGTGAGGTAGACAGAGGCCAGATAAGGTAGATGGTAAAATATTTTAAGCAGGGGAGTAAATGATCAGATTTGAGTTTTAGAAAATTTCTCGTGGTGTTACATGTAGACTTTTCACAATCACATTACCTGTTTTGTGTTGTATGTATCCTGTATAGACACAGGAAGCATTACTTTTATTTTTAGATACACTTGTTATTGAAGGTTAACATACGTATAGGAAAGTGCACGAATCATAAGGATATACAGCTTTCATGCATTTTCAAGTGAGTCCCCTGTGTAACTACTACTCACATCAAAAAGTAGAAGATTACTATTACCCCCAAATCCTTCCTTTGCCTTTTTTTCAGTTATTACCTGCCCCCAAAGGCGACCCATAGTCTGAATTCTAACACTGTTGATTATTTTTGCCCATTTTAGAACTTTATACAAATGGAATCAGGCAGTGTGTACTTTATGTGTGTGTGTTTGATAGCTTTCACCAACTATTTGGGATATTCATCCTTGCTGCTGGATGTAGTAATAGTTTGTTTTTTGTCTCTCATTTTGGTGTAGTATTTCATTGTTGCCTGTAGCACACTTTTTAAAATTGTACTGTTCATAGACATTTGGGATGTTCCTGTTTTCAGCTATTACAAATAGTGCTGCTATAAACATTCTTATACATGTGTATGTGAGCATTTCTGTTGTGCATCTCTGTAGAAGTAGAAAGGTCATGGGTTATATGTATGATTTAGCTGTGATATTGCTATCAAGCATTTGCCACACAGTTCTCCAGGTGGTTATATCAGTGACATTCTCAACATCAGTGTATGAAAGTTCTAGTTGTTTCTCATTCTTGCTCATAGTTGTATTGCCAGTCATAGTGGCAGATGAAAAATGATATCTCATTGTAGTTTTTATTTGTACTTTCCTAATAAGTGATGTTGAGCATTTTTTCATGTTTTGTTAGCCATTTGGATAGCCTCTTCGATGAAATGCCAGTTCAAATATTTTTGTCCATTAAAAAAGATTATCTTTTTCTTACTGAGTTTTATGGAGTTCTTTATATTTTCTAGATAGAAGTCCTTTGTGCGATATATTTGTTGTGGAATTCTTCCACACTATAGCTTGCTTTTAACTCTTACAATTTTTCAATCAGAAGTGTTTAATTTTAATGAACTCATTTATATATCTTCTTTTAGTGTTAGTGCTTTTTGTGTCTTCTTTAAGAATTTTTTGCCTGCTCCAAGATCATGAAGATATTCTCCTATGCTACCAAGAAGTTTTATTGTTTTACTTTTCACATTTAGATTTATAACTCCTTTGAATTGATTTTTGTGTATGGTGTGAGGTAAGGATCAAAATGATTTTTATCTATGTAAATATCTTGTTGACCCAGCATTATTTATTGAAAAGATTATCCCTCCTCCATTAAATTGCAGTGGCATCCTTTTCATAAAAATAGGTAATCATATGCTTATGAATCTCTGTCTGGATTCTGTATTTTGTCCTTATGATATATTTGTCTAATAAAGTGTCTTACATAATCCCAGCACTTTGGGAGGCCAAGGTGGGTGGATCACTTGAGGTCAGGAGTTTGAGACCAGCCTGGCCAACATGGCGAAACCCCATCTCTACTAAAAATACAAAAATTAGCCAGGCGTGGTGGTTCACACCTGTAATCCCAGCTACTTGGGTGGCTGAGGCATGTGAATTGCTTGAACCCAGAAGGCAGAGGTTATAGTGAGCCAAGATTGCATCACTGCACTCCAGCCTGGGCAACAAGAGCGAGACTCCATCTCAAAAAAACAAAAACAAAAACAAAAAAGGGTCTTACATTGATGTAATCCTGATACCAGGTAGTATAAGTTCTTCAGTTTTGTTTTTTTGTCTTGATTTTCTTTTAGCCCATTTTTAGTGTTTGGCATTTACATACGATTTTAGGATCATCCTGTCAGTTTCCACAAACAACCTGATAGATTTTTATCAGAATTGCATTGACTCTGTAGATCAATTTGGGAGAGTTGACATTTTTATAATATTGAGTCTTCTAATCAATGAACACAATATAGCTCTCCATTTGTTGTCTTTAATTTCTCTAAGTAATGTTTGGAAGTTCTCTCTGTAGTATTCTTGTACTTCTTTCATTAGATTTGTTCTTTTTATTGTTATTGCAAATGCCATCTTTTAAAATTTCACCTTGTAATTTTTTGTTTTTTGTGTATATAAATACATTTTTGTATCTTGACCTTGATTCCAGGGATTTTGCTGTATTCACTTCTTAATCTTAATAACTTATTTGTAGAATGATTTGGATTTTCTATGTGCGTAATCACTGTATGTGATGGATAAAGAGCTTTGTTTCTTTCTTGTCTGATTCTTATCTCTTTCACTTTTTTTATTGCCTCATTGCTCTATCTAGGACCTCAATTATAATTCTGAATAGAAATGGTGATAGCGTGTACTTTGTCTTATTCCCAACTTCAGGGGGAAAGCATTCAATATTTAAAATATGGCTCTTGCTTAGAAGTGTTGAAACCTTTTTATCGATTAAGAAAATTCTCATTTCTAATTAATGGTTATTTTAATCATGAACATGTGTTGAGTTTTAGCAAATTATTTTCTGCATTTATTGAGATGATCATATGATTTTTTTCTCCTTTATTTTGTCAATATGGTAATCACATTTTAAAAAATGTTAGAACAGTTTTGCGTTTCTATCAAAAATCCAACTGATGTGCTATTATTTTAGTGTTTTGTTGGACTCAGTTTGGTGATATTTTGTTAAGAATTTGTCTGTTTAGGAGAGACATTGGTGTAAGTATCTGAATAGTGCCTCCCTTTGCATTCTTGATATTTACAATCTGTGCCTTTCTTCCCCCCTTGCCTGGGGTTTATCAAATTTATTATTTTATAAGTGAACTTATTTTGACTTTTTTTTTTTTGCTATTGTATGCTTATTTTCTAATTTATTAATTTCTGTTCATAATTAGTACTTTCCTAATATTTTTGGCTTTGGGTTTTCTGTTTTTTCTAACTTTGTGAAAATGATACTTAGATTATTGATTTTCAACTTTTCTAACATATGCATTCAAAGCTCTGCATTTTCCTTAAGCATAGCTTTAATAGTATCCTCTTAAATTCTGTCACATTTTTTCTGCTCAAAATATTTAAAAATAGCCATGTGTTTTTTTCTTTGACCACAAGTTATTAGACAGTTATTGCTTAATTTCCAATGGTTTAGGATATTCTAAAAATCTTGTTGATTTCTAGCTTAATTCAGCTATTGTCAAAGAATATGCTATTAACATTTTAGTCTTTTGATATTTTTGAGACTATTCTTATGGCCTGGATATGATCATTTTTGCTGAGTGATAGACATGCACTTGAATAGACTACACAATATATTTTGTAGTTGTAGTTGCAGAATTTGGTGCACATAGATTGGGTCAAATTCATTAATTGTGTTGATCAAAGTTTCTATCTACAGTTTTTCAGTCTGCTTATTCTGTCAGTTATTGGAATGGATAAGCAAAATCTCTTACTGTGATGATGAATTTTCCTACTTTTCATTCTGTCAGTTATTAAATATGTATTTTGAGGATATGTTATTAAATACATACAAACCTATAATTGTTTTAATTCCTTGGTGTATTGTACCCCTTTCCTCTCTGTACCTCTCATAATGGTTCTTGACTTACTGTTTACAGGTCTTATAGTAGTATATACCAACTCTCCTTTGTTAGTTGGTTAGTGTTTCCATGGTATATCTTTTTATATACTTTAAATTTCCTTACTCTATTTTTAGTTGTTTGTTTTATAAGCCACATATAGCTGGCTTTTGTTTACTTATCTCACCTGACAATCTTTGGAGCAGCTAATAGTTCATTTACATGTAAAGTACTTGATAATGTAATTGGGTTTAAACTTCCCATTGTGCTAGTTGTTTTCTAACTGTCCTATCTGTTCTTTGTTCTTCTTTTCTTCTTTCTTGCTTTTAAAAAAATTAATAAAGCAATTTTAATTCAGTTTTCTTCTCTCTTTTCTTGATAGTTATACATTGTGTTTTACTCTTTTGGCTGTTATCCTAGAGATTATAGCATCTGTTTTCACTTATGAATATACTTTAAATTAGTATTTTAATCCTTCCTTGATGATGTAGTGTTATTAGAATACTTTGACTCTATAAATCCCTTGCTCTTTTTGGAATGGTTGTATCGTTTTAATTCCACACATGAATAAAATAACCTGATACATTATTATTGCTGTTTTATACAGTATTTATCTATATGTATCATTTATTTTCATTCCTTCATGTAAGTCTGTGTTTCCCTTTGGGATTATTTTCTTTTTGCTGGAAGAACTCCCTTTAGTATTTCTATTTTTACCTGTTTGAAAGTATTTTGTCTTAATTTTTGAAGCATATTTTTGCTGCATGTGGAATTCTAGATTGACAGTTTCTTTCAGCACTTTAAAGATGTAATTTCATTGTCCTCTGTTTTCCATTATTTTTGTTGAGAAATCGGCTGTCAGTCTCACTTTGGTCCTTTAGAGGTGACGTGCCTTTTTCCTCTGTGTGTTAAAATTTTTTTCTTTGTCTTTGGTATTGAGGAGTTCTATTATGATGTGCTGAGGCACTTTTTCTTTACTATTTATCTTGCTTGAGGATCATAGAGGTTCTTGAATCAGTTTTAGAATATTCTTTAATTACAAAATTTTTTTTTTGAGACAAAATCTTGCTCTGTGGCCCAGGCTGGAGTGAAGTGGTGTGATCTCAGCTCACTGCAACCTCTGCCTCCTGGGCTCAGGTGATCCTCCTGCCTCAGCCTTCTGAGTAGCTGGGACTGACTACACGTGCCACCACACCTGGCTGATTTTTTTTATTTTCAGTAGAGATAAGATTTTACCATTTTGGCCAGGCTGATCTCAAACTCCTGACCTCAACCAATCCACCTGCCTCAGCCTACCAGAGTGCTGGGATTACAGGTGTGAGCCACCACCCCTGGCCAGTTTTAGAATATTCTTAGCAGCTTTCTCATCAAATAGTATTTCTTCTGGTCTGATCACTTTCCTCCCCTCCTAGAAGTACAATTTTATATCCTTTAGATCTTTCACCCTGTTCTATTTGACTCCTAAACTCTTTTTCCTATTTTCCATTGTATTTTTTCCTCTTTAGTTTGGAAATTTTCTAATGACATATGTTTCAATTCACTAATGTTCTCATCTTCTGTTCTGTTCTTTTTATTTTATTTTGTTAGGGCTTTATGGAAGTATAACTTATACACCATAAAATGCAGCCATTGTAGGTGTAGCATTCAATGATGTTAGTTAAATTCACAGAGTTCTGCAACCAGAGAAAGAAAATCTTACCTTATTCTTTGTCTTTTCTGAAATTCTTATTTGGTAGATTAGTAGATACAAACAGCCCTGATAGAGCTATAATTATTTAATTACATTCAGGGAATACTAATGGCTACCTTATCTAAATGATGAAAGTAGTTTCTAAATTATAAAGTACTATTAATATATACTTTTACTCATCCAAATAAAAAATTATATTTAATAACATATATATCTAAACCCTTGGTAAAAATAAAATGCTAAAATGCTATACAATGTAAGGTGTTATTACCATGTGCATAGAGGTGGTTCCTGCTTTTTTTTTTTTTCTTTTTGTAGAAATAGGGTCTCACCATGTTGTCCAAGTTGTTCTTGAACTGCTGGGCTCAAGTGATCCTCTTGCCTCACCCTTCCAAAGTGATAGGATTAGAGGCCTGAGCCACTGTGCCTGGCTGAAGTCTATGTTTTTTTGATGGAGCTATAAAAATAGGACTTTTTTTTTTTTTTTTTTAGCAGTAAGTCATGTATGCTACTGGGTAAGTGAATACTGAGGTGCTAGTAGGACTCTGTATCATTGGTACTTATCTTACTGCCTTGGAACTCCTATATTTTGCATACATGCCTGTCCCCCCCTGTGAATTACTAAGTAAGATTGCTAAGCTGCTTACTAAGTGGCTGATCCTAAGAAGAACACTTAGCCGGGCTTAATAAACATTGAGGAGTGAGAACATAAGAGTGTTACTAGAGCTTTGCTTTCTTAGGGTGGAAATGCCCTCCGTTGTCACTTGAATTCCTGCTAACACCCCAATACATGTGGAAAGGTTGCTCTTAATTATATATGATATATATAATGATCAACCTATAATGTTGAAGCTGGAAGGTCTTTGGCTATCAAGCCCAGAATCTTAATTTCTCAGATAAAAAAGCCATGACCCAGAAAGTTTAAGTGATTTACCCAAGTGATTTACTCAAGATCTCAGTCTATGCATTAGAGAGAGCTGGGCTTGATTTAGCCAAAAATTATTGTGGCCCACTTTGGGGAGTTACCCTCAGATGTTGTCATCACAAAATGTATGTATCAAATGTGAAACTGCCACTTCGTTGCCAGTGCATTCCTTTAGCAAATAACCTTAAACGTTGGAATTGCCCTTATGGGGAGATGATGGTACCTCAGCAGTGCCCCTCAGAGCCCAATCAGGTGATTTTGCAGAGCTTTCTGTTTTAAACACTTCTGTCTAAAGTGTTTAGCGTGACGCTATAGGTCAGGCAAAAATATAGTAACAGCAACATGACAACAACAACAAAACAACGAACGTGGATAAACAAACGAACCTTAAAAATTTTTTGTCACTACAATGTTTTAACAATTTCAAAGATTGACATAGATCTTTCCCCTTACTTATGTTAATACCTATTAGTTTATGCTGTTTTTAGTGTTAAACGGTAAAATGTTTATTCCCTTGTTATAGTCCATTACTGCAGTGGCTTAATTTCATCCTGACAGTTTTCCTCTGCCTTTTTGGCATCCCATTCATTCTGATTACACCAGTGGATCTGTTACCAGAAAGGGGTCCCAAACCAGACCTCAAGAGAGGGTTCTTGGATCTTGTGCAAGAACGAATTCGAGGTGAGTCCACAGAATAAAGTGAAAACAAGTACTTTAAGAACGTAAAGGAATTAAAGGGTGGCTATTCCATAGAGAGACTAGGGCATTCTCAAAAGCAAGAGGAGAAACACGTCTGCCTTAGGTACAGTGCTTATTTCTGTATAACAAAGGAAAAAGTCATGGGGAGATGTACTTTACTACAAGGGTTTGTGACAAAGTATTGTTAATCTTTGTGTAACTACTTTGGAAAGAATCTATATTATCTTTAAAGCAAAATATTATTATTATTATTATTATTATTTTTTTTTTTTGAGATGGAGTCCCACTCTGTTGCCCAGGCTAGAGTGCAATGGCATGAACTCAGCTCACTGCAACCTCTGCCTCCTAGGTTGAAGCAATTTTCCTGCCTCAGCCTCCTGAGCAGCTGGGACTACAGGCATGTGCATTATTACACCTGGCTAATTTTTATATTTTTAGTAGAAACAGAGTTTCACCATGTTGACCAGGCTAGTCTCAAACTCCTGACCTCAGGTGATCCACCTGCCTTGATCTCCCAAAGTGTTAGGATTACAGGCATGAGCCACCGTGCCTGACTGCAAAACTTATTCTTAAACTAAGAATGCTTTTGTTCATAAGATATTGGGGCATCAGGACATTTCCTGGGTCTATTATTTCCTGGGTTTGTTAAGTCCTGGGTCTATTCAGTAAACATTACTAACTTCTTCCCTTAACTGTAAATATCCTATAACTAAAAAGTCTAGCCTCCTGGGAATGCAGCACAATAGGTCTCAGCCTCATTTTACCCAGCCCTAATTCAAGATGGAGTCACTCTGGTTTGAATGCCTCTGGCACATTTCCCGCCTCCCATTTATAAGGGGAGCCTTAATCCTAAAGGTTGCAGAGGGATAGAAATTTATCTTCTGTAGCGTCTTCAGGCTGAACAGGGGCTATGATGTTCCTGCCTAACAATATTTAGGGTCTCTTGTATTTAGAGTTGGGAGGAGTTTAGTCAGAAAGTGTTAGTATGGTGAAGGTCATTCAAAACTCTGAGTCCTGATGAAAGATGATACCTGGAAGATTAATAAGTATTTAAGAAAACATTGAGTAAGCTTCTTCTAAATTATAGACAAAGAGTACCACAGCAATATATTCTAGAACTGCAAAGCAAAATCAGTAAAATTGTCTCAAATAAACGAAATAAGACAGCTCTCTATGAACTGGGGAATTGTGGGAACCAAGGTGATATGGGGTTGCTAGCTGATTTCATTATGTGTCCAGAATTAGAATATTAATTCAGATTTTTATGTTACTCATGCTGCTTGTTTCTTTTGAGCAGCAACCAGAGATCACTGGTTGGTTCACAGGAATAAGCAGGGTCAGTCTAAATTGCAGAAAAAACTCAAAGTCAATGGACGAGACCAGAGTCTAATAACAGGTGTACCATAGTTTGTGAAACGTAATTTTTCTATCTCCAGTCCCTGTTTTTATTAAAGCAAACCATGGTAGGACTGATTGGTTTGCAAAATAAATTTTAGTCTTATTGTATGTGGCCTGGTTGTTTGTATAAAGTGAAGCAAGAATAATAATTTGCCATATAGTGTCTTTTGACTTTGATGGAACTGTGTTCTATAATGTAATCTTAGATTAGACTTTTTGAAGCCTTGAGACCAGTCATGGATTTATATGTGCCTGCAAATACGAGTTGGGTAAGTTTCTCTCCTCTGGAGGTCCCAAGATATTTGGGGCTCCAGGGCCTGTCAGAAAGTGACATTCTTTACTTACCACAGGTCAGGAGCTCTGTACAAGGCTCAAGAGTCCTGTACAAGGCTCAAGATATGAGGTCAGTTTTCTTAGGGGCTTTAATTGGCTCTATAAATGAATTTTGATTCCTTAAAGCAGTCTGTTTACATTTGAAAGCATGTCAGTTATTCCAGTCAAAGCCTTGGTAAAATAACTAGTGTCTCCAATTGTGTCTTGACACAAAGGAAAAAGTCTTACTGGACTTATGTAAATAGCTATATCACTGTAAGTTAAAAATACTCACAAATAGTTTCCAAATTTGGGAGAAATCAGGTAGAGAGAACGAAACGTGCTGTAAATTTTGTTTACAGTAGTATACTATACTCAATTGTTAAAAGCTGTAAATAGCTCAAAATAAAAGTTTTCTTGACTCTTAAAAACAAAACAGAAAGGCAAAAAGTCATAAATAGATTATTTTGGTCTTTTATTAGTTGTCTATGCAATTCCTGTTTTTCTCAATATTTATGAATACATTAGTTTTCCAAGAGTCTTGGAAGTTTTCTTCTATTTTAATGGCATACATTTCAAAGCTGTCAAAATCCTGCTTTATAAGAGTACTTGTCAGAGTCCTATAGCTGATTATAAACTGCCTTTTGAAGAGAATCAAAACAAGACAATTGCTTGTGGATGACAAAAAGTCTTAGGGCAGCTGTAGTCAGAGACACAGTTGACAAGGAAATTTGGCTACTCTTGTGACACACAATAATTTAAGATAACAATTATAACTATTAATGATAACATATACTAAGTTATGCAAGAATTATTGTAGTTTTGCATAATTTTGGAACACATACCAATGACACATATAAATAACCCAAAGAACGTCCGATGCCATTTTGTATTTGACAATACTTCCTATGTGATTTTAGTATGTCAAATAAGTCAAATATGCCATTATTTAACTTCAGGGGACCTCATATCTAAAAGGATTATCAAGTCAGGAAAGACTTAATTTATAATTTGATTTTGGAAAGTTTGTTAAATAGCAAAGGTGTAAAACACGTTATGTTATAAAATAGAATCTCAGGTCACCGATTTCTTTAGCCAAAATGATAACTTAAAGATTTAAAAAAGGCAAAAACTTTTACCCATTGATAGAGGGAAGAGTTAGCTTTCCAAATAATGTCTCTTTTCTGTCCTTTCTTTTTTTCTTTATTCAAAAGGCAAACAAAAATATTTTATATTTTAATATTACATGAAAATCTTGTTCAAAAGAGAAAGCCAAATTTCGCTTTTGTGTTAATATACTATTAATGTCAAATCCAATTTTTAATAAAATCATATGGACCAAATCTACTCACTCCGAATCAGTTTGACCATAAAGTAAGATTCTCATAAACCTTTTATAATCCTTTAAAATTTTTGTTGATGGCAAGATGGCTGCCTTTGTCTTTGCCAGTGTAGTGAGAGCAGCTTCAGGAACCTTATAGCCCCTGAATGTTTTGGCATCTTCAGCCTACCAAAATTGTGTCAAGAATGCCTCTCTTATTTCTGCATTGTCTACTGGACGTTTTAGTCATATTCAGACACCAGTTGTTTCCTCCGCTCCCAGACTTACCACATCTGTCAGAAACCTGACTTGTGGGCATCCTGCAGTGATCTTTAATAGAGTGGCCCCTTTGCTTCCAAGTGTCCTGAAGCTGCCAGTCAGATCTCTAACATTCATCTGTACACAAAAAGGCAAGAGAAAGACTGTGAAAGCTGTCATCTATAGGTTTCTTCGACTTCATTCTGGCCTTTGGTTGAAGACAAAGGCTGGTTATAAGAAAAAATTATGGAGAAAAACACTTGCAAGAAAAAAAGCGATTGAGGGAATCTGTATTCTACAGTAAAACCCAGAGTAAACTCTTAGATAAAATGATGACTTCTTTCTGGAAGAGACGAAAAACCGGTATGATGATGATCCTTATCAAAGTATTATGATCAAACAAACCTGAAAGTATAGATCAGAAGTTTCACTTGTTTCTCAGCTATTGAATATGTATCTTTGTGTACATAATATCTTCGCAAAAATGGGTAAATGTAAAACTTCATGTAAATTGTACCAACGAATAGGTAAACATACAGTGCCAATATTAAACTTATAAAAGTTTTAAAACTTAAACAATTTTTTGCTGAAGAGTAGGTCAGTACTCTAAGCAAACCCTGTTGTGCGTTTTTCCAATATTCAATTTATGGAAAAACTAAACAATATCCTTTTAATTTTAGTCACTTTGTTCACACACAGAATTTCTTTTACAAGATTAATTTTTTGCAAACCTTCCACCATTTGGTCAATTTTTTAGCTTTATTCTATCTAACTTAAAATAATTATTCAGCCCTCTTTTCTTTTCTTTGTTTTTTTTTTTTTTTTTTTTTTTGTTGTTGTTGTTGTTGTTGACAGAGTTCTGCTCTGTCTCCCAGGCTGGAGTGTGATGGCGCAGTCTTGGCTCACCGCAACCTCCACCTCCCAGGTTCAAACAATTCTCGTGCCTCAACCTCCCAAGCACCTGGGATTATAGGCACACACCACCACACATGGCTAATTTTTGTATTTTTAGTAGAGATGGGGTTTCACCATGTTGGTCAGGCTGGTCTTGAACTCCTGACCTCAGGTGATCCGCCTGCCTTGGCTTCCCAGAGTGCTGAGATTACAGGCATGAGCCACCACACCTGTACCCCCCTTTATTTTTTTTTGAGATAGAGTCTTGTTCTGTTGCCCAGGCTGGAGTGCAGTGGTGTAATCTCAGCTCACTGCAATTTCCGGCTCTTGAGTTCAAGTGTTTCTCCTGCCTCAGCCTCCTGAGTAGCTGGGACTATAGGCGTGTGCCACCACACCTGGCTAACTTTTGTATTTTTAGTAAAGATGGAATTTCACCATGTTGACCAAGCTGGTCTTGAACACCTGGCCTCAGGTGATCTGCCCAACTCAGCCTTCCAAAGTGCTGAGATTACAGGTGTGAGCCACTGTACCCAGCCACTTATTTTTCTTTAAGTCAGTTAACCAGAGCTCTTTCATATGTAAACATCACACACATAACACATATAAATACACAGATGGAAGAAGATCTAATAGTTATAATATTTTTTTATTTGCCGGTTTTAAGTTTCTTAATTGGATTACTGGCTTCAGGCTGAAGCCCTTCAAGGAACAGGGCCAAAAAGGCATGCAATTTCTAGGGCCTAATAAGCAGGCACAGTGGAAGTCAAAACAGATCCTCCAAAATTAAAAGTCCCATTTTAATACTGGATCCTTGATCCCCAAAAGAGAGAATTAGCCCATCCCCTATGGGAGTCTTATCTCTCAGTAGAGCTGGGGACATTTCCATACTTTCCAGGTGGTCAAGAACATGCTTCTCTGATCCCAGTGTGCCAAGTGCAGAGTATTCCTCCCTCATAGCTGCCATTAGCTATCCCTAAAAGTGTATGGCCTACCTGGTTATTAGACACCAAGGCTAAAAGCTCTCAAAATGCAAGTGATTTTGACCATTCATTTAACCCGTTTTCACAGAGAGACCAGAAGCCTGACTGGTAGGAAATTCTTACCTTTTTGCCAGCGTGATAGGTTTCTGAGTTACCTTTCTCTGAGTGGCTTTGATAGTCTTGCTTGTTGCCCCATAGCTGTGGGGTCCAAGCCACGTTACAAAAGAAAATCATCTTTTTTCCATTTCATGGACACATAGGCAAAGCCTCTCAGTTTTGCGAGCTTCCACCCAACAGGCTGTGTGGGGGAAACAAATGAACATTTTCCATTTTGTCCGGAGCAAAATACACATGACAAACATAGATACCAGTCACCCCAGTCAGCACCCAGCATCAACCTGGCAAGGCTCAAACTTTCCCCTGTTGGCCTCTGTCAACCCCTGTCGTCTTTGATCCACTTCAAGTGGGGTGGAATGACCTCTAACCAGGAGTTTCAACATGTGGTCTCTGGGCAAGATAGAAAAGCGGACAGTTGCCCTGCATGACAGAAAAGATAGTAAAGAAAGGAGAGAAAGAGAGAGAGGAAAGGGAAGGGCAAAAAGCATTCACTGCCTGTGGTGGGGCAGGGAGGCGAGGAGCTCAGGGAGGCCAGGGAAAGACCCACCCAGTGCAGCAACACTGAATCCAAAGTCTAGGCAGCTGCTTGTCAGTTGTGAAGAGATCTTCTCCAGCAGCCCCATCAGCTCTCACATTTCCCCCTTTGTGGGAGAGAAAGCTCCCCAGTGTCCGACAATCCTGTACGTGCCTAATCCTGTCACCCACAGCCGTCAGCACAGAGTTCAAGGCAGATTAATCCAAAGAGAAAAGCGGTCAACATCCCATAGTGTCAAATCCATTTTTGACCAAAAGAGGCCTTACTGAGAGGACTCTCTAACCCCTTATGTCTCAGGAGGGATGCTAACCCGTCTGAGCTGGACCTTTAACCCAACTGTGTCCTTTACCTGGGATGAAGTGTATCCTACCACTTATCCAAAGTCGGCCAATTGGTGCTGTGCAGACAATTTTACTTTGGTTAAGTGGGGGTCTCTTCAGTATCATCCCTTCATGGCTCATCACAGAATATGTTACTGAAAAGGGGGTCCCAGTCCAGACCCCAAGAGAGGGTTCTCGGATCTTGCGCAGGAAAGAATTTGAGGCAAGTCCACAGAATAAAGTAAAAGCAAGTTCATTAAGAAAGTAAGGGAATAAAAGGGTGACTACTCCATAGAGAGACCAGGGCATTCCCAAGAGTGAGAGGAGGAACACATCTGCCTTAGTTAGGTACAATGCTTGTTTATATATAAGATAACAAAGCAAAAAGTCATGGGGAGATGTGCTCTACTACAAGGGCTTGTGACAAAGGATTGTTAATCTGTGTAACTACTTTCACAAGAATATTATTTTTAAAGCAAAACTTACTCTTTTTTCTTTTTGAGACGGAGTCTCATTGCAAAACTTATTCTTAAGCTAAGACTGCTTTTGTTCATAAGACAGGACATCAGGACATTTCCTGGGTCTGTTATTTCCTGGATTTGTTAAGTCCTGGGTCTGTTCAATAAACATTATTAACTTCTTCCCTTAACTGTTAATATCCTGTGACTAAGAATGCGTAGTCTGCTAGGAATGCAGCCAGTAGGTCTCACAGCCTCATTTTACCCATCCCCTGTGCAAGATGGAGTCACTCTAGTTTGAACACCTCTGACAGATCTCTTGGTGTGGAAACTGTGTGGCATTTCATTCCATTCAGTCACACAGTGGACAGGTGAGTTAGCAGTGAAGATGTAGAACAAAGGCATTAGTACTGCCCTGGGTGTATGTGTATGGTGGGGGTGGGGGTGGGGTGTCACTTGTTACTGACTATGGAGCAGGAAGTAAGTAGGATAGCACTGGGTGAGGATGGGATTTTGGGGCTGTCAGGGTAGTTACCACAGAAGTCAAAGGCATGTGGGGGACAGAGTGGAGGAAGAGTCCAGTGTTTTATATTCATGGAATAGGCAATGTGAAGCCTCTGGCTTGTAAGTCAGGGCCACTTAGAGAAAGGAAATCTCTCCTTAGAAGAGCAAAGTAGACAATCGGGAGAGATTAGCCATACTGTTAAAGAATATTAAGGGGTGGGAATGAGGAACATGGGAAGGCATAGATGCCCCTTCTCTGCATTCCTTAGCACCCTGTGGGTCCTGCTTACGCAGCATTGACCATCAAGTGTGGTAAGGCTGAGTTCCTTATTGGGCTCCCCCTCTAGAATGTACACTTCTTGAAGGTGAGGCCATCGCCAGCACCTAGCCCAGGGCTTATGCTGTACTAAACATTCAGTAGGCATTTGTTTAATGAATGAATATACGTGGTAGATGGGCAGGGGGAGAAACAAAGCATCCATGAGCACAGATGTTGGAAAGTAGAGAGAAAGCTTTACTAATGATTTTATTTTTATCTTTTTGTTATGGAAAATGTTTAAACATATTCAAAAGTAGAGAAAATGGTATAATGAATCCCTTTTTACTTATCACTCAGCCTCAACAGTGATCAACATATGGCCAATCTTGCTTCATTTATCTGACCCCCTCCCCGTTGGATTATTTTGAAACAAAGCCCAGATGTCATATTATTTCATCTGTGAAACCCCAGTATGTATCTTCAAAACATTGAAGAGACTTGCCTTTAAATAATATGACCACAATGTCATTATCACACCAGACAACAGTTGCAGAGTAATTCCTTACTGTCATGAAATATTGGTATTCAAATTTCCTTTATTGTCTTGTAAATTCCCCCCTTCCCCATTGGTCAGTTAGAATTAGAATCCAAACAAGGACTACTCATGTATTTAGCTAATAAATCTCTTAGGCTTCTTTTAGTCTATAGCAAGCTTGTCTAACCTGTGGCCTGTGGGCCACATGCTGCCAGGACAGCTTTGAATGTGGTTCAACACAAATTCATAAACTTTCTAAAAACATTATGAGATTTCAAAATTTAAATTTAAATTTAATTTAATTTTTTGTAGCTCTTGGGGTATCATTAGCATTAGTGTATTTTATGTGTTGCCCAAGACAATTCTCCTTAAAGTGTGGCACAGGAAATTAAAAGATTGGGCATCCTTGGTCTGTGGGTTCACCCTTCTTTTTTTCCTTGCAATTTATTCATTGAAGAAACTGGATCCTTTGTCCTGTAGAATTTCCCACAGTCAGAATTTTGACTAACTACATCCCCATGTACTTAAATTCATTTTTCTGTCTGCTGTATTTCCTATGAACAGGTAAAAACAACCTGAGGTTTGATCGTATTTTCAGATTTTTGGCAAGAAGGCCTACGAAGGTGGGGGTGCTGTACGCTTCCCGCTTAATGGCATCAGGAGGCACCTGCTGCCTTGTCCCTCCCTTTGTTGTGTGAAGCCCCATCAGTGAGCACAGGTGTTGTAAGCCTGACCCGTGTGTCATCCGCCTCCTTATCTGCTTTTTGCTCTGTGATTTTGGCAGCCATTGGTAATTAATTTCTAGGTTAGGGGTTAGTAAACTTTTATGTAAAGGGCCAGATAGTAAATAGTTTTGGCTTTGAGGGTCAATATGGTCTCTGTCATTGTAGTAGGAATGCAGCCTTGGACAGTATGTGCATGCATGGGCACAACTGCGTACCTATAAAACATTTACCAGATTAGATTTGACCTACTGGGAGTTATCTGCCAACTTCTGATCTAGATTATTTTACTAAGGATTACAAAATAATACAGTTCCATCATCATTGGTTGAAATACTTCTATAAAGAAGAATTTTACCTCATCAATTATTTGGTTACTTTAAAGGCACAACAGAAAGGAAGCTGCATATAAAGAAAAGGCAGAATAAATTCTTGTGTCTTTCGCTTGGTTATTTGGTTTCAGAGTGGGTTATTTTCCTCACATCTTCCAAAGGAGTTCATTTTGTTTTTTGAGTATCATCATGAAATCATGGCTTTTTGACATACTTGGTGTTTCAGTCTTTCTAGAATTAGGCCCTGTGGGTACACAGGAGGAGCCCCATGGCTGGTGTTGGTTAACAGTTGCACTGCAACCACAGGGCCTTTGATGCATTATGTGCTGCTTGGCAGAATGGTTTCCATGTCTCAGTTGTACTGTTACTGTAAATTCTATGAGTGGTCTCTGCCTGCAGCTTTACGATCCATGATGGTGCCATTTTAAAAAAGTTTTATTAGGCCAGGTGCAGTGTGGCTCATGTCTGTAATCGCAGCACTTTGGGAGGTTGAGGTGGGAGGATTGCTTGAGGCCAGGAGTTCAAGACCAGCCTGGGCAACATAGCAAGACCTTATCTCTATGCCCTCCCCACTTTCATACCTTTATTAGGTATGAAAATACATTGTTTTCGAATTCAGAAATTTGATTCTAACAGTTTTACATAATACTTAAAATTTCCATGGGCTAAAACTTTATTTTGCTCCCACATTTGAGTGAGAACGTGCAGTACTTCTCTTTCTGTGCCTGGCTTATTTCACTTCACATAATGTCCTTCAGACTTATTCATATTGCTGCAGATGACAAGATTTCATTCTTTCTTAGGGCTGAATAGTATTTCATTGTGTATACCCACTACATTTTTAAATCCATTCATCTGCTGATGGCCACTTGATTCCAAATATTAGCTATTGTAATAGTGACCAGCTATCTATTTTTACTTTCTGCTGCATACTCTCTCTGCTTTGGCCTAATGTATCCTGACTGTTCTTTGCCTTTTTTTTTTTTTTTTTTTTTTTTTTTTTTTTGAGATGGAGTCTTGCTCTTGTTATCCAGGCTGAAGTGCAATGGTGTGATCTATGCTTACTGCAACCTCTACCTCCCGGGTTCAATCGATTCTCCTGCCTCAGCCTCCCTAGTAGCTGGGATTACAGATGCATGCCACCACGCCTGGCTAATTTTTGTATTTTCAGTAGAGACAGGCATTCACCGTGTTGGCCAGGTTGGTCTCAAACTCCTAACCTCAGGTGATCCACCCGTCTTGGCCTCCCAGAGTGCTGGGATTACCTGCGTGAGCCACCGTTCCCAGCCTGTCCTTTGCATTAGACTACTCTATAATGTTCTTTCTCTCCTTAATGTATCTTGGCTCACTACGAAAGTTTCCAGAGTTTCACTTCTTTCCATGGAGGTTTTCCAGACTAATTATGACCATCTTCGAGGATACCAACGGCTGAGCTCTTTTTCTCTCAACCACAAATATAGGAAGAATTTATTTATAATTTAAAAGCTTCCTCAAATTCATCATTTCCTGGGCTGATATGAAAGGAAGCCGTGCTCTACTTTCTTCCTGCTCTATAGTCAGTAACAAGCGCCACCCCCTGCCCCCACCATACACACACACCCAGGGCAGTACTAATCCCTTTGTTCTACATCTTCACTAGTAACTCACCTGTCCACTGTGGACTGAATGGAATGAAATGTCACACAGTTTCCACACCAAGGAATCTGTCAGAGGTGTTCAAACTAGAGAGACTCCATTTTGCATAGGGGCCTTTTGGGAATAGAGTATTTAGAATGTCTGTCACACGACAAAATTACTTAATCTTAATATACAATAAATATAAAACTATCTTTCCTAGCAATCTTCTTTTTATGTAAGTATCATTTTGTCTCATTTTAAAAAACACTACAGGCTTTTACTTTATCCTAATTTTCACAGTTGAATATATGTCAATCAATAATGCCACATTATGTAGCTGTGTTGCAAAGTGACACATTCATTAAGATTGATTCTAAAAGGCCTATTGAGAAAAGCCACTGAGGGCAAATAAATTCAATAAAATTTAATCTATAGAGTTCTTTTTTTCTTGTCAAGCTTGGGTCAAGGCATATATTAAATGTGGTAGAATATAGAAAGTGTTTTTATTTCATTTTAAAACCTTTTGCCTATTATTAATTGAGGCATTTCATTAATTGGATTGGTGACATTTTTGCTGAGTCCAAGTACAGCTGGACCTTGGTAAACAGAAATCTACTTCATCTCATGAGATGTTGTAGTCATTTTTATTAATGCTGAAAAAGAGATGGTGTATTCTTTAGAATTACAGAAAGTGAGCAAAACGTTTTGGTTTGTGACTTTGTTTTTATTTTAGGATAATATTATAAAAATAATACCTTTCTAGCTTTAACTGTATTTATAATTTTTAGAACACTGTGAAAACTGAAGTATTGTAGTGATAACTGTTTTGCTTAGTATGTAAAGAAACATTTGTAGAAAATTTAAAAGCCTTAAGCACAAAGTATACTTCTTCAGGTACATATCTGAACATTTACAGAGAAACAATCCTATGGGAATTTTATTCTCTGAATTGTATTAATAGATACTTTCGGTGAGCCTAAACCTGAAGCTGATTGTGGACAAATATTTATCAAATTGGAGATTTTAAATGATGAAGACAAATAATGGAATTCTTTTATTTTTTCAACATGTATTGAGAGCTTCCTAGATGCTATAAGTCTTTAATGTATTTTTTAATGTTTATAGATTTCTTGGGAAGTCCAGCTGATTTGAAATTTTCATGGACATTTTAGAGTGTTAAATTTATAATCTGTTGGGAGGCTGAGGCAGGCGGATCACGAGGTCAAGAGATCAAGACCATCCTGGCCAACATCGTGAAACCCTGTCTCTACTAAAAATACAAAAATTAGCTGGGTGTGGTGGTGCATGCCTGTCGTCCTTGCTAATCGGGAGGCTGAGGCAGGAGAATTGCCTGAACCTGGGAGGCAGAGGTTGCAGTGAGCCGAGATTGCTCCACTGCACTCCAACCTGGTGACAGAGCAAGACTTCATCTCAAAATAGTAATAGTAGTAATAATAATAATATAAAATCTATAATCTGAAAATCTACATTATAAAATGTGTCACATTCAAGAATATTTATCAAGACAAAGTGCTGACTTCACCACATTCAGAAGGGTGTGGTATACCATTCACGGATAGGAAGAGGTGGGAGGAGTCTTGGAAACATTTCAATATATTTATATGGCAGGTATTTATTGAGTATCTACTCTGTGCTAGCTTATCGATAGGTGCTTGTGCTAGAATGGTAAGCAACGTATTAGTGGTTCTTGTATTCTTATAATTTACATTGTAGTAGTAGAAATTTAGAACAGACAAATTAGTTAAATTGGGCTTCTTGAAGTTTGTTGAAGGAAGTAAACAGAGTGCCATAATAGAAAACAAGGGATAAGTGATTTTGAAAACAAGTAATTGGGGAGGACCTCCTTGAGGACTTTATATTGAGATCTGTTGTGGTTTTGGCTATTTGTTACTTCCAGACCTCATGTTGAAATTTGACCAGATCTCTCCTGAATAGATTAATGCTCTTCTTTGGAGGTGAATGAATTCTTACTCTGTTAGTTCCCTTGATAACTAATTGTTACAAAGAGCCTAGCACCTCCCCTCTCTCTTGCTTCCTGTCTTGCCATGTGATATCTGCACATACCAGCTCCCTTTCATTTCTTCCCATGGATAGAAGCAGCCTGAGAGCCTCATCAGATGCAGGTGTCCAGTCCTGAACTTGCTAGCCAGTCAGAATTTTGAATCAAATAAACCTCTTTTCTTTATGATTTACCCAGCGTCAAGGTATTCCTTTATAGCAACACAAAACAGACTAAGGCAAGATCTCTAAGAAGGAATGAAATTAGTATGATATTTCACATTGAGCAAACAGCCTAAAACATGAAAGACTTTAGACTGTTCATGGAACTTAACAAAGGCTAGTGTGCCAGGAAAACAATATGTTCAAGACAGGGTTGGAGGGAAGGCAGAGGCCAGATCATACAGTACCTTGCTGCATAGAGTTTGGATTTTTAATCTCTATGTAATGAAAAACAATTTAAGTGTAATAAACAGATGGTAGAGATAATCCCATTTACATTTTTAGAAGCTTACTTTGGTTATTGCAATGAAAATAATTTATAACGGGGCAAGATTAGAAGCATGAAGATAAATTAGAAGGTTCTGCAATGAACAGGGTCAAAGCCTGGATTAGGATGTTCATGATGAAGATGGAATGATATTGGAGGAATGGAAACATACTTTGGTTGAATTGACTGACTTGCCAGTGGATTGGACATGAGGAGTGAGGTATAATGTAGAATCAAAGGTGACTCCTAGTTTTTGAAAAACTAAGAGAATGGTGGTGCCATTTATTAAAATGGGGAAAACTGCAGGAAACAATTGGGTGGTAGTGAGAGGTGAGGATTGAAATTTGTCTTAGACCTGTTAAATTTGAAATGTTTATGTTAATACAAGTGGAGGTGCTGTAAGCACTCTGGAACTCAGAGGGAAGGGATAGGCTGCAGACACAAATTGGGGAGCAGTCATCATGTCATGGTATTCAAAGCTACTGGAGGAGATGGAACAATCCAAGGGAAAGAGTGCAAGCAAGGGCTGCGGAGTTCTAACATCTAGAGATTTGATAGAAGAGGAGCTGGCGGAAAAGATTGAGAATAGTGACCAGTGAACTAGGAGGAAAACTGGAAGACTGTGATGTCATGGAACTGTGAGAATAGATAGTTTCAAGAGTAAGGGTATAGTCACTGGGAAGAAGGTGAAGAACAAATGAGACAAGGTAGAGGCAGGAAAGGATCCATTTGCCTTTACAATCAGCCTCTGCTTTCAGGAACCTTGTCTTGATTGTCTTTGAATCCCCAGCATCTTGCACATGGTATGACACTTAAAAGATATTAAGTAAATGCTTGCTGAATTATTAAATGAAAGTGATAATATATCAAAAGAGGGCTACATCATGAGTCCATCAAGAATTAAAACCTATCTTGGCTAGGTGCAGTGGTTCATGCCTGTAGTCCCAGCACATTGGGAGGCCAAGGCAGGAGAATTGCTTGAGGTCAGGAATTTGAGACCAGTCTGGGCAATATACCAAGACCCCATCTCTACAAAAAACAAGCAAACAAATCAAAAACCAAACCCAGCTGTTACTCTTTTAAGTGAGTTCTATAGCAGTTGAAGATGACTTTTCTGTCAATCACAAATGTATTGATGAAGGACAGTTGGTGATTTTTAGCCCTGGCTTTGGGAGTATTACGCACTTTTTTTGATGGAGGAAGAGAGAGAGAGAGAGAGTGTGTGTGCGTGCGCGCAGGCGCCCGCGTGCATGCGCCCGCGTGCATGTTGTATACACTATTAGTTCCATTTAGTGAAATAGGCATCAAAATAATCTACTTAAGTTTGAAATTGTAGAAATGGTACATGTAATCTGTGCTAATTTCTTTAGACATTTTAGTTTTTCTTGATAAGGTTAGAGAGTTTTATTAAACTTTGGCTAAAGGAAATTATGAAGGAAGAAATTAATAGGAAAGAAATTAGTCTAATGGAAGAGGATTCAGTCATTCTTAATAATGTAATGTTCAGGCCGTATTCTTATTAACCATGATCTTATATTATATCTTTGCCTCTTCCAAATAAAGAGTAAGGTACTAAGCAAAAAATCTAAACTTATGAGCTTTATATATTATTTGTTAGTGTTCCATATAGATAATATAAACAAAAGAGAAATAATGACATTTCCCTCTCAGCTCATCAGGTAGTGGAAGTTATTACAACATTGGTAAATTGTGCTTTACTTGCTTTACTTATTATCTGCTCTATCTATAGACAGAAAACCTGTGTACTTTCTGATACTGTGTTCAATGCATATTCTATCCACTACTAATTTAGAATGCTGAAGTACCATATCAATGGATCCATTATTTCTAAATTTCTAGTCGCATCCATATAGTGCTTATGTATGTAAAATATTTACACCTAAATGATTTCATTGAATCCTCACAACCACTTTGTGAGGCAGGTGTTATCTTTTAGTCTAAGATCACAGTGTCAGAGCCAGGTCCCAAATCTCAGTATCCTGACTCTAGATGCTATGTGCTTCCATTGTAGACAGCCCGCAAGCGATGGTCATGCTCCTGGCTGCACTTCCAGAGTCTTGAAGAAGAAAGCAGATGTGGATACCTAAATATAGGGTGCGGTGTACCTGTTTTTTTCTCTCTTATTCCTGAACATTTATTCATTTAAAACTGCTGTCAAACAGCACAGCATAAATCACAACTCCATATATAAAAATAGTGGCCTCTCTTCCAAAATTAATAACTTAGATTGCTAGGTTATTAACTTGGCTGTATCCTAATAAATAGATTATGACTCTCCATCAAATTAAATTGCTTGTTCTTGGAGGAGGGGGGAGGTAAGAGTTTTAATTGTTGAGGGAGGCTTTCTGGAATTGCTCCTTATGCTGCCAAACAACCATTAGGGGTTATGAGTATTGTGGGTTAAATTCTTCTAGAGTCAGCTGATGGTCCTTCAAGAATGAGAGCTTGGCATTTGTTGAGCCTATTCTTTTTAGGTTTTTGAGTTTTGGAGACTTTTATTATAGTGAGAAGGATTGTTTTTAATGAAAGGTATACTAAAACCCTTAATTCTGAGACTGTAATCTCTACAAAGTTCAACTATTATTAATGTTCCCTAAGGCATAACTGTGATAATGGGGACTGAGACCAGCATATTATTGTTAGTAATTATTAACAGTAATGCGAGTCTTTCAAGCTCTAACTAGAATCCAGCTTCTGAATCTCTAGGTGGAAAAACTGGACTTTGTTGGAGGTAGATGCCACATGTGTGGTTTAAGCTTAATTTGAGACTCAAGCTCCATAAATAATGAGGTTAGGAACATCGGGTTTTGTGATTGAGCAATTGGGTGTCAGAGAGATGGCAAGCGTGTATACTTTATCAATAGCTGAGCTTAAAAACCAGTGTTCTACCTTGATAGTCACAAAGAAAAATGATGCTACAAGTGCCAGAATCTCTCATATGTTTTTGAAGATAGAGTTATTAGTCAAAGAATTTAAGACATCATAAAAACTGATGATCAAGAAGTCAAAGTGTTTGAAGAGTGATTCTCCATTTTGCACAAAAATAAATTGAACATAGAAGCAGGTATTTAGCACCATTTATAAAAACAGAAACCATAGTTAATGAAAATGACAATACCTTAACTTGTATCAGTTTTCTTGTTACAGAGCCATTTAAAATATATTTTCTCATCATCTAGAGAGCAATGTTTACAACATTTATTTTCTAGGATGGGAGGAGTATTTTTGGAAATGAGAGTTGAAATTTGAAAGTTGTCTTTTCATAAGGGGAAAAATATATCTCCTGTTGATGCCAAATTAAAATGGTTGATGGATTCTATAAGAATAATTCAGGCTACATGAAACTGTATATGAAATATTTTAAAGAAACTCAACTCACCCTAAGACCTATACAATTAATTCATATGGACAGTGGAGTAATACACAGCATAGAGCCCTGGATAGACAAATAATAGGATCACAGTGACAGCTCTGTTTTGTTTTGTTTTTTTTGTTTTGTTTTGAGCTCTACTTATTTTGACTTTTTTTGTCCTGACTTCTCATGTAATCTTAGGAAAAGTACTTAATTTCAATGGATGTTCATATACCTATTAAGTGGGAATTATAATTTTCACTTACTGTAGTAGAGCTTATGCAGTGTTTCTAAAATTTTTGAGCTTTTTAAAAAGACTTGAATTAATAGAAGTTATTATAATACAAATTATTGAAGTTTATGCATGGAAGAATACATAGAAACTGTATTTTGACTGACAAACAAAACTTGCAAGACGTATGGATTGGACAGCTTCAAAGTTCATAAAAGAGTCTTCTAGGTAGGCATGATACTCATTGATAAATGAGGGAAATAATTTCTTTGAGCAGAGATTGGCTTTGGATTAGTTTGGAAATAAATAGTTCAGCATGCTATTTTGCTTATCTATTGTTACAAAAGCACCTCAAAACTAGTGGCTGGAAACAACAGCCATTTTATTGGTTCATGAGTCTGTGGCTCAACATTTTCTACTGGGCTCAGTGGGGCACATTCTTCAGCTGTTCTTTCATGGTGACACTTATTCAAATGGGTGTTGTCCCTCGTGGTTAGTTGAGGCTGGATGGTCTCTAATGGTCTCACATGACTGGATTTGGTGCTGGCTTTTGTCTGGGCCCTTCTCTCTGTGGTTTCTCATCTTTGGAGAGGCTAGCCTGGGCTTCTTCGATGGTGGTCTCAGAATTCCAGGAGAGCAAAGCAGAAGCTTCAAGACACCCTGAGGTCACAAATTTGCTTCAAACTCTTAATGTTGGTCAAAGCAAGTCACAAGGCCAAGATTTAAGGAGTGGGGAAAAGCAGATTACCTGTTGATCTGATGAAAAGAAGGTCACATTGTAGAAAGTGTTTGTACAGGTCTGTGGAGAATTATTGCAGCCATATTTGCAGACAAGTTGCCACACATGATAGGGGCTAGGGCAAAGAGTATTTAGGGGAGATGGTCTAATAAATTTAAAATATTGAAATAGAAGGGTAATATCATGAAAAAGTGGGGAAGAAGACCCAAAAACAGTTCAAGAACCAAACAGCAAAGACTCAAGACAATTTCAGTTAAAAAAACACAAATGTTTTTAAAATGTAAAAAAAAAAAATTATCTAGCTAGTATATAGAAATATAGCTCTTTGAATTAAAAGGTAGAACTTGAAAGGCATTACTTAAGAAAGATAGCCAAAGGCAAAGGAAAATGATTCTTATACTGTTGAGTGTCCAGTTTATGGATTCTTAGAATGAGACAGTTTGTTATAGAGGAAGTAAAACAAAATAATGTGCAAAAAGGAGAATTCTAAAAAGTGAATTTCAAAAACAATTAACTTAGGGATGAGAATCAGTTTGGTATATATCTTTATGTAATAGTCACTGAACATGATTAGTATTGCCAGTGTTCTCCCCAAATTAAACTTTTATCACAAATTTCCATTTTTCCATCTAGGTAACTATTTGGGAAAAACTCCAGGAATTATAGTTGGCAAGGATTCTTGAAAGATAGCAAGCTAAAGTGGCTTGCTATCTTGCTGTCTCAATTCTACTCTATCTGCCTTTCCTGATCCCAACTACTTCTGGAGCCAGCAGACCCCTGAGTGAAAGTGAAACCCCAAGCTTTATGAAAGCTGAGGGTAGGGGTGTGGGGAGCAGATGGTACTAGGCTTGGCTGGTACCGAGGGCTGGCATCCACTGGATGAGTCCCCCCAGAAGATCAGGATGCATTGGATACTGTGATGAGCTTGACCTACAGAGGATGGGGACTCCTGGGAGGAAAACTGAAACTCACCCTCACCACATGGTGTGTGTGTTCCACAAGAGACCAAGGAGAAAAATCAGTAGTTGGGGGCATCCTTTGGAGCAGGAGGCCTTGGAAGGGTCCTGGCAGCCCACCTGTCACACTGCTAGATCGCAGGAGAAGAGATCATTGTGTTTCCCCTACTCACAGAACTTCAGCTCCATGAGTCCTTCAACAATCAGACCTGAACCCCAGTGATATAACAAAGAAAAATATTGGCACTGCAGCCAAAGGGAAGACAGTGTATGAGAAAAGACAACTCACGCTGAATGAGATGGAGCAGCAGCCAGAGACAGATGACAACCTGACAAAAAATAGAAAGAGCACATAAGGAGATGCAGATGCAGCACAAGAAGACTTTCTAGAGATGAAATGCATGATTTCCCCATCAAACATTTTAGTAAATGAACTGAAGGTGATAATGATCATTCTTGGGGCTTGAATTGGCAGCCTAGTTGGTCAAGTAGAAGAATATGAAAGTACAGAACAAAAATATAAAGGAATGGAAACCACAAAAGAAAATAGATCCAGGAAATATAACATGTGAGTAACAGGAGAGAGCCAGAAAGAGAAAAAGGAACAGATGGAGGAAAGGCAATAATTAAATAAATATAAGAAACAAATTTTTTGAGCTTAAAAATCAGGACTTGAGTCTGTAAATTCAAGTGGCTTATTAAGTTCCAGGTAAAATTTATGAAAAAAAACACTCTGCATTTATTGGAAAAGTTGTTGAACTATATATTAAAAATAAGAGGCAAAATCTTAGAAGCTTCTAGACAGAGCAAATTACTTACCATGAAGAAGTATCAGACTAGCAGCAGATTTCTCATCTGTGACACAGAAAACTAGAGATAGCAATTTCTGCAGGTCATGGAGATGTTACCAAAATACCAAGGGTTTGGTCTAGGCCCTACTTGCTCGCCGCACAGAAAGCCAATCATGAGACAGTGAGTATTGCCAAGGAAGAAGGCTTTAATTGGGTGCTGTGGCTGAAGAGATGGGAGATCCTTCTCAAATCCATCTCTCTGACAGACTAAAACCAGGGGTTTATATAGCAGGGAAGAAATGTAACAATGTGTAAGAAACAGGAACTAGAGAGGGGCAAGGAAGCAATCATGGTCAATGAGGGGCCCCTCATCTGGTGTGGTGATCTGGTGAGTTTCAATTCTTTGATACTTTTTTTGAGAGGCATGAAAGTCCTCTCCTGAGGAAGGAGCTCAGATAAAACATATAAGTTTTAAGCTTTAAGATAAAAAAAGGGCAATCTATGTTTATAAAAAAGATTAGTCTATAGGACTATTGGGTTGGTTTCAGAGAGAAAAAGACAGCAGCCTGAAAATCCCATACATTTCCCTGTCAGGAGGAAATTTATTACTATATAAGCATTCAGAAATATCACGTGTTTTCTGACAAAAATAATAATACAAAACAAAAAGTAACTGAACCACAAGTTAACCAGAAACGCATACCTTGAGATGAAGGAAGATGACAGGAGGGAAATATTTGGAATTGAATCAAATAAATCAAGTGAGAAGGAAGGAATGAGTTAATATATGACAGCCTTTACATTAAATGTGAATGAACTTGGAAAATTCACAAATTTTTGTAATTCATCAAATGTTTTAATGGGAAAATTGTCAGACTGAGTTAAAAACCAAAACCCGGGTCAGGCATGGTGGCTCATAACTGTAATCCCAGCACTTTGGGAGGCCAAGGTGGGTGAATTGCTTGAGTACAGGAGTTTGAGACCAGCCTGGGCGACATGACAAAACCCTGTCTCTACTAAAAAAACAAAAATTAGCTAAGCATGGTGGCGCACACCTGTAATCTCATATGTGTAATCCCAGCACTTTGGGAGGCCCAGGTGGGTGGATCGCTTGAGTACAGGAGTTTGAGACCAGCCTGGGCAACATGGCAAAACCCCATCTCTACTAAAAATACAAAAATTAGCTTAGTGTGGTGGCGCACACCTGTAGTCTCTACTTGGGAGGCTGAGGAGAGAAGATTGCTTGACCCTGATGGGTGGAGGTTACAGTGAACTAAGATCGTGCCACTGCACTCCAGCCTGGGTGACAGATCAGGAACCTGTCCCCAGGTTGTCAAATATAAATGTCTAAATTTAACCTAGGAAGAAATGGAACATTTGAATAGGACAATAACCCTAAAACAGATGGAAAAATTATTAAAGATCTACTATTGCAAATGACAGTGGAATCATATGAAATTACAACTGAGTTTTATGTAACTTTTAAAGAACACATAATTTTATCAGTATTTAAACTGTTCCAGAAGATGAATAGCTCCTGTTTCACTTATCAAATAAGCATACATTTAATGTCACAACCTAACAGCACAAAAAAAATCTAGAGACCAATTTAATTTTGAGTACAGATGCAGAATTTCTAAATAAAATATTGGCGAATAGAACCCATGAATGTATTTGAGAACCCAACTGTGACCAGGTGGGGTTTATTCCAAGAATACAAAAGTCAAAATCTGTCAGTGCAGTTTATTACATGATCTATTTAAAGGTAGAAAATCATATGATCACATCAATAGATGCTGCAAAAGCATTTAACAAAATGTATAGATGCTAGTAATAAAAACTATTGGAACAGACAGAATGGAAAGAAACCCCATAGGCTGGCAAAACTTAAAAGTTCAATAACTATTGATGTTCAGGAGAAAGAATATCCACATTACTGGTTGAGTATGTGTTACAGCCTTTTTGGAAAGCAGTCTGGCAAAATAGATTGCAAGTAGTATCTGTTTGATCCAGAAGTTCTACTCCTTGTTCTCCTAAGGAAATAAAAGCACCCACATGTAGGGATATATATTACAAGGTTGTGTTTGGCATTACTGTTTGTGTTGGGGGAAAAATTTAGACAAATAAATAGCCACCAGGAGAGGAATGGTTGGATATATTCTAGTACATCCAAATGGTGAAATATCATGCAGCCATTATAAAAGTAATTTAGGGCTATCTCAGTTGAATGAGCTATTACTCAGTAGGAAAAGCAAGATGCAGAAAACTTGGTATAATATACTATTAATAAAAAACAAAGATTGTGTTTATTTGTGTCCTTGCAATTATATGTAGATGGAGAAATACAGATGCTTTTCTACTTATGATGGGGTCACATCCCAATAAACTCTTTGGAAGTTGAAAATACTTAAGTTGAAAGAAAATGCATTTAATATACCTAACCTACTAAACATCATATCTTAGCCTAGCCTACCTTGAATGTGTTCAGCACACTTACATTGGTCTGTTGGGCAAAATCATCTATCACAAAGCTTATAATTGATACAGAAGGGGGTCAGGGAAGTGCTGGGTAGAGGAGGGCATGGTCCCTGGTTAGGGCTCCACCCTCAGACCTGTCACAGACCTAGAGAGGACAGGCTCTCCTGCCTTCACACCCAAATGTTCCATTTCCCAAGACCACCCTGGCCCACCACATCCCCATCCTGTACCTATAAAAACCCTGAGACACACAAGCGACTGGACGTTGAGAGGAGCACTGCGGCACAAGAGCACACTGACAGACGCTGGCAGGCTGGCAGTCCATCAACCGGTGGAATGACAAGGAGTTTGGCCGAGGTAGTCGGAGGAGAGTCCAGGTGGCTGAGTTGTCCGACTCCAGGGGAAAACCCCTTCCCACTCCATCTCCCTTCTGGCTCCCCATCCATCTCCTGAGAACTTCCACTCAATAAAACCTTGCACTCATTCTCTAAGCCCACGTGTGATTCGATTCTTCTGGTACACCAAGGCAAGAAACCCCAGGATACTGAAAGCCCTCTTTCCGTGCGATAAAGCAGAGGGTCTAATTGAGCTGACTAACATAAGCCGCCTACAGACGGCTAAACTAAAAGAGCACATGGTAACACACACCCTCCGGGGCTTCAGGAGCTGTAAACATTCAGCCTTACACGCTGCTGTGGGGTCAGAGCCCCATAACCTGCCTGTCTTCATGCTCCGCCTTGAAGTTTGAGCAGTGGGGCACTGAAGAAGCGAGCTACACCCCCATCACATGCCCTGTGAGAGGGATAAGGGAACTTTTCCCGTTTCATAATGAAGTGTTGAGTATCTCGTGTCAGTTACTGAATACTGTAATAAATGTGAAAAACAATGGTTTTGTGGATACTCAAAATATGGTTTCTACTGAATGTGTATGGCTTTTGCATGAGTGTAAAGTAGAAAAATAGTAAGTTGCGAACCATCTGTATGTAGAAGAAGACATACCAGGTAGTTAATATGGGCTCCTGGGGGAAGTGGAACAGGGGAGGGGTGGTATTCAGGCTGATACTGGTGGAGGAGAAAAGAACCAAATAAAAAAGAATGCACACACATAAAGGCCACTAATAAATAAGCAACAATATGTCTGGTGACCTTTGTGTATTTATATATGTAAATGTGTGTTTATGTGTACATGTGCATGCGTGTGTGCACATGTGTGCAAATGAAATCTTAGAGAATGCCTATTGCCTCTGAGTTGTTTTGTTGAATTATTTATTTATATAAATTTCTGTAATACTAAGTAGCAACCTAGATCTAAAACAACAATAAATTCTCAACGTCAAGTACAGCATGGTAACTGTATTAGGGCACTTTGGGTTGTAAGTAACAGAAATCCATCCAGAAAACTAACATAAGCATAAAAAGGAATTTATTGGCTCACAGAAACCTTCATACATTATTGACTTCAGAAACTCAGTTTAGGTCTCATCAGGTTTGTCTCTGTTTTTTTTTTTTTTTTTTTTTTTTTTTTTTTTATCTCTGCCTCTTGTTTTCCTTTACTGTCTTCATAATTTTGGCTTTGTTCTTCTTCTCCCTCTTGCTGCCATGGCAGTTCCTTGATACATCTTTTTCTGGTTCTGGTCCCCTCCCCTGGTCCTTGTCCTGTCCTGTTTTTCCCTAGCTTCAAATAAAAAGAGTTCCAGGCAGTAGCTTTGAGAAGTCTGGTTTGGCTCACATGCCCATTAGACTAATCCTTGTGAATAGGGGAGTAGTGGAGTATGTGATCAGTCAGGCCTGGTCCCAAGTCCACACCTTTGGAGAGAAGGGAGATACTATGATTAGCACAGCCCACCCACCATTTTGTAATTTGAGTGAGTAGGGAACACTTCGCTAAAGAAGTGGGGGCAGTTGGGAAGGGAGCAGTGTGATCTAAAGGAGCAAAAAGATCCTAGGTAGATACAACAGATGTCCACTGGAGGGACTTTGCTTTAAAATATAAGCCAAGTTTGCATCTTCACCATCAAGGGAATTAAGTAGCAGAGTAAGATGGATTCGAGTCTAATAATAAGTGGTAAACATTTAGGGCTGTGAAAACAATCATTTGCCCAATAGTCCAGGAGCTCAAGCTAATTTATGAGAATAATAGTAGGTAATTATTTGTATACTCTTATCCCCAGATGACTTATAAAAGGATGAAAGACTGTGAAATGTTAGTTAGGTATACCAGCTTCATATATTTGAAAATGTATGTATTTTTCTAGGAAAAGAAAACTTTGTATTTATTTTTAAGGCAATTTTAGCATACCAGATTCTTTACTCAGTGTCTGGTGAGACATACTTTAGCCCTTGTTCTCACCAAGGCATGCACAGATATGTCCATCCTGGAGATTCCATACACTTTCCCTCATTTCTTAATATATAGTAATTTACATATTTATGGGGTACATGTGAGTGTTTGTAACATACAAAGAATGTGTAGTGGTCAAGTCAGGGTAATTGGGTTATTCATCACCTTAACTGTTTATTATTTTTATATGTTGGTATTTCAAGCTTTCTGGTTACTTTGAAATATACACATTATTGTTGCTAAGTATAGTCACCCTAGTATGCTATCAAATATTAGAACTTCTTACTTCTATCTAATTGTATGTTGGTACCCATTAACCAGCCTCTCTTCTTTCTCCCTCCCCCACCTCATCCTGAGGTAAAGTTGTTTAGCTCCCATATGAGTGAGAACATGAGGTATTTGTCTTTCTGTGCCTGGCTTATTGCACTTAACATAATCACTTATGGTTCCATTCATCTTGCTGCAAATGACAGGATTTCATTCTTTGTTATTGCCAAATAGTAGTTCACTTTTTTTATCCATTCCTCTGTTGATGGGCATATAGCTTGATTCCATATCTTTGCTATTGTGGATAGTCCTGCAATAAAAATGGTAGTGCATGTATCCCTTTGATATATTGATTTCTTTTTCTTTGGGTAGATACCCAGTAGAGGAATTGCTGGGTTGTAAGGTATTTCTATTTTTAGTTTTTTGAGAAATGTTCATACTGTTTTCCATAGTGGTTGTACTAATTTATATTCTTACCAGCAGTATTGATTTAGAGTAATGTATGAAAATTAAGATGATAGATAAGTGACATTTCAATTTTGTGAAAAAAATTAATGAACTTACATACAGATCATATGGAAAAAGTAAGTTGATCCAAAATATACATCTATACATTTTGAATGTAGAAAAATCTGTATCTATAAAAATAGCCAAAAAAGTCATAGATTCCCTTTCTTTCCTTTTTCCTTTCGTTTTTCCTTTCCTTTCTTTTTTTATGGTGAAAGATAACACTAGTACAGAAAATGGTACTGTGTGATGGAGTAGCACAAAATGAATCCTTGTAAGTACCACCCCAGTCAAGAAGAGCGCATTGTCAGCCACTCTGTAGCCTGCACTAAGTCTGCTTGGACATTGTCCTTTCTTCCCTTCAAGGCATTGGCTATCCTGATAATATGGTTTGGCTCTGTGTCCCCACCCAAATCTCATCTTGAATTGTAATTCCCATGTCAAGGGTCGAGCCAGGTGGAGATAATTGAATTATGGGGGCAGTCTCCCCAATACTGTTCTCATGATAGTAATTTCTCATGACATCTGATGGTTTTATAAAGGGTTTCTCATTTTACTTGGCATTCATTCTCTCTTGCCTGTTGCCTGTTGCTCCTTTTTCGCCTTCTGTCATGATTGTGAGGCCTCCCCAGCCATGTGAAACCGTGAGTCCATTAACCTTCTTTTTCTGTATAAATGACTCAGTCTTGGGTATATCTTTATTAGCATAAGAATGAGCTAATACAGTAAATTAGTACCAGGAGTGGGGTACTGTTATAAGGATACCTGAAAATGTGGAAGCAACTTTGGAACTGGGTAACAGACAGAGATTGAAACAGTTTGGAAGGCTCAGAAGAAGACAGGAAAACGTGGGCAAGTTTGGAACTTCCTAGAGTCTTGGAGGGCTCAGAAGACAGGAAGATGTGGGGAAGTTTGGAACTTCCTAGAGACTTTGAATGCCTTTGACCAAAATGCTGATAGTGATATGGACAATAAGGTCCAGGCTGAGGTTGTCTCAGATGGAGATGAGGAACTTGTTGACAACTGGAATAAAGGCAACTCTTGCTATGTTTCAGCAAAGAGATTGGCGGCATTTTGCCCCTGCCCTAGAGATCTGTGGAACTTTGAACTTGAGAGAGATGATTTAGGGTATCTGGTGGAAGAAATTTCTAAGCAGCAAAGCATTCAAGAGGTGATTTGGGTGCTGTTAAAAGCATTCAGTTTTATGTATTCACAAAGATATGGTTTGGAATTGGAATTTATGTTTAAAAGGGAAGCAAAGTGGCCAGGTGCAGTGGCTCATGCCTGTAATCCCAGCACTTTGGGAGGCCGAGGCGGGCAGATCATGAGGTCAGGAGATTGAGACCATCCTGGCTAACATGGTGAAACCCCATCTCTACTAAAAATACAAAAAAAAAAAAATTAGCTGGGCGTGGTGGCACGCACCTGTAGTCCCAGCTACTCGGGAGGCTGAGGCAGGAGAATGGCATGAACCCGGGAGGCGGAGCTTGCAGTGAGCTGAGATTGCGCCACTGCACTCCAGCCTGGGCAGCAGAGCGAGACTCCGTCTCAAAAAAAAGGGAAGCAGAGTATAAAAGTTCAGAAAATTTGCAGCCTAATGATGCAATAGAAAAGAAAAACCCATTTTCTGAGGAGAAATTCAACCTGGCTGCAGAAATTTGCCTAAGTAATAAGGAGCCAAATGTGAATTGCCAAGACAATGGAAAAAATGTCTCTGGATGTCAGCGGTCTTCATGGCAGCCCCTCCCATCACAGACCCAGAGGTCTAAGAGAAAAAATAGTTTTGTCAGCTGGACCTAGGGCCTTACTGCTTTGTGCAGTCTCGGGACTTGGTGGCCTACATCCTAGCCATGGCTAAAAGGGGTCAGTGTACAGCTCAGCCCATGACTTCGGAGGGTGCAAGCCCCAAACCTTGGCAGCTTCCATGTGGTGTTGAGTCTCTGGGTGCACAGAAGTCAAGAATTTAGATTTGGGAACCTAGATTTCAGAGGATGTATGGAAATGCCTGGACGTCCAGGTAGAAGTTTGCTGCAGGGGTGGGGCCCTCATGGAGAACCTCTGCTAGGGCAGTGTGGAAGGAAATGTGGGGTTGGAGCCCCCACACCTAGTCCCCACTGGGGTACTGCCTAGTGGAGCTGTGAGAAGAGGGCCACCATCCTCCAGACCCCAGAGCAATAGATCCACAGACAGTTTGCACCATGCATTTGGAAAAGCTGCAGACATTCAATGCCGGCCTGTGAAAGGAGCCAGGAAGGAGGCTGTACCCTACAGAGCCACATGGGCAGAGCTGTCCAAGACCATGGGAACCCAACTCTTGCATTAGCATGACCTGGATGTGAGACATGGAGTCAAAGATTTGGCTGCCCTGTTGGATTTTGGACTTGCATGGGGCCTGCAGCCCCTTTGTTTTGGCCAATTTCTCCCATTTGGAATGGGTATATTTATCCAATGTCTGTACCCCCATTATAGTTTGGAAGTAATTAACTTGCTTTTGATTTTACAGGCTCATAGGTGCATGGGGCTTGCCTTGTCTCAGATGAGACTTTGGACTGTAGACTTTTGAGTTAATGCTGAAATGAGTTAAGACACTGGGGGACTGTTGGGAAGGCGTGATTGGTTTTGAAATGTGAGGACATGAGATTTGGGAGAGGCCAGAGGTAGAATAATATGGTTTGGCTCTGTGTCCCCACCCAAATCTGACCTTAAATTGTAATAATCCCCACATGTCAAGGGCAGAGTCAGGTGGAGATAATTGAATCATGGAGGCAGTTTCCTCTATACTGTTCTCATGATAGTGAATTCTCACAAGATCTGATGGTTTTATAAGGGGTTTCCCATTTTGCTTGGCATTCATTCTCTCTTGCCTGACGCCGTGTAAGATATGCCTTTGCTCCTCCTTCACTTTCTGCCATGATTGTGAGGCCTCCCCAGCCTCCTCCACAATGTGGAAATGTGAGTCCATGAAACCTCTTTTTCTATATAAATTACTCAGTCTTGGTTATGTCTTTATTAGCAGCATGAGAATGGACTAATAAACCTGACATGTAGTCTAATCACCTCCAGACTTTTCATAATAACTTTACCACCTAAGCTTGCACCCCTAAATGCTACAACTTGATTTTGTGTGTTTGTGAACTTTATATAAATGGACTCATATAGTATTACTCTTTTTGAATCTGGCTTTCACTGAGCATCATGATTGTTGTCCACAGCCTTTGACAGAAGTGAAGACAGGGTGGAGATGGGATGGAATGACTGTATTTTAGAGGCCCAAAGAACAACTCTGACTAATTATAACCCTGGAAAGGTTTGGATTTTTGGTTATTATTCAAGTTCTTTGAGGGATCTTAAAATCATAATGAGATAGATGAAACTTTTTTTTTTTAAACTCTAGCAGTTGGTAGCCTGGCTTTTCAAGAGGAACAATCATCATGCTGTTTTCTGCCGTTCCAGGAAGAAATACTTCTGTTGGCTGCATTTCCAGGGATGCTGCCAGAGCTCAAGGCTGTCACCTGGTCTTGCCCAGAAGAGCCATTCTAAGAGGCAGGACTTGATGAAGGCTTTCCTGCTGATGGAATAGGTTTGCTAGAGCTGGCCTTGGAATTAGAGTAGGTATATTTTTTATTGGATATTTGAATATTGAGTATTTTCTTTGCATGTTACCAAGAAGTCCCTTATATAAATTTTTATAAATATGAACATTGTAATCACATAACACTCTATCTTAACATATTCAGTAATCTGATAGAGTATTTCTGTGACAAAACAAAGCTTTGTTTCAAATAATAGCTCAATATTGTCAAGGAAATAATTTAGGTTCACACAATTATCAGCTAGAAATTGTGGCTGGCTCAACATAAAGTGTTATTGCTACTCTTCTAATGGTTGGAAGCTTGGTACCGAAAGGAGGAATGTGACCCGCTGACTGTCAAATGCTGATGTTCTAATGTGTTCTCACGCATTCATAAACACCTATGTGTCTACTCTAGCTTTCTGTGCCTCTAGATGTAATTTTGCCTAGTTATCCTCACTGGATGTTTTACTCTTTTTTTCTGATGTGTTTATGCATATGTTTACATACTTTCTTTTCCTTTTTCCACATGACTTCACATACCTCAGTCCTTTCTATGGCAGTGGGGACAGACAATGCTGCTAATCCTACTGGGACCATCAGCTTCCTAACCTCTGGATTCAGGAGAGCGTTATGTCTGGGTGGGCATGTAGCTCCAAAGAACAAATTACATGTTCCATTTGGGTGGGCTGAAGTCTGTGTGTGGCTAACGGGGGTACTGTTGTAAGAGCCCTGTGTTCAGCAGGGAATGAATGGGAGCTTTCTAGGTGGCAGATCACCAGTGAACTGCCCAGGGCTAGGGGCTGTCCCATGAAGTGAGCTAGGACTGTGTATGTTGACCAGGATAGAACTCCTTCTTGTTCTTTGGCTATCATCCTGAAGATGTTCATCCCATAGGAGGAAAAATGCCAGCCTTGTGGAACTGTGAGCAGGACATAGTCATGTTTTGCAGGGACATGGGCATGCATATCCTGAATGGGATCAGCATCAGGAATGAGGAAAATTAGGGCACATGGAAGGAAAGGAGAGAGAAGAGTTGATGTTTGTGTCTGTGTATCTTTTTTGTGTGTTACACTGGATGCATAGAGATTGGTTCATGGTAGCAGTTTTGAAATACAGGCATACATATACTCTATTTTTAAAAATCTTACCTACATTTTTGGTTACCAGAGATTCTATAGATTGACTTCCTTTTGCCACCAAGTATACATCTTGCCACTGCTATCCATTACACATTCTTGTAGAATAGGAAGTCAATTAAAAATTAAAGTCTTAAAATGAAGATAATATGTATTAATAAGTCAACTATTCATGATTTTTAAAATTATCCAGATTCAGCTACCCACTGCCTTTCTCTTAGTGCAGTATGATCCATAGCAAATTTAAATGTCTAGCAGTTACTCTCTGCCCTCAGAGCTGTTATGACAGCTTTCTGCTATTATTGCTTGGAGATGTGCTCAGAAAATCAAATACATTTTGATATTTTTCTAAGCCAAACATAATTTAAGGTGAATCAACTACCAACAATACCACATATATTAAAGCTAATTAAAAATAATTTGGAGATTTTCTATTAACACTGCTTCCTTCCATTAGTACTGAAAATTGAGAACTGACTGTGCATATGAAATTAACCTTCAGCCATTTGTCCAAAGCCAGTAATAACCAGTAATAGTAATAGTAATAGTAGTAGTAAGGACTGTAGATTGTATTACACTTTCCTTTTACTAAAGAGTTTGTGTGAAATAAAGTAGATGAGTAAGTGAATGTTGAGTATTTATTGATAGCCATGCACAAGTGATTTCTTCATGTCTAGAGACATAGCTATGCATGTTTTATCTGCGTTTACTTCTCTTTCTTGGGACTTAGACTTGACTTGTTTATAGTGCTTATATTGGGTGTTACATGCCTCATTCTTCCTTTAGTGAATGTATATGCACAGCTGTGGTTTTCAAGACTGGCATTGAAACAAAAAAAATTGAAATGGAATAGTCAAACAATAAAGGCTTTTATATAACAGATTTCTTTACACTGAGAAGGTAAGAACAGTCTGCTCTACTTAAATATGCTCTTATCTCTATCAAAGCACTCTCTGAAAACACATTTTTAACATTTGTCCTTAATATTCCCTTTTGTGTATTTCTGAGCACTATTGACGGTATTTAGACACCTGGTATTTACACCAGCAATACTCTGAATTAGTCTTCTGTTTCTGGTACATGTCCCATTCTGTTTTCAGAGGCCAGAATTTGTTACAAGTTTCAGAGTGAAAATCTCTTGTATCTAAAGTATGTTCTAGAGCACATAGCTAGCTCTACACTGTCCTTTACACCCATTAGGATTCTTAACTCTTTCTTCACTATCATGCTTGTTGACTGAAACAGCTAAGCATGGAGATAACACTTTCCTGTTCTGATGATAGAAGTATGTGAAAAGATAAAGGGGATTTAACCTTCTAAGTTTATTGCTTCTAATCCTTGAAGCTCAGAAAATTCCATAAAGCACTTTTCAGAAACACCTTTTCAATGAACTGTTCATTATATTAGAATCTCTTTTCTTCTTTACAGACTCTTCATGTGGCCTTTATAAATATGCATTTGAGACAGAGTTATATGCAGAAGTTGAAAATGCCTGGAAGACTTCTGGTTTCTTTCACTACTTGTCCTGCCTTTTTGTGTTGCTGCAAGATTTGGATGATATGATATTCAGAGGGGCAGCTTAATCAAAGCCATTCTTCAACAAGACCCACCTGGCAGAAGATTGCACACATAATTCAAGATGGCTAGTCAACCTCCCGAAGACACTGCGGAGTCTCAGGCCTCTGACGAGCTCGAGTGCAAAATCTGTTACAATCGATACAATCTGAAACAGAGGAAACCCAAAGTGCTGGAGTGTTGTCATAGGGTTTGTGCCAAATGCCTCTACAAAATCATAGACTTTGGGGACTCCCCACAAGGTGTCATTGTCTGTCCTTTCTGCAGGTTTGAGACATGCCTGCCAGATGATGAAGTTAGTAGCCTGCCCGATGACAACAACATCCTTGTTAACTTGACTTGTGGAGGCAAAGGGAAGAAGTGCCTGCCAGAGAACCCCACTGAGCTGCTGCTCACCCCCAAGAGGCTGGCCTCTCTGGTCAGTCCTTCTCACACGTCCTCCAACTGCCTGGTCATAACCATCATGGAGGTGCAGAGAGAGAGCTCACCGTCCCTGAGCTCCACTCCTGTGGTAGAATTTTATAGGCCTGCGAGTTTCGACTCTGTCACCACTGTGTCACACAACTGGACTGTGTGGAACTGCACGTCCTTGCTGTTTCAGACATCTATCCGGGTGTTAGTGTGGTTGCTAGGTTTGCTCTACTTCAGCTCCTTACCCTTAGGAATCTACTTATTGGTGTCTAAGAAAGTCACCCTTGGGGTCGTCTTTGTCAGCTTAGTCCCTTCGAGCCTTGTTATTCTTATGGTGTATGGTTTTTGCCAGTGTGTTTGTCATGAATTTCTAGACTGTATGGCACCTCCTTCTTGACTGATATGCAAAATAAGAAATTGGACACACATTGCCATGTTTGAGTGTGAAGTTAGAGAATTTATAATTTATTTTCTTTTATGTTCTTTATGATTAGTGTCCATGACATTAACAAAGCCCTTGGCCATGTGTTGACTTGATTGGTTTTCCTGTAGGTCGGAAGTAAAAATGTTCATTTCTACTTAGGGGTTAGAACAATTGTATAAGCTCACCCTTCATGGAGCACTGACAGCAGTGAGTCTTCCCAGAGAAAGGGCGGGGTTTCACTCAGCACAGTCAGACAGATGGTAGTGGTGTGGTATGTTATGCTGTAGGGAGATTTAGGAATGAATGGATCCTTCCTTTCGTATTCATGGATACTCTGTGATGGCCGTTGGACACAAGAGGAAAGTTGCTCTGAGACACATCCATTTACAAAGCGTGTACTCCCTCCCCTCCCCATATTCCTGGTATTGAAACACCCTGGAATTGTCTTCAGGTGTTTTCTCTCTGAAGTCACTCTCTATAGTCAGCATTCCTATTGAGATACCTGTTCCTTCTGCACATTCTCCCTTGCCAAGAGGAAACTCAGTTCCATTCCCTTGGGTGGTTTCAACTGAATACCTGTTTTGCCACATTACTACAGAGAATGAAAAGCACTGAGGAATTTGCATCACAGTCAACTTCATGGCAGAATGTGGCCATTTGTCCTTGAGACACTCTTTCCTCCATGTCTATTTTCCTCTCTCCTCAGTCTTCTCTGAGAAGAATGGAGGAGAATGAACTTCTCCATAGAGCGGTTATTATTCATGAAAACCTTCATTTGAGTCTTTCCTTATAACATCTTAGTTTTGGTTTTTTTAAACCACATTGCCCAATCAGCCTCACCCCTTGTCCTGAAAAGGTTCCATTTAAATTAGTTGCTATAAATTCATAAAGACTTTTTTTCCCCATTGTATTTTTGGTTCTATTAGGATTTACTTTACTGAATCTTACAACAATTAGAGGTGAACTGTGGCAATGAAAATCAGAAACAGTTAATGAGATGCTTCAGTTTACAGTTTGAAGTGCTAAGAACCTAAGTATTTTGCTGTACAGTACTGAGTTGTACCAAAATATGATGGTTTAGGTTTATGTGCAAGACTTTATGTTGTAGTCTAGACAAAGGGGTGGGCAAGAGACATGCAAAGCTGATGCCCTACTTGAAAAGACTCTTCAAGGAAGTAAATGGCAGGGACAGAGTGGAGCTTAACATGTTGCTATCCCTGTTGTCTTTGAGTTGGTTTTGGAATGGATTCAAGTTCTTACACAATTTATTTTGAATACAAGCATAACCTAGGTGATTTGAGTTAATGAACTTACTTACATGATGTAGGGAAAGTTGAATGTATATATTTCTGAGAAGAAATTGTTTAGCAGATTACAAGTTGGCAGAATAGAATAGAATGTTCACAGAAACTAGGCAAAAATTTGAAAAAGCATTCTAGTCTCTAAAACCCATTACTAATGATTAACATTAAAATATTTGTAACTTAGAAAGGGGGCATTACTAAGACGACTTTAACTTGTTCGTGATGAAATCTTTGTTGTGTGTGATGCAGGTACAGTGCACCCATTCCAACTGGAATAGCAGTTTGATTTTAATTGTAAAACTAAACTTTGGGAATATGTATGCCCAAAGTTAAGTAGGATGAGAAAAGTATACATGGGATATGATCCAGTGAATTTAAGCCCCAAGATACAGCTAAATACATTTATGATTTCATAAAATCTAGTTTAGATAGCATTGTGATGCAATTTCCAGAAATCCATTTGTGTTTAGAGTAAATATCATGTTTAGAAGATGTTTTGTGGTTTGGATTTATATATAAGGGTTTTTAAAAAAATGTTTGTTTTTTCTGAAATGTAACATTGAGTAAATTGATGAGTTATATAATGAGATTTCTAGGAAGCTCTGGACATGGGTACTATGTGTTTTGCTTATCTGTATAATGTCTACAGTGATAAATTTGTGTCTCCATGTATTGTGGCAGTCTTTTTTCTAGTTAATTTGGCTTTAAAGAGCAATCTTTGTATGACACCAGAAAACTCTTCATGCTGTTGAATGAAAAAAAGATAATGCTTTAATATTTTATTCACTGTGATACTGTTTTGTTTGTCTATTAAATTGTTATTATTTCCAAATTTAGAAGTTTAATTTCTCTGACTTATGGTTAAAATTCAGTTATGACTTTGCACCTCTGTTAGTTTTAGATAATGGCAAACATGAACTTTCAGAAACGTTGGTTCAGCTAATGCCTTTATCATGCCCATGAAGACTTCAGAACTTTCCAACAACGGGGACCTAACCCATCACACTTCTAAAAGGCCTTCATAGTTTGTTTTGTTTTGTTTTTGTTTGTTTTGTTTTTAGCAGGGGAGAAGAATTAGGGGAGATGAAATAAAAATACCATCTTTATAAATAAATTCTTCGGTTTTAGTTTGTTTGATTTCATTTCCAGGTTTTTGTCTAACTGCTCAACAAAATAGAATCCAATTTAGTTGGGAAATCACTTACCTTGTATGGTCTGGGAAAAACCTAAAAATTACATGGTATCTAAATTTGACCATTGTTAGGCAAAATAGAAATAATTTGGGAATATGCAACAGTTCTATGCTTATGATAATTAGTGAATTGGCACCATATGTTAATCAAGAATAATGGCTTCATTCACTTCTGAAATGTTTATGTAAATGAGCAAAGAATCAGCTTAAAGAAAGCAGTTACCTGTATTGGTCATAACTTACAGAGTGAATTCATGCATATCTCCCGAGAGACCTGAGAATGATGTGTGTTTTCCAGATTGTAAACAGATACTAGGCTTCGAAGACACCTTGAAGAAATTTCTTAATATGTCAACCAGGTAGTCCCAAAGCCAAATGAATCCTGGTATTGATAGGCGAACTGATATAGCCATTTTAAGTATGAGCTCTGGAGTAGCTCATATTTATAGTTCATGGGATACAGATGAGATGCAAATGAGTTAACTTGAGAGTATAATGCAAGCAAACTACGATTTTATGTGTTTCTGCATTTTTTGAGACTTGCTCTTTTTGCCTACTCTTCTTGGTAAAAAATACCTCCACTTGCTTTGATTCCTTGGAAATGCCACAGAAACACCACATATTATTCCAGAGCTTTATTCAAAACCTGTGAGAGTCTTGGTGAGGTCCCTGAAAGAGTTTAACCATTTGCTCTCCAAGTTAGAGTTTTGTGTGCTTTCGACATCTTTGCCCTTTTATTAAATTATTCTCTCTACTTCAGTACCCTTCATGAATTTTTACTCCTCTGTGAGGAACTATAGGCTTAGTATTGGGTCTTTCCTTACACATTTACTTTTGTGTAAAAGAGATTTAAAAATGTGAATAAATGTTGAAATTTGAGTAAATTCCAAATGGGTCCCGGAGGTAAAATAGATTCAGCCCAGTTCCTGATATCATTTCATACTGTGGTAGACTCCAAATCTGCATATACTCGGGGTACATTTATGGTTCTGACATGAAGGTGCTTTAAGCTTATGAATAAAAGAATCAAAAATTAAATTACATCCTGAATACTGTGTGTACTAAGTACGGATCTGTGCTAATGTATTTTTAAAAGTGGTTAAACCTTGATTTAATTAAAACATCAATTAACCGAAAAGTCACAAGCATTTTAATTAAGAGTTTATTAGATTTGTAACATATTAACACTTTAAATTGAGAGGGTTGGAATTTCATAGGAGAAAAGAATATGCTCTGATTGTAGGTGATTTTAGATCTTGTTTTTCCCATTAAGTGTAAGGAAAGTTTCTTTGTACATTCACGTTCACATTATATTTACATTCTTATTACCTCAGATAAGAGATCGGGCCTGAAGACAGCTTTGGGAGTCTTTAGCAGTTCTTTCTTCTTTTTTATAGTCTGTATTTTAAAATATTTTAAATTGAAATATAATTGTATATATGTAGTACATAGTGGTGTTTTGATACATAATAATGAATAGTGATCAGATCAGGGCAATTAGCATAACCATTGCATACATTTTTCATTTATTTGTTGGGAACGTTCACTATCCTCCTTCTAGCTATTTAAATCTATATAATCTATTATTAACTAGGGTCATCCTACAGTGTTATAGAACACTAGAACTTACTCCTCCCATCGAGCTGTAATTCTGTATCCTTTAACAAATTTCTCCCCATCTCTCCCTTCTCTCTACCCTGCCTAGCCTCTAGTATTCTGTTCTACTTTTTACTTCTATGAGATCAACTTTTTTTTTAGCTTCTATATATGAGTGAGAACACACGGTATTTAACTTTCTGTTCCTGGTTTATTTCACTTAGCATAAGGTCCTCCAGTTCCATCCATGTTGCCACAAATGATAGGATTTCATTATGTTTTATGTCTGAATAGTATTCCATTGTGTACTATACCACATTTTCTTTATCCATTCATCTGTTCTTAGATACCTAGGCTGATTCCATATCTTGGCTATTGTGAACAGTGCTGCAGTAAACATGGGGTGCAGATGTCTCTTCCATACACTGATTTCTTTCCTTTGGATAAATGCTCTGGATTGCTGGATCACAGTTCTTACTAGTTTTTTGAGGACCTATTCTCCATAGCGACTGTACTATTCTCCCTAGTGACTGTACTAGTTTATATTTCCACCAACAGTGTATTTCAATAGCAGTGGAAGGTGAGGGGGTAGAGAAATGTTGAGGCCCAGAGAGGACTGAGAGGCTGAGCTCTCCAGGATATAACTGAATGCTCAGTAGGGCAGCGGGCACAGCCCCTGTCATGGTGCAGCCAGAGGGGGAGTATGGACACCAGAGGCAGTGGTCATGGGGGCAAGGATAGGGGATGGAGTTAGGATGATTAGGTGAACACAACAGAAGCAGATTCAGGTTGGTGGAAGAAAGGTTCTTCAGGCTTATTTCATGAAGATTTTTAAAGATACAGAAAAGTTGAGAAAATAGAATGATTATCACCTGTACACGTACCACTTAGCGTCAACAGTTAATCTTTTGCAATATTGTTTTCTGTCGCCCTTAAAAATAAAGAACTACCCTCTAATTTGACTAAAACATATTATCTCAGACAATTAAAATACTTTTCTAATATCATTTAATATGCATTTTTCTCAAAATTTTCTATTCTCAAATATGTTTTGTAACTGAAAAAAAAAAACCAACCAACAAAAATTAAAAAAAAATACCAGGATCTGGTCAAGTCTGGCACGTTGCCTTTGCTTGTTTTATATCTTTATTCTCTCATTCTGGAATAGTCACCCCACCTTGTTTTCTCCATGACCTTGACTTCTTGAAAGTAAGCCAGTTACCTTGTGCAATGTCCCACATTCTGTGTTTGGTGGTGGTTAATTTCTGTTACCTGTATTTTCTGTAAGCCGAAAATCTAGAAGCTTGATTGGACTCAGATTTTGGGCAACAAGTTGTCTTAGTCACCTTTGTATCGCATCACACTTGGAGGCATAAAATAAAAGGTTGCCCTCCCATTGAAAATACTCAGTTTGATCCCTCAGTTAAGGTGGTCTCTCTACTGCCCCTGTGCAACTGTAAAAAAAAAATCCATGGGATGACACTTGGGATCCATGCCAGTATTCTCTTCCCTAACAATTTTCACCTGATGGATTTAGCAGCCAATTATGATCCTTGCGTGAATCAACTACAGGTACTTCGTTTTCCAAAGATTTGGAGTGTTATTCTGGTGAGAACTAACTCCCGCCTCACTGGAGGTTTTTAAGTAAGGGTGATCCAGTTACTGACCGTCAGCTGTGTAGTGGAGGAAATAGGACCATAGAAACCAACCCCTGTCTAAAACTTCAGTAAATCTTAAGGTTTGAATGCATCGTTATAGTTAATAAACTGGAATGAAAATCACTTTTATCTTCCAATGTACTTTCTATGATCTCAGAGGACAAAGAAGCCCAAATCATCTGTGAAGTAACTTTTTTTTAACCTTTAAATAATTCACTGAACTCTAGCCTTGAACTGTCCATTCTCAACCACTCTCTTGTTGACATTTCATAAGCAGCTCTCAGGTCATCTGCTGAATCATTACTTCCTTGAAGACTATGTACTCCTTATTCTCAGTCGTTGTCAAATTTAAATTCTTTGCTTTAGACAGCTCTCTTTCCTTGTTACTCTAGTAATTAGTTCACTCCTTATTCTGTTTTTCAGAGTGATCCTGTTTGCACAGAATAACCTCTTGCCTACTGTCTGACCATTTCATCTCTTCTTAAAATCCCTGCCAGGCAGTGGGTTCCTCCACAGCATCCACTGTGTGTTACACTACCCTGGAACTTTTCTATATATGTACTCCCTCTTTTTAGATCTTTTTCATTCTTTATAGCAGCAAGTAGAATGCATGCAGGATGCCTATCAAGTCACACAATACTGTAGTCTTTAGATAATGTTTTCAAACTTTTAGTAAGCATTATTTTTTAGTACATATATGCTGTGTAATTCTAAACTTAACATTTGCCCCTAATTCTTGCTAATACAGTCCCAATTTGGTTGAGCCAATCACAAATGAGGGATCCACCCCATGACTCAAACCTTTTGTTAGACTCCACCTTCAACACTGGTATCAAATTTTAACATGAGGTTTCAGGGGACAAGTAAGTATCCGAACTATATCAAAAGTTAGGTAATTAGCAGTGCCACCTTCCTCCCCAGTTTCAAGGACAGAATTTAATATTCTTTGGTCTCCAGATGACCACTTCTCCATTCTCCACTCTAGCAGCTCTTGGTTAACAGATGTATTCTGGACTAAAGTCAGGTAATTCTGAGTTGGCTTAATGGTAAATCCTTCTCAGTAGTTTAGAATAAGTTAAACGTTTTATTGTTCCATGCCTACAAATAAGAGAGCTCATCTTTTAACATGGAGTTTCAAAAGAGTTAAAGTAACACTGTAGCTATGAAATGTTATTTTTAATGCCACATAACATCATTAGTCAATAAATGAACATCTGTTTTTGCTATGTGCTGAGCCAAAACCTCCTGCGCTCTTTGCTTTTGCCCCCATTTCCTCTGATTTCTTTAATGTCATTTAGGACATTAGTGACCTAGCGCAGTCACTGCCACCTTCCTCCACACCTCCTGTGCACACACGCTTTATATTTCAGGAAACAAAGCTCTATGAAAGAGAACCACATTAGTCTTCCACTAGCTGGGGATTATCCATTTAAGTACTATTATTAAAATATTTTTGTGATGACTAACAACTACATTTATGAATTCTTGTAGAACAATGGATTCTGGCTGCTTGTCTCAGAGGTAATTATGCCCTCTTTTGCAATATTCACCATAGCTGAGCAATGGAGATTATTCCTAGCTAAATGATGGAATGGTTGTTGACGCTGCTTCCATTTGATATTTTTTTTTTTTTTTTTTGAGATGAAGTCTCACTCTGTCACCAGGTGGAGCGCAGTGGTGTGATCTAGGCTCACTGCAACCTCCGCCTCCTGGGTTCAAGCAATTCTCTTGCCTCAGCCTCCCAAGTAGCTGGGACTACAGGCATGCGCCACTACATCCAGCTAATTTTTGTATTTTTAGTAGAGACAGGGTTTCACCATATTATCCAGGATGGTCTCAATCCCCTGACCTCGTGATCCACCTGCCTTGGCCTCCCAAAGTGCTGGGAGTACAGGTGTGAGCCGCTGCGTCCGGCCTGATATGATTTTTTTTTTTTTTCAAGAGATTCCAGTTTGAACTAGGTACTTATATGATTAAATTTACTGTTTTTATTGTTGGTTAGAGTTTTACAAATTATGAAATTATTTCTAGCCTATAATTTGACCAACTCTTAATCACCAGTTAAGAGGGAGTAAACAACATGCCCTAATTTTGTGGGATTTTTCTGCTGCTAGAGTGGAGAATGGAGAAGTGGTCATCGGGAGACCAAAGAATATTAAATTCTGTCCTTGAAACTGGGGAGGAAGGTGGCAATGCTAATTACCCAACTTTTGATATAGTTTGGATACTTACTTGTCCCCTGAAACCTCATGTTAAAATTTGATACCAGTGTTGGAGGTGGAGCCTAACAAAAGGCTGGAGTCATGGGATGGATCCTTCATGAATGGTTTGGTGCAGTCCTTCTCCTGCTAGAGAGTGAGTTCTTGCTCTGTTAGGTTCCCCCAGAGCTGGTTGTTAAAGGAGTCTGGCACTTCCCCTCTCTCCCTTGCTTCCTCTCTGGCCATGTGATCTCTGCACACACAGGCTCCCCTTTGCCTTCTGTCATGAGTGGAAGCAGCCTGAGGACTTCACCAGTAGCTGAGCAGACACTGGTGCCATTCTTCTTGTACAGCCTACAGAACTGTGAGCCAAACACATCTCTTTTCCTTATACATTACCCAGCCTCATGTATTCCTTTATAGTAATGCAAAAATGGATGAAGACAACCCTGTTTCCTACTTACAGCTTTATATCCCAAATGGGAACCTTGCCAGAGTTTTTGATACAAAACCTAAACATTCATCATTTTAATTCAAACTATTGACTACTTATGATATATAGCATACAAATATTTCTTGATTCTTTGACAAGATATCCATACATGTCACAACTCATTGGAAGGATATAAAGACAATTATAATGTTTCCAAGGTGTATCTCATTAAAGCAGTAGTTTCAAAATATATGACATAAAACATGTCTCAGTAGCTGGCCCAGGAAGGGAGGACTTCCTGGCTGTGCCTGCTCAGAAGCTGTGCGTATGCATCTTTCTTTTAGAGGTTCTCATAAGTGTTGCTACAGGAAAGGGCCTGAGAAGTAATTTGGTTAAAGAAACTTACTTAGCAGTCTAATCTACTGTTTCCCCAAACTTACGTAACCATGGAAATCTTTCTCAAAACATCTATTAATATTTTGTGGAATTAGTGTTCTGTGGAGCATATTTAGTGAAATCTGCAATAGAGAATTGATACAACTGTCATCATATAGAATCTGACGGCAGACATAAATCACTAAACCAGTGCATGGATCTAAAAGGCAGTCAAAAAGTCACAATTAGGCAGTGCATCCCAGCAGAGTGGCAGAGTGCAAAGGAGCAAAGGAACGGACCACCAGGAGCATGGATAGTGAAGGAATGTTGGTCACTTCACTTGTTCCCAGCACAAAACAATTTACAATGAACAATTTTTGTCAGACTTTCATGGAATGACATATTCAAACTTTGTCTCTAGCCCCTACTAAATATCTAAATATATGTAGAAGGGGATTTCAAGTGGAATAATTAAGTGCTAGTTATTTTTTGAGCCTATGAAACTTCCACAGCTAATTCTCAGAGTAGACCTAATATTCCAACTGTTGGAAAATGTGTAACAGATATTTAAAGTTTTGGTCATTGAATGTTAGGGCTGGAAAGGTTTTATATGTCAGAGTCCAACTGCCTTGTTTTACATTATCAAACCAACACATAGAACTGCCTTGTTTTAAATGACAAAACCAACACTTACAAGCTGCCTTGTTTTAAATGATGAAACCAACACTTAGAAATGATCCCTCTCACAAAGGTGAGAGATAGGTTCTAATATGGGCCCTTGAAGTCCCAGTCTGCTTTCTACCCTACATTCCCCTGTCTCTTTGTCATTAGCCGTCAATTTATTTTTTCCACGTGGATTACTGAATTATGGACAAAATATGCAGCGGGACAGAGATTATTTTATGCCTAGAAGCTATGTCTAGCTACAAAAATATGTAATGAAGATATGAAATAATCACCTACATTCTTCATTTTGTTCTCGAGAAGTAAGGTCAAAGCATGTGAGAACAGAAAACTTATTCATAAACAGACACAGAGCTTTATCATATACAAGCAGACAGCTGTAGTCATTACAGAAAGGAAGAGCGTTGAAGTGAGAGGTCAGTATGTGAGTGACAAATGATCAGAATCAGGAAGCTTTCGTGTAATCTTTCCTTACCCTGTGCACCACCCTAATCTAGACCCTTACCTGTATAGTTGCAATCATCTTTGAGGCAATTTTACTGCATCGTGTAAAGAACAACCTATGCCATTCTGACCTCGGTACCTGGGATCATGATCAGACTTGGGAAGATGCTGTGCGCGTGCTCTGCTCCCTTAGTGCACGGACCTCCACTCTGGTGATGAGTCCCGATGCCATCCTCTCACCCTCTCGTTCTCATCACCCATGCATGCTCTTGAGTGGCTTGCATTTTGGCTTTTACTACTACAACTGCACTGAAACTGCTTTCTCAGAGGGACTGATAGCTCTTTAAAAAAGTAGCTTCTGGCCGGGCGCGGTGGCTCAAGCCTGTAATCCCAGCACTTTGGGAGGCCGAGACGGGCGGATCACGAGGTCAGGAGATCGACACCATCCTGGCTAACCCGGTGAAACCCCGTCTCTACTAAAAAATACAAAAAATTAGCCGGGCGAGGTGGCGGGCGCCTGTAGTCCCAGCTACTGGGGAGGCTGAGGCAGGAGAATGGTGCAAACCCGGGAGGCGGATCTTGCAGTGAGCTGAGATCCGGCCACTGCACTCCAGCCTGGGCGACAGAGCGAGACTCCGTCTCAAAAAAAAAAAAAAAAAAAAAAAGTAACTTCTATTTTTATTAAAATTATACATGTTCATGGTATTAAAAGTTACATAGTATTAAGCACTTTTAATGAAAACCAGGTACCTCTGAACCATCCTTCCCTGTCCTCCTAAGGGCAACCACTTTCTACTCTTAAATATTTTTTCTCTTTACTTCCATATTTCTGAAAATTGTACTTATATGATAATTTCTTAATTTTTTTTTCAGTTTTAGCCATTATCTATTGATATTCTATTGTGGAAAATGACTTAATTTTCTTATGATCTTCCCTACACACACACACACAACACACACACTTTTTCACTTCTTACATCTTCCCAATATAATTATATCACAATTCGTGGTAAAATCAACATTTGGTGCTTAAATTGTTATGACTATGTAATATCACTCATAGCTGAGGTTCTAGTGTATTGTGAATACATTTTCTTTCATATACAACTTTTTGTTTTCCCTGGAATTAATTGCCTCATTTTAGAATTTGCTTAGTTTTCTTTGTATGTATAACTGAAGCATCCCCAGAGTCTATGATTATTGGAAAAACCTTTCCTTTCTGTCAAACATGATAGATAATGTGCCAGTTTACCCTCATGGGACAGCCCTCCTGGGGCCCTTCCCTCTCTTGATTTAATCCAGATTAGTTACTTTCTGCACAGCTGCCAGCCAGGCATCCTGAGAATTCTCTGATCCCCTTTTCTTGAGTCCCTTGCCGTCTTTTGCTAGGTTTATTCATTTTTTGACAACAAAGCATATTCTCTACTAGCTTGCTGGGAGAAAAAGATGCATGGAGGTAACAATGCTAAGACCCTGCATGTCTGAAAATATCTCTCCGTCTACAGCCATACCGTTCTGAACGTGCCTGATCTCATCTGAAAACATTTTTCCTCTAGCCCTAAGCTTGATCGATGATTTGGTTAGAAATGATCTTCCCTCATTGCTTTGTTGCCTTTCAATCCCCACTTTGCTGCGGAGGAGTGATTTAACATTCTCATCTCTGATTCTTCATATATCATTTTTTTTTTCCATTTTGAAAACCATTAGGGTCTTCTTTTTTATCCACAGTGTTCCACACTGTTGCAGTGAAAAAATTACTGTGCAGCTGTTTTCCCCCATTTATTTTACTAGGGACAACAGGCCCTTTCCATTGGGAAGCTCATGTCCCTCAGTTCTGGAAATGTTCTTGCAGTTTAAAAAATTTTTAACTTTTTTTACAAAATAGCTTTCTTTATGTTTTCTTTCTTCTTGTTTCTGGAACTCCTGCTGGTCAGCTTCTGAACCTTCCGAGTTGATCCTCTGATTTTCTTATCCTGTTTGTCATCTCTTTCATGTTTAATCTAATTTCAGAGAATTTACCTCAAATTTATCTTCAGCATTTGTCTTTAATTTTATCATGCTTGCCATCATGTTTAATTTCTTAGAGTGCTTTCTTGTCCTCTGAATGTTTCTTTCTTTTTTTTTTTTTGAGTGATACTCTCTTCTTGTTTCTTCTCATTCTTTTGTGACAATATTAATTTTAGAGTTTTTACGTGTTCTTTTGCTCCCTGCACTATTTCCTCTGAGTCATGTTGTCCGTTTATTTTGGTCTCTATTTTTCATGGAGACAATCCCTCACGTATCTGATCTTTAGCTGTCTTTTCAGTTTAGTGAGGAGCTAAACAAACTAGTTGGAAGCTGTGTATGCATGGCTGGGGCTTGTCAACTGATGGGCCTCCTGGGAGGTGTCTTCTGTTTTATTGGCAGATGCCCAATTCTCAATCCATGTAGGTCTTTCTTTTAAATTGATGCGTCTCCCCACAGAGGATAATCCTGGCCGCCAGTGTCTTGGAAGCTGAAGGAAGGAGGGTGTCAGACTCCCGTCTCAATAGGCAGCCTGTCGTTGAATACCTTTGTTTTCAGCAGGGCTCATTCCACCCTCAGGTGCATCTGGTGTATCTGAGGACAGACATTCTCTGGTCTTCAGGAGGGCAGGGGAGGAGCAGTTGGCAGGCTTCATGGAGGAGTAGACAAGGGGATCTGGGAGGTGAATTTTCTGGGTGCCAACTCTCAATGGCCCAATCCTCTCCAGGTTCACAGGTAGCTGGTGTCTTTAATTCTCCAGCTTTTCCAAGGTTCTTCTGCAAGAATTAGCTTACCTCTTTCTGGTATCCTTCCTCTCCTCCGTACTTTTCCGCTTGCTCCTGCTGCAGGCTTGGGGGCAACTTTCAGTAAAATGTATGCTTACTACCTTTATTGGCTGTAGTGATTCAAAATGAGCTCCCATGGGTTCCAGGAGTGTTGGAACTTTTTCTTATAATGTATACACACAATGCAATGAGGGTTAAAAATGTTCCTAAAGCACATGCAATGCTGTATACCGATTCTACATGGAGCATGGATGGGTTCACTTGGAGTACAGAATTGCAAAAGAGATACACATCCTCAGTAGCAATCTTACCCAAGAGAAAGATTCTTTATCAATGGGTATTAATATCATCTCACTGCATTAGGGTGTGAAAAATGCACAGAGGAGTCTGGTAGATTTGTTTTCCAACTCACTCCAACATTCCCTGTATTTAATGGAGACATGGAAAAATGGTCACTGACTTAGAAGTTATTTTTAATAGAATTTGAATAACCATGAGCAGAAATCATTCTCTTTTTTAACTTAAGTCTAATAAACATGTCATGGCCCTACGGGTATAAAATAACTCTCGGGTAGAAATGAGACATAACACTTGGAGTGATTAATGATCTCATAATCTGAAAATCTCAGATCATAAAAGCCAGTGTTTTTCTTTTAAAAGGTTTATTGTGGCCAAGTTATTCATCAAAATCTATTTTGCAAGATGCTGACATTGTTCTAATATAAAATGCAGAAATAATTAAACATTTGTCAGGCATCATTTGTTTTCAATTGTGCAGGTAAATGTGGGACTAGAGTCTATTGTGTCTGTACAGGCATCTGACATTGGTACATCAGACAACTACATAACTTTGGGCTGTGAAATTATAACACGCTATATATTAAGAAGTAACCAACCTGAAGTGATGTACTCTGCTGAGCAACAAAGTATTTTTCTGGACTTTTTAAGTTACATTGTGGTTATGAATTATAAGTCCTCTGAGAAATGTAAGGCCTTGTTCCCTCTTCCTGTAGCATCTGTAGCATGGGAGACTTGCAAATGATAGCACTGTCAAATTACTGAGCACTTACATATACTTGGTTCTGGGCTAACTGCGTTTTTTTTTTTTTTTTTTTTTTTTTTTTGAGATGGAGTCTCACTCTTATCGCCCAAGTTGGAGTGCAGTGGTGCGATCTCAGCTCACTGCAACCTCCACCTCCCGGTTTCAAGTGATGCTCTTGCTTCAGCCTCCTCTAGTAGCTGGGATTACAGGTGCCTGTTAGTGGAGATAGGGTTTCACCATGTCGGCCAGACTGATTTCAAACTCCTGACCTCAAATGATCCACCCGCCTCTGCCTCCCAAAGTGCTGGGATTACAGGTGTGAGCCACCACACCTGGCCTGGGGTAACTGTCTTAAAATGCATTATTTCAGTCAATCACCAGAGCAACCCTGTTGTGCTCATCTAGAGACTAAATTCAGGATGCTACCAGGTGAAAAAGAAAAGTTGTCTTTTCCCAAACACAGCTTTTTCCTTTAAGCTGTTTTTTATTATTATCAAAAGGTATCTGCTTTACATACTACCTGTAGATTCCCCTCTTTGAGAGTGGAGGTACTTAACTCACATTACTTTCCACTTTCTCTTCTCTTAAATTTTGTTGATTATGTTTTCTGTAATTCTCCTACCAAATAGGCCATATACTTCAACTTTGATCTAATTTCTCCATGGCTGGATGCCTCTCTTTGTTCCCTAAATTCTGATTCTGAGATCTCAGCTTTTTTTTGATTTGGGATGGAAACTCCGAAAACGGTCAAATGCTTGCGAGCAGCCTGAAGTAAATATTTTTTAAATAAACTTTTTTATTTAAAAAAAAGCTTTACACTTACAGAAAAATTCAGAAGACAGTAGAGAGAATCCTCATATACCCTATACCCAGTTTCTCTTCTTCTTAGCATCTCACATTGATAGGGTACGCTTGTTACAATTAATGAACCTGAATTAATAAATTATTATTGAGTCAAGTTCATACTCTATTTGGATTTCCTTAGTTTTGTTCTAATGTCTTTTTTATGTCCCAGGATCCCATCTAGGAAATTACATTACATTTAGTTGTCCTGTCTCCTTAGGTACCTGTTGGCTGTGACAGTTTGTTAGATTTTTCTTTTCTTGTTTTTTTTGTTTTGTTTTGTTTTGTTTTTTTAGTTGGAATTTCGCTCTTGTTGCCCAGGCTGGAGTGCAATGGTGCAATCATGGCTTACTGCAACCTCTGCCTCACTGCAACCTGCGCTTCCTGGATTCAAGCGATTCTCCTGCCTCAGCCTTACAAGTAGCTGGGATTACAGGCGAGTACCACTACACCTGGCTAGTTTTTGTATTTTTAGTAGAGATGGGGTTTCACCATGTTGACCAGGCTGGTCTCAAAACTCCTGACCTCAAGTAATCCACCCACCTCGGCCTCCCAAAATGCTGAGATTACAAGTGTGAGTCATCATGCCCAGCCAGCTTTTCTTGTTTTTGATGACTTTGGCAGATTTGGTCAGGTATTTTACAAAATGTCTCTCAACATGTCTGATGTTTTTCTCATCATTAGACAGGGCCTATGGGTTCTGGTGAGCAAGACCACTGAGATTAAGTGCCATTTTCTTGCATTATATCATGATACAGACTATCAACATGACTCATAATGGTTGATGGCCTGGGTTTATCATTTTTCTCCTCTGTGAGGCTACTCTTTTCCCCACTTTTTGCACTGTACCTTTGGAAGGAAGTCGCTATGAGCAGCCCGCACTTAAGGAGTGTGGGTTGTGCTCTGTTTTCTTGAGCATAGAGCACCTAGTCAATTATTTGGAATATTTCCATATGGGATATTTGTCTCTTCTCCTTCATTTATTCATGTTTTCAATCTTTAGTTATTTCAACAACATGGACTCATGGGTACACATTTTATACTTTGGGATATAATCCAGTACGACTTTATTTATTTTGTTGCTGAAATTCTTCCAGCTTTGGCCGTTGAGAAGTTTTTCAGTTGGCTTGTATTTCCTTTTGACACATGCTAATTATGGTGGATTTTTATATTGTTTTTCTTTTTGAGCACTTTCTTACTTTGGGAACTACAAGAAGAGATAGATAGATAGATAGATAGATAGATAGATAGATAGATAGATAGATAGAGATAGAGATCTCCTTTGGTGAGGTGTCTGTTCAGATATTTTGCCTATTTGTTATCAGGTTGTTTGATTTTTATTGAGTTTTAAGAGTTATTTATATATTCTAGATGCAAGCCTTTTATCAGAGATATGTTTTGCAAATATCTTCTCCTAGACTGTGGCTGATCATTTCATTTACTTAACAATGTATTTTTCAGAGAAGAAAAGATTAAAGTCCAATTTATCAATTTTTAATAAAATCAAATTTATCAACTTTTTTTGTGGATTGTGATTTTTGTGTTGTATCTGAAATTTATCACCAAACTTAAGGCCGCCTAGGTTTTCTCTCTTGTTTTCTTTCTCCTTCCTTCCTTCCTTTCTCCCACCCTCCCTTACTTCCTTCCTTCTTTCCTTCCTTCCTTCCTCCCTCCCTTCCTTCCTCCCTCCCTTCCTTCTTTCCTTCCTTTCTCTCTCTCTTTCTCTCTTCTTTCTTTCTCTATTTCTCTTTTTTTCCTTGTTCTTTCTCTCGCTTGTCCGCCATGAAGAAGTTAGGATTCTCCCTCCCTCCCGTTCCCTCCTTCCCTTCTCCGTCTTCCTACCTACCCCCCTTCCCCTCCCTCCTCCCTCCCTCCCTCCTCCCCTCCCCTCACTCCCTCCCTCCATCTTTTCTTTCTTCTTCTTTCTTTCTTTCTTTTCTTTCTTTCTTCTTATTCGTTCTTTCTTTCTTTACTTTCTTTTCTTTCTTTCTTTCTTTTCTTTATTTTTTCTTCTTTCTTTCTTTCTTTCTTTCTTCTTTCTTCTTTTTCCTGTGTTCTCTTCCCTTTCTTTACAGTTAAGTCTATGATCCATTTTAAGTTAATTATTGGGAGAAGTTTGAGGTCTGTATATAGGTTCAGTTTTTGATATATGGACATCCAATTGTTCCAACATCATGGAGGAGACTATCCTTTTCTCCACTGAATTGCCTCTGTTCCTTTGTGAAAGATTGGTTGTCTGTATTTGTGTACCTTCGTTTGCAAGAGAAAGCATTCAGGCTTTCAGCATCAGGTGTCATGCTCCATAGGATTTTGCCTTATAGATGCTCATTATCAAGTTAAGGTAATTCCCCTTTTTCCTTATTTCCTGAGTTTTTATCATAAATGAGTGTTGGATTTTGTCAAATGCTTTTTCCAATTCAATTGATAGTATCATATGATTTTCCTTCTCTTGGCTGTTAATATAGTGGATTACATTGATTGATTTCCAAATGCTGAACCAGTCTTGTATACCTGGAGTGAATCCTACTTGGTTTTGGTATATAATTTTTATGTATTGTTGGATTTGATCTGCTAATATTTCGTTGAGGGTTTTTCCATCTATGTTCATGAGAGATATTGGTCTGTAGTTTTTCTTTCTTGTAACATCTTTATCTGGTTCTGTTATGTGGGTAACACTGGCCTCACTGAATGACTTAGGAAGTGTTCCCTCTGCTTCTGTTCTCTGCTGGAGATTGTAGATAATTGGTATAATTTCTTCTTTAAATGTTTTGTAGAATTAACCAGAAAACCATCTGAACCTAGTGCTTTCTTTATTGGGAGGCTATCATTATTGATACAATTTCTTTAGTAGATATAGAGTTATTCAGGTTATCTAGGTTTTCTCAAGTGAATTTTGGTAGTTCAGTTGGAAGCTGGACGTTTTATATTATGTGATAAGAACTGGGATAACTAGGTCTTTAATGTGAGAATTTGTGTTAATCTAGCGAACATTAGTAAGTTTAAAATAAACATATATATAATATTAAAAGCTGCAAAATGCAAACCTTCAAGGACTTCCTATTATCAATAAGATTGAGTTTGAGCTCTTTAGCCTGGTAGACAAAGGCCTCCAGATTTTGGCTTCAACCTAACTTCTTAGCTTTCTCTTCAAATAATAGTGCTATCATTTATTGAGCACCTACTATTTACAAGTGTGTGACAATAACAATACAAGGTAGAGGTGTCTCCATTTTTTCAGATGTGAATACTAGATGTGGAGAACTGGAGTAACTTGCCCACAATCACACAGATAATAAATGACTAAGCCAGGATTGGATCCCAGGTCTGTCTGGTTGACTGCTTTATTCCTTAGATTAATGTATATTCCCTTTATCAAGCCCTGTATTCCAGCCCAGTCAAATTTGTCTATTCATTGTCCCCCAAACATGCTACTAGCTTTTGCTGTTATCCTTGGAATGCCTGACTCACCTGCATTAGTAATGAAATAGCCAACTAAAGCAACTTAAAGACATAGTTATTTCACATAACAGAAAATTTGATAGTGGATAGTCATAGGATGGACAGAATGGCTCTTCAGTGTTACCAACGGCCCACACTTGTTCTTTTTTGTATTCTGTCATCTTCATAGTTTTGGTGGTATCTCCCATATGTTCACTAGAAGGCTGATTCAGCTTTAGGAGTCATGTCTTGGTCGGGCACGGTGGCTTGCACCTGTAACCTCAGTACTTTGGGAGGCTGAGGTGGGTGGATCAGAAGGTCAGGAGATTGAGACCACCCTGGCCAACATGGTGAAACCCCGTCTTTCCTAAAAATACAAAAATTAGCTGAGTGTGGTGGCGTGTGCCTGTAATCCCAGCTACATGGGAGGCTGAGGCAGGAGAATCGCTTGAACCAGGGAGTCGGATGTTGCAGTGAACTGAGATTGTGCCACTGCACTCCAGCCTGGCAATAGAGCAAGACTCTGTCTCAAAAAAAAAAAAAAAAAAAAAAAAAAAAAAGTTATGTCTTCAGAGGACAGGAATCCAGGCAGAAAGAAAGGGAGTGGGAGCAAAAGGCAAGAAAATATTTCCCAGAATTCAAGTGGGCAAAAGTAAACCTTAAACCCATCCCCAGGTCCGTCAGTTGCAGGCATCAGGGTTACTATAGACATGCTTTATTTCCAGAAGTGGGCACATTGATGTCTAAACAAAATTGGGGATCTGAAAGCAGTCAGGAATGGGGGAATGACTTTGGGGGGAAACTTCAGGGTCTGCCAGACTTTGTTTTCTGTTCCTTATAACATAATACCTGAAACTGGGTAATTTGTGTTTTTTAAATTTATTTTTATTTTTATTTTACTTTAAATTCCGGGATACATGTGCAGCACGTGCAGGTTTGTTACGTAGGTATATATATGCCATGGTGGTTTGCTGCACCTATCAACCCATCATCTAGGTTTTAAGCCTTGTATGTATTAGCTGTTTGTCCTGATACTGTCTCTCCCCTCCCTGTCCCCCGACAGACCCCGGTGTGTGTCATTCCCCTCTCTGTGTCCATGTGTTCTCATTGTTCAACTCCCACTTAAGAGTGAGAACATGTAGTGTTTGGTTTCCTGTTCCTGTGTTAGAAACTGGGTAATTTGTAAAGAAAAGGAATTTATTTCTTACAGTATGAGGGCTGAGTCCAAGGTCAAGGTGCCGTATTTGGCTAGGACCTTCTTGCTGGTGGGCACTCTCTCCAGAGTCCCAAGATGGTGCAGAGCATCACATGGTGGGGGCGCTGAGCGTACTGGCTCAGGTCTGTCTTCCTCTTCTTTAAAGCCACCAGTCCCACTCCCATGAATACCCATTAACCCATTAGTCCATGAATGGGTCAATCTATTTATAAGGGCTGAGCCCTCATGACCCAGTTACCTCATAAAGGCCCCACCTCTCAATACGGCCACACTGGGGATTAAGTTTCAACAGTAGTTTGAGAGAGGACAAGCACTCAAACCATAGCGCAGACCATTCATCCTTCGATGCTCAGATCAGGTACCATCCCCTGCCCCAGCTCTCTCCTCACCACACCAACTGCTGTGGTCTCTCTCTCCACAGAATTCCCACAGGAATTGCCTCTGTGTAATGATTTGCAAATTGTAAATGATTTACTAGCCTTAAATCATTTACTGTCTTATGAGTTTTCAAGCCTGTATCTTTTCATTAGCAATCTATTGCGAGTGTCTTGTGCGTAGAAGCTATGTCTTATGCATTGCTTGTCTCTCACATCTAGTATAAGACAGACACACAGTGAATGTTTGCTTAAGACACAGAATGGCACCTGGTCACACAGTCCCCCGATAGGCTATATGGTTACAGTCCTCTCTCTCTCAGATACCTAAACTCTTCATCACCCCTTTTCTCAAACACATGAAGGGGATATTTGAACAATTAGTAGGTTGTTTTGAAAATGATGAATATTTAAAATTATTTTTATTTAGTTATTTATTATTATTAGTTTTTGAGACAGATCCTTGCACTGTCACCTGGGCTGGAGTGCAGTGGTGCTATCTCTCAGCTCACGGCAACCTCCGCCTCCTGGGTTCAGGCGATTCTCCTGCCTCAGCCTCCTGAGTAGCTGGGATTGCAGTGCCCGCCACTGCACCCAGCTAAGTTTTTTGTATTTTTAGTAGAGATGGAGTTTCATTATGTTGGCCAGGCTGGTCTCGAACTCCTGACCTCGTGATCTGCCCATCTTAGCCTCCCAAAGTGCTGGGATTACAGGCGTGAGCCACCACTCCCAGCTTAAAATTATTTTTGTAATACATGATATGCAACATCAGTAGACCTTGAAAACAGAATCTGTTCTTCTGAGGTTAAGAGAAGTCTAATTTATGAGCAAAGTAATTTAAAAGACGGTGGCTTGGTAATATGGCATCTTTCCTTCTATTGTAAAGAATTAAAAAAAGAAAAAGAAAGCATTTTCCATTCATCACTTCAGTGGTATTATTTGACACATTGAGATAATGATACCAGTTAAAAAGAAATATTGAGAATCCAACAGACCAAATCGTTGAATGAAGAGCTATGTTTTGGGTGTAAACATGCAATTATGGCTTTCAAAATAACAAGCACACATTTCAATAAGATGGACTGGGAAAGCAGCAGGATTATAAACTGTTAGATCTAGAGCATAGTAAGTGCGTTGGAGAAGAAGAGAGAAGGGAGACTGGGACATTGGGTGGGAGACGGTGTTGAGATGTTCAACCCACTCCTAGGGCCTAAGCAATCTGCTTGTTGTTCATTTCTTGTAAGATCATACCATAGAATAATGAAGTTTTACTTCAAGAAAAGACATCAGAATTGTATACATCAACCCCACGGAGAGAAATTACTTATTAGTGTGACAAGTCAGATACTACGCTGGGTAATTCATACACATCATTATTTTGTAATGCTTCTAGCAATCCAACAAAATAGGTATTATTACCCAATTGTACTGATGGAAACATTGTGCAGTTGGCCAGGGTTACAAAACAGTGGCAGACCTAGGATTTTTCCCCACGGCTGGCAGATTCTAAAACCTAGGTTCTTCCCTGCGTTTCTCCTAATGCAGTGGTTTTTCACCTTGGCTACAGACAAGAATCACTTAGAAGCTTTTATACTCTTCCTACCCAGGCCACACACTAGACCAATTTAATTAGAATATCTGGGGTTCATCTTGCAATTTGCTCATTATGAGGCTTAGTTTGTTTTTGTTGCTATAAGGGAAATACCTGAGGCTGGATAATTTATAAAGAAAAGAGGTTTATTTGGCTCATAGTTCTGCAGGCTGTACAAGAAGCATTTTGCCGGCATTGGCTTTTGGGGAGGGCTTCAGGGAGCTTCCACTCTGACAGAGAAGAAAGGGAACAGGCATCACGTGTCAAGAGAGGAAGGAAAAGAGATAGGGGAGGGAGGTGCCAGACTCTTCAACATCCAGATCTCACAGGAGCTAAGAGTGAGAGCTCACTCAATGCCACAAGAATGGCACGAAGCCATTATAAGGGATCCATCTCATGACCCAACTACCTCCTACAGTGCTCCATCTCCAATATCAGGGCTCACATTTCAATATGAGGCTTGGAGGGGACAAATACTCAAACTATTAATATACCAGAGGACTTGGGAAATCATAAATGAAAAAAACTATATAAATGGAAAATTACAGAAAACAGCATAATGAGTTTACCTCCCAGCTATATCCAATCTCAGTCCAAAGTTGTGCTATATTAGTTTGTTTTTCTTAATAATTAACTTTGTACCCCTTTCTGACCGTGTTATCCTCTCTTCAGAGTTGTTTATCATTCTTCTGTGCACTGTATTGCCTTACTATGTATGTTTTTACTAAAGTGTAGATGATTTCTAACTTTGTGTAAATGGTACATATACCACACAACTTTCTGTAACATGATTGTTTTTGTTGTTGTTTCATGTTATGTTATGTTTTTGAGATTTATCCATGTTGACACAAGTAACTGTGTAGTATTCCATTGCATATACCACAAATGTGATTTTTCCAACCTTTCACTTCCACCAATGTTATCAAAACAATTTCCGGGCCAGGCGCGGCAGTTCACACCTGTAATCCCAGCACTTTTGGAGGCCCAAGTGGGATGATTGCTTGAGCCTAGGAGTTTGAGACCAGTCTGGGAAACATGCTGAAATCCTGGTTCTACAAAAAATACAAAAATTAGCCTGGTGTGGTGGCTCACACCTGTAGTCCCAGCTACTCAGGGGGCTGAGGCATGAGGATGGCCTGAGCCTGGGATGTTAAGGCTGCAGTGAGCCGAGATCATCGGCCCTGGTGACAGAGCGAGATCCTGTCTCAAACAAACACCCAAAACCAGTTTCTGTTTCTTGATGTTCTTGACAATCCTGGGTATTATCAAATTTTAAATTTTTACCAAACTGATGGGTGTGGAATGGTTTGAATTGCTTCAATTTGCATTTCCCCAATTATTCAGTGGTTTCAGCAGTTTTTCCTTATGTTTCTTGTCTTTTCATGTAATTTGCTCATTCTTCTTTTGGCTTGTTTGTCTTTTCCTCACTGGTCTTTAGGATATTGTTGTGTAAGCTATTTGCTCATCTTTTGTCAGTTAGACACACTGCAAATATCATTTCCAGCCTGTGGCTTGTCTTTTCCATTTCTAGTGTTTACTGGTGAAATGAAGACTTCAAATTTGACACAGTCAAACGCATTCATCTTTTCCTTCATGGTTTATAATTTTAAAAACTTTAAAAGAAATCCTGCTATACTCTGAGGTTATCAAATTTGCCTCTATCGTTTCCTCCAATTTTAAACATTTCTATATGCAGGTCTTTAATCACCTGGGGTTGTTTATTTGTATTAGGTAGGAGAGGCGAGGTTATACCAAAGAAACAACCCCAAATCGCAGAGGTTTAACCCCAAGTTGTGTCTCATGTACACAAACTGCATGTCCACTGTGGGTTTGCAGGGGTCTCTGCTCATCAGAGTCCCTGAGGGATGCAGGCTGAAGGATGCTTTTCTAGACAGGGGCATCTGAAATGCCTGCAGCAAGGAGGGGGTATGGAGAGTCATACATGGCGCTTTGGTTCTGCTTGCAGGTAACACACATTTCTTCAGATCAGTTTCAGCAGCCAAAGCAAGTCATGGGACCAGGTCTAGCTTCAGAGGGGACAAAGAGGTACAACCCCTTCCTGGGCCCAGAAGGCAGATACAGTTGGTGCATTTGGTGAACAGCCCTAATGATGACTCGTAACTTTGAAGTAAGAAATTAATTTTCATGGAAATAATCAATAGTGTCAGCTATTTTTGGAATCTCCAGTACTTCTTGGTCTGTAACATCACCTGTCACCAAGTTTTCAAGCTGGTGTGAGTTTTTTTCTGGATTTCTCTTCTGTGTCATTGTTCTACTCACTCAGTTCTGTGATGACACCCCAGTTTTAATCACAGGAGCTTCATGCAGCTATTAATCTGATATCTTGCAGTAAGAGACCCCTAACCTGGCTGTCTCCTTTAAAACAATGTTACCTGGACTTGGTGGCATGCTCCTGTAGTCCCAGCTATTCAGGAGGCTGAGATGGGAGAATCGCTTGAGCCCAGGAGTTCTGAGCAACATGGTAAGACCCTGTCTCAAAAAACAAGACAAAACTGCAAAGAGTAAATTTGTCTCTGCTCGTCCCAATTTTTTGCTTTTGCTATGAATTTCTAAATCAGTTTGTCAAGTTTTATGAAGTACATCTTAGAAGTTTGTCTAGTGCTCCACAGCAAGCACTTACCAGTGCCAAGATATGAGCCTAGGATACAGATTCCCATGGGGAAAAGAAGCAGCATTGCCTTTGAGCTGCTGCCAGCAAGCCGGGAGAGCGTAATTGTCTTGTGTTCTCCCCAAGCTCCTTTAGTGCATTGGGTCTTACTTTTGTAACTTCTACAGCTCCTAGCATGGGGCTGCCCAGAGGAAACAGCACTTGGGAAATATTTATTGGGCTTAACTAAATGTGAATGTGTGAGACAAGAAGTCTAGATGAACCCAGCAGAGAGGGTCTCAGAATATTAATAGCCCCGCTGGGTGGAAACACAGAATCTGCTTCCTCCAATGAAGTGGCCTGATCTCGTCACTAAATATTGGAAGGAGGCCACGTTACAGTGCAGAGACTGAATTTCTCATCCACATCCGGAGCCAGGCATTCTGGAAATGAGGTCTGTTTGCCACCTCTCTCCAAAGCATTGATCTCTGATCATGAGTCATTAGCCCCCAAGCACCTCCTCCCAGCTGGCTCATAAGAATTAATCAGCTTTATCACTGCAGTCATTCCCTTCGGGGAAAATGGTCAGTGTATACGCAACAAATGCTTGTTGAATTGGACTGAAGGGAGTCTAGCTGTCAATATCTCCTCAAATATGACTGGTTGGAGAAAAAGGAATGTAAGGGAACGTATCAAAGATGTCTCTCCCGGCCACTTGACGACTCGGGTGGGATCTTCCCATGACCAGCGCTGCTGTATGACTCACAGCTCCGCTTCCTTCCCCGCCCTTTTGTGACAGGAAGGGAAGATGCTGTGCTTTTCACTCGTGAATTGTGCTTCTTATGACTCAGTCGGCCAGCCTTTTAGCATTGATTTGTTCTTGGTGGGCACCGTTGGGCAGAAGGCCCTGCTAACTACAGACGTGAGGATGAAGTGTGCGCTCACTTTTCTATCAGCAAGGTGAGAACTCACAGGCTGTTTATTTCCATCCAAGTGCCTCATACTTTTGCTGCCTCTGGGTGAATGATGGTGCCTTGATTATGCGCTAAGAGGCAGATGCTTGCATGCTTTTCCACACAGCACCCTTTTATTGAATGTAAAGTGGAGCTTTAAAGAAAAAAACAAAAATGGTGAAGTTTAACGTTAGTCAGTTTTACTAATAATTATATTACAAAAGCTTGGTACTCCATGCAATGTAATAATTGGAGCTATTCAGTAACAGAAGGTATTGCCCCGAGAACAGTGAGTTCCCATCACTGGAACTGTCCCACGGAGGCTGGCTGAAGGGAGCATCTATCCACGTTGGGAAGGAGATCTGTGTTAGGGAGGAAGTGGGACCAAATAGCGTCCAGGACCCCTTCTATATTGGTTTCCTGAAGTTGCTATAACAAAGTACTATAAACCCAGGGCTTAAACAACAGAAATTTATTTTCTCTCACTTCTGGAGTCTCGAGGGCTGAAATTAACCTTTCAGCAGGGACGAGTTCCCTCTGATGGCCCCAAGGAAGGCTCTGCTCCGCCCTCTCTCCCAGCTTCTGCTAGTTCTGTGGCTTGTGGTGGTGTCACTCCAGACTTCACGTGGCCTTCTCCCTGCATGCGTGTCTGTGTCCAGGTTTCTCCTTACAAGGACACACAAGTCCTGTAGGATTAGCTTTCCTCTGGTGTGACCTCATCTTAACTAATTACATCTCCAACAACCCTATTTTCAAATAAGGCCACATCCTGAGGTACTAGGGGTTAGGACTTGAACATACGAATTTTCAGGGGACACAATTTAACCCATAACACCTTCCAACTCTGCAATTTGATTGACCAGATTAAAGATATACACAAATATAACTAAAATAAGCACCCATTTACGCTATTCGTAACCGTTTTTAGTTATTGCGCATCTAAACTTGGCATTCACGTGTCTGGTCTTAAAGAGAACGTGTGTTTTTTCTTATCCTGAATTCTTTTCAGAAGAGCCTTCACTGTCCATGTTCCATTAGCTCCACGGAGGACTCACTCCCTGCAGCCTCTGCTTGCCTCCCATAAGAGATTCCTTGCCTTGATTGCACTTAATAGAAGTATAATCTGGCCTTCAGATCACCCGTTCATTTGATTTTCCCAGTAATCCCTTTGCTCTCTGTCTCTGCATTTGCCAGCTGGGTCTAGAGCTGACTTTTTCCCATCTGAAGGGAGGATGCTTCCCCCGTCAACATTCGCTTTTTTTCCTTTGAACCTCTAGTGTGTGTGGATGATCGCTCAGGATTTAAAACAAACCCCCACAAACCTCAGCAACACCAGAACATCGCTTTCCAATCCCTCCTTAATCAGAATGTAATGAAACTTTGAAACAAAAGCTTTTCAAATGCGATGAATGATTCCATCACAGGAGAACAAAGGCAAGACAGCTAATTAGGAAAAAATCTTGTCCACGGAGTTTCTCTGGTAATAATGGAAATATTCTTCTTATGTTACAAGGAAAGTAGGAAAATTCATATATCCAGTATAATTTCAACTGTGGGGACAAAAACACAAAAAGGGCTGTAGTGACTCCAAGGAACTTGTGAACAGTGGTTATCAGCGGATCACAGAATGCAGGTGATTTAAATTTTTTTCTTTCTACTTGACCGTATTTTCCAGAGTCTTTCCATTGCCTGTTTCTTTTATCGTTTCTCTTTCTTTTGTTGATGAAGGCACAAGGATGAAAGTTTCTGCCCTCTAAGGCAGAGCTGTGTGTCTTATAACCTGTCAGGCTCAGCTCTCCAATAACTGACGATGTTCCCTCAATACCGGTTGAATAGCTGTAGAACAAAGATGGTTTGAGCTGTGGAGTTTCATATGAGAAATAATGTAGAATGGCCATTTATTTCATTTTCTCATCCAGTTACACTTCCGATGCATGTCATATGCCATAGGTCATGATGAAGTTGTGCTCAGGAGCCCAAGGTTAGATGTTTAGTGGAGGGAGTTTAGGTGAGGGCCAGAAAGCTGCTAGTGATGGAAGCCAGTTGCACAGGCTGCAGTCTTCTAAATTGTCTCAATAAAAGAAACTTGTGAATTTGGGTACTGGAAACCAACAAACTGGGGGAACATGAGTGGAGGGAGATGTGAGGACTGAGCCTAGTTACCTGACCAGCCCTTTTGCTTGATTTATGTAGAGCCATGTGATAACTAAGGCCCAGACTGGAATACATTTTATTATTTCAAATTCCAGTAGAAAAACAAAAGTCAATGCATTCCTTCAACCTGTTGCAAATCTTCATAGCAAGAGAAATAGGTGGGCCTCCCAGGTATGAATGATGAAGAGCCATTGAGGGCATTAAGACACTACCCAGCTGCCATGACTTTTCTCAGAAAAACCTTCTGTTCCTGCCCTCAGTGAGGAACTCCACAGTAAACTGTTCTGAACACAAAGAAAATGGAAATTCATCTTCTCAAGATTTTTGTTTTATGACCTAAACAGAGGACCCCAGGCTACTTCCAAGAATGCATCTAGATGGGTAGCCAAGAGCTTTCTAGTGATGAAGTCTCAGAGTAGAGCTAAGAGAGACGCAGGTGTTTCCATTAATGATGATGGGCACATGGCCATGCTCCTTGTTCTACTTGAATGCATCCTTTTACGCAGCATAAAAATAAGGACCACACACATCTGCTGTCCTAAATTTGAGGAAAGCATTTCCAGTACAGAATTTGATTCTTCTCTCTCTTTTTTTTGTTTTTTTGTTTTTTTTTTTTTTGAGATGGAGTCTCGGTCTGTTGCCCAGGCTGGAGCACAGTGGCACAATCTTGGCTCACTGCAACCTCTGCCTCCCGGGTTCAAGTGATTCTCCTGCCTCAGCCTCCCGAGTAGCTGGGACTACAGGAACACGTCACAACACCCCGCTAATTTTTGTATTTTTAGTAGAGACGGTGTTTCACCATGTTGGCCAGGATGGTCTTGATCTCCTGACCTCGTGATCCGCCCACCTCGGGCTCGCAAAGTGCTGGGATTGCAGGCGTGAGCCACCGCGCCCAGCTGGGTTCTTCTCTTGAATCACTGCAATGAAGACTTTTCTGTAGAACACAGAATGTCACAGAATTGGCTTTTTTTGTCCCAAGTGAGGGGTGTATCCTACTTTGACTACACAGTCAAGGACTTAAAGCCTCGAGTAGAGGAGGTAATTTGCACCTTAGTGTTGAGATTTTATTGAATAATACCATTTGCTTTTTTCACACAGGAAAATATCCATTTCTATCTTTAAACTGATCTGAAAATTTAGGACCAGAGTGGAAGTCAACACTGGTCCTGCATGTAGTTTCAGAAGAGGCGCCTTCTGGACCTGCCGCACATTGATACCCTCCTTTGCACACCCCCATTCACTTGTCCTGCTATCAACTTGACATCGGCATTTCCACACCCAAATATGCCTTATGTGCTCTTCTGACAGTGAGGATGTTTGCTCTCTGCTGAAACAGAGTTCAGAACTCACACCTTGTTAACAGGTTGTCAAAATTCGTTTTGCTAGTCTATTGTTTTTCTTCTAATACAAAAAGATTTGCTGATTTGTTCTTTGGGATTATTACACCTGTGTCTAAGCCACGCTTTAAAGTCAGAACAGGGGCCGGGTGCAGTGACTCACACCTGTAATCCCAGCACTTTGGGAGGCCGAGGTGGGCGGATCATGAGGTCAGAAGATCGAGACCATCCTGGCTAACACAGTGAAACCCAGTCTCTATTAAAAAATAATAATAATACAAAAAATTAGCTGGGTGTGGTGGCAGGCGCCTGTAGTCCCAGCTACTCGGGAGGCTGAGAAAGGAGAATGGCGTGAACCTGGGAGGCGGACCTTGCAGTGAGCTGAGATCGTGCCACTGCACTCCAGCCTGGGTGACAAAGTGAAATTCCATCTCAAAAAAAAAAAAAAAAAAAAAGAACAGGTGTGGCAGTTACCTTGGGAAGGTGCTTCTAGCAAAATATCGAGTCTATCATTTAGAGTGAATTCTTGTCCTATCCCTCTGCATCCCTCCCCTTTCTCTTTTTTCCCTTCCCCCACTCCCTACTTCACTCTCTTTCTTCCTTTCTTCCAAGTAATAACTACTTCTCAGAATTCATAGCTCCCTTAGGATGGAGGGAATGAATTTCTTTTCTCGTTCTCTCTCTCTCTTTTTTTCTTTTATTTATTTATTTTTTTTTTGAGACAGGGTCTTGCTCTGTTGCCCAGGCTGGAGTGCAGTGGTGTGATCATAGCTCACTGCACCTTCAGCCTCCCAGGCCCAAGTAACCTCCCACCTCAGCCTCCCAAGTAACTAGGACTACAAGCATGTGCCACCACACCCAGCTAAGTTTTAAATTTTTTTGTAGAGATGGGGTCTCCTTATGTTGCCCAGGCTGGAGTGCAGTGGTATGATCATAGCTCACTGCACCCTCAGCCTCCTAGGCCCAAGTGAACCTCCTACCTCAGCCTCCCAAGTAACTAGGACTACAAGCATGTGCCATCACATTCAGCTAATTTTTAATTTTTTTGTAGAGATGGGGGTCTCCCTGTGTTGCCCAGGCTGGTCTTGAACTCCTGGGCTCAAGTGGTCCTCCTGCCTTGGCCTCCCACAGTGCTGGGGTTACAGGTATGAGCTACTGTACTCAGCTTGAATTTCTATAGAAGATTTATCCTTATCTTGTCCTGTACTCTCATTTGAATTTTCCCAATGTAGAAGTTTCTTTTTGGCTGGGCGAGGTGGCTCATGCCTATAATCCCAGCACTTTGGGAGGCCGAGGCAGATCACCTGAGATCAGGAATTTGAGACCAGTCTGACCAATATGGTGAAACCCCGTCTCTACTAAAAATACCAAAATTAGCCAGGCATGGTGGCTGTAGCCCCAGCTACTCAGGAGGCTGGGACAGGAGAATTGCTTGAACCTGGGAGGCAGATGTTGCAGTGAACCGAGATCCTGCCACTGCACTCCAGCCTGGGCAACAAAGTGAGTCTCATCTTAAAAAAAAAAAAAACAAAAAAGTTTCATTTCGAGGACTCTCCCTCTCTCTCTGCATCCTCTGCAGACATTTTTCAGAGCCTATTGCTGGTAACTTTCCTCACAGAACGCTGATGCTTTGTTGGTGGCTGGAAAGTCAGCGGAAGCTTTCTCAGGGTGGCTCCCTTGATCTTCTCATTGAAAACAGTATACTGCTGACTGTGATTCCTACTGTTAGGGGAGAGAGATGAAGTTTTTTTTTTTTTTTTCTCTCTCTCTTTCTTTCTTCTATATTCTTTTAAAAAACCTGACAATTTTCTCCAACCCACCTGAGATCTAATTTTAACTTCATGATCCTTTATATGTTTTGACACTCTAGAAATCAAAATGTCAGTAAGATGATCTCCTGGCGGAGTTTGATCAGTTATTACACAGACTTTACCAAAATAGCGATTAGTCTTGCCTGTCTGTTTTCTGTAGAAGGGGGACTTAAAAGATGGCTTAAGCTTTAAGTCTCTACCGGGGGATAGCATGGCAGAGGTATTAGGTCTGAGCTCTTATCCGGTACTGTCACTTACGACTTCTGTGTTCAGAGGAAGCCACTGGCCTTCTCTATCTCAGTTTCCCTGCCTGTAAAATACTCATTAAGGTCCTTTTCTAACGGGATGTTTGCTCCATGCCCATTTTTTACTTAATAGCAAGCTCCTTCAGTCATCTCTCTGAGATAGTCAGATAAAGTTTAGGGAGTCAGAAAAGAAAATGAGGGATGTTAAGTGTCTCAGCCTTGTGTCAGAGGCCTGATTCTCCATCATCACTCAAAAACATTTGTTAGGGACTCATTTGTGGTGGACTCTGGGCTACTGTCCCCATTTCTCTAGGGCTTTAGGAAGTCTTTTATGGGTTTCTCTTTCACCATTTATAAATTGCACATGTTATAGTTATTATAAGTTGCACATGTTACATGTTATAATGCATTGCATATGTCATATGTTATAAATTGCACATGTCATATGTTATAAATTGTACATGTTGTATGTTATATGTTATAAATTATACATGTTATGCATTATATGTTATAAACATGTTATAAATTGCACATTATATATGTTATAAATTGCACATGTTGTATGTTATTATAAATTGCAAACTTTATGTTATTGCACAACTCCCTTGTGAGTACCCGTTTCACCATTTATAAATTGCACAAGTTAATTTCTACCTCCCTTGCCTCATGAATCTCTTATTAGGCTACCTGGGAGTGCCTTAAAATGCTCTGAGCTCATTAGAGAAAACACATTTTCTGTTTTCCTATTTTACAAATTCTTGTGGGTCTGATAAGAACAAATGCACTCCCTTGTGCCTCTGCACTCAATATGAATCTTACAACACTGGCATTAACGAGATCTTTGAAGTAGCCATCAGCCTAAATAGCATGCTGAAGACACTTCTGGTTTCATGGAATATACCTCATTGCAAGCTAGAGAAATAAATGCTGGAATCTATTTTTTGAGGAAAGAAAAATCTATCGGTAGCACTGAGAGATGTTCACGATGACATTACTCTTAAGACCATTGCCTCTCTGCAACCTGCTAAGTGCTACAGAAGATAGCATGGGCTAATTTTGAGTGTGACGGTCTCAGCTCTTTTCCTGCATCTGCTGGCAGGGCTGCCGTCATTCCTATCGGCTGCTTCTGGAAGACACAGTTCCCCCCCAGCAACATGTCCAATCCCAACTCCTCCCATTGCTGTTCCCTTCTTAGGGCTTGTGTGAGTTTGCTGTCTCCACCCCACAGATGCCATCAGCTTCATTTCCAAAGCTCCTGCTGGGCCTTTCTCGGTTGAGCTCCTGCACACAATGGAAACATGCAGAGACTTCAGGGACAGAGAGTCCACTCAAATACAAGCATTGCTGTTGCCCTCTCACAAACACTGACCGTCGTTGAATGTCCTCTAGAAAATGGGGCTCTGCAGGGCAAGGTTTAGAGACTACCCTGAATTTAGGACAGAAAAAAGCATCTTATGAGAATAGATTCTGCCTAGTACACTCTGCCCTCTTTACACCAAAGCCCTTTATTCCATTTTTATTTCTTGCTGCCCACAACCGATTACTGATGGTTAAAAATCTCTCCTCGTGTCCTTTCACAGTGTTTTACTATTTGCTAGTGTTTGACAAACTGCAGATGTCATCAGGAATTACCACATCTTCTATTACAGATCAACCCGGCTCTGAACAAGGCACGACAGTACAATCACACTGAACTGTTGTGACCTGTAGGAGGAATCAGCATTTGTGTGTGCGTGCTTAAGACTGATGTATAGCATGCAAAACACCTAAAGGGGCAGAAATACATGTCCACAGAAGTGGTAATAAATAGGACACACAGGGTGTTTGTGTGTGTGTGTTGCACTTCTTTCTTCAGTGTTCTCAAGGAATAGTGATGACACTACAAACTTACTGTGCAAAATATTTGAATTAATACATACCTGTTAGTGCAAATGAGCAATCACAATTTCTTACCTGTATACAGAGTTTCAGAGGTTACAAAACATCCCAACACCCCTGTCAACCAAATGAGTAGAGAATAACTGATTATGCGATGATTTTTAACAATGACCTGCCACTATTTACTCAGTCTTAGATACTCAACGAACATTCTAAGTCATTATCACTGTTGAATCTCTAACTACTCCAGAAGCTTGTTGGGCAGGCTTTCAAAGTTTCCAGTTGTCTTATGGTTGTAGAGCCTGCATTTCCAATAATACTGGAATCAGTTTAGAATTAAGCCGTTGTTGGTGTGTCTCTTCTAATACAGGATGAGTAGAGCCATTTAGGACCTGGTGGGACCTGCCCAAGTGTCAGATTTTCCACTGGCTCATTTGTTTGGACCCTGAATATGCTCCAGGGTTGCCAGCTGGGGATGAGGTGCCCATCACTGGAGGTGTTCAAGGGTAGGTATGTAATGCTTGTGTAGATGTTAAGGGGAAGTGTAAAAGGTTGTACTAGGAAACTGTGGTTGAACTTGGCTCGTTGCTGTTTTCTTTTCTTCTTGGGCATCAACTCGATCACCCTTCCCAAACTCCCTTGCAGTTTTAAACTCTTATTTTGTGAAGTCACTGAGCTTTCTGTATTTACTTGTTTTAGCAGCTAGCAGTTACCTCAGCTAATACAGTAACCTTTAAGGTTCCATCCAAGCAGAGTCTAGGATTATAAATCTGTTTCTTTCTTTCTTTTTTTAAGATGGGTTTTTTCTGTGTTACCCAGGCTGGGGTGCAGTGCTCACTGCATCCTCGACCTTCCATGCTGACGTGATCCTCCTGCCTCAGCCTCCCAAGTAGCTGGGCCTGTAGGCATGTGACACCACACCCAGCTTTGAAATATATATATATTTCATAGAGACAGGGTCTCACTATGTTGCCCAGGCTGGTCTCCAACTCCTGGGCTCAAGTGATCTTCCCTCCTCAGCCTCTCAAAGTATGGGAATTACAGGTGTGAGCCACTGTGCCTTAAGGGGATAAATCTTGACAGACAAGACTCAGTTATGATTCCCTTTGACTTTCTCCCCACTTATAGTTGATTCTTCTTATGTTTTTCTCCTCTCCTCTCTCCACAGGGTATCTGTTTACCCCCTTTCCATTTTTATAAAGCCTCAGATTCACTTATGGACAGGGAGGTGGCTAATGGTGGGTGGGTTTAGCCTATCCAGTTACCCAGCTATTTTGTCAGGGAGTCAAGGTTCTTCAGAGAAACAGAACCAATAGGACACAGACACACCCCCCCACACACAGACAGACACACATACACACACAGAGAGAGAGAGAGAGAGAGAGAGAGAGAGAGAGAGATTTATCATGGGAATTGTCTCATGGGACCGTGGAAGCCAAGAAGTTCCATGATGTGCTATCTGCAAGCTGGAGAACCAGAAAAGCCAGTGGGGTACTTCAGTCTCAGTCTGTAAGTCTGAGTACCAGGGAAGCTGGTGATGTAAGTCCTTGTATTCGTCTGTTTTCACGCTGCTGATAAAGACATACCTGAGACTGGGTAAATTATAAAGAAAAAGAAGTTTAATCGACTCACAGTTCCACGTGGCTTGGGAGACCTCACAATCATGGCAGAAGGTGAAAGGCATGTTTAATGTGGCAGCAGACAAGAGAGAATGAGAGCTAAGTGAAAGCAGAAACCTCTTATCAAACCATCAGATCTCATGAGACTTATTCACTCCCATGAGAACAGTACGGGATGTCCCAGCTCAAAAGGAGAAAGTGAGTTAGCCTCTCCTCTGTCTTTTTGTTCTATGCAGGCCCTCAAAGGATTGGATAATGCCCTTCCACATTGAGGAGGGTGATCTTCTTTGCTCAGTCTGCTGATTCAAATGCTAATCTCTGCTGAAAACCCTCACAGTCATACCTAGAAAGAATGTTTGACCAGCTATCTGGGCATCCCTTAGCCCAATCAAGTTGACACATTAAATTAGCCATTAGACCAGTTTGAAAGCAAACATGTTTATCGGGCATGCATTCAGCCTGCTGTGGTTTGCTGCGTGGGTCCAGGGGCTAGGCTGAGTGCACAGGACAAATCCCAACCTGGGAACAAGGGTGACACAGCCTCAGGACATGGTGATTACAGATGGAGTTTGACAGAGCAGACTCCAGGGCCCAACGTGGAGACTGGGCAGAGATGGTGGAATCAGTGGATCAAGGTGCCTTTGGAAGAGTTACCTACAAGAGATGCCTAGCCCTGATTTCCCAGCACCACCACTAAGCGGAGTTCTCCTTCCCCATGCTGCTGTAGGGAAGTACTTCATCTACTGCTGTAGAAGCCAAGCAAGCAAGTGCTAAATGGCTCTTGCATTCCTTCTGTTGTTTCCAAGTGGGTCCCTAATACACTGCACAATCTTTAAGTAATTAATAGAAGCAGAGAGTTCAGAACGATGGAGAAGGAATTTAATGAAATTTGTTTTTAATGGTAACAGATTATCGATAATCCAAAGGTGTTGACTCTAGTTAGCATAAACCTCTTCCTGAGAAATTAGGTGTTCTTTTTAGAATAAATTTGAATTGGGCTATCTCTCAAAGGAAAAATCATTCTAAGAGTGCATTTTTCCAAAAATTCCTGGTTTTGTTTTTAAACCTTTGAAATTATTATCATTATCATCCTCTTCCTCATCTTCATCATTGGAACTAGAATCTGAATAAAGGTCAGAATTCTGGTTCAAGAGATGAAAGCTCTTGACCAACACCTTGGCCATTTTTGTTAATGTATATAATGGAGTATGATGAATGAGTCTGCTCTGCCTCCCATCTGAAGGCAGGTGGTGGTGGTGATGGGGTGTGTGTGTGTGTGTGTATGTGTGTGTAGGTGTGTGTGTATGAGAGAGAAGTTTCATCAGACTTTTAAGATAAAACCATTTTTATCACATTACATTTGTCAATTACTCTTGACCCAACCGATTCACAATCATATTCTAATAAACAAATATAAATAATACTGGAGTGCTTTATTTAAATGGAAATTTTATATCACTTGAATGTATTTATTTACCTATAGCCTTCTAATAAAGTACTTCTTATGTAGAATTAGATGATTTTAATAAGTATTGAAGGTGAGACAATTATTCAGCTCTGACATACAGTACTTGCAGTTTTTTTCTCTACTTTTACTGAACTCTTTGATATTGCATAAGCTATTCACAAATATCCGTTGCTGTTGACATCCACACCAACAAATAAATTTAGCACAATACACCAGAGGCTGGAAAGTAAAGCTTTTAATTAACCTTTAGAGGATTTTCTAAGATCAGAGGTTTAAAAAAATTAGAGGTGGGAAGGTCCCTGACAAAGGTAATACATGCATTTTCTCCTGACTTTTTGATGTGCCCACAGAGCAAGGCCCCTCTGATGTACCTGCATAAGGCAGTAGATTATCCATTTAAAAATGTATTCATGGAATGTCAGTTCCAAGAAAAAAAAATGTACTCATACATTTTATTTATTTATTTATTTATTTATTTATTTATTTATTATTTTTTGAGATGGAGTCTTGCTCTTGTCGCCCAGGCTGGAGTGCAGTGGGGCCATCTTAGCTCACTGCAACATCTGCCTTCTGGGTTCAAGTGATTCTCCTGCTTCAGCCTCCCAAGTAGCTAGGATTACAGGTGGCCACCACCACACCCGGCTAATTTTTGTATTTTTGGTAGAGATGGGGTTTCACCATGTTGGCCAGGCTGATCTTGAACTCCTGACCTCAGGTGATCCGCCTGCCTTGGCCTCCCAAAGTGCTGGGATTACAGGTGTGAGCCACTGTGCCCGGCCTACTCATACACTTTAAATGGCCCAATACATATCTGCCCTGCTGAAACCAGTGAGGAACATCAATAAATGTGACACAATGATTAGCTGAAAATTTAAAAGCCCCAGTTCCAGCAAAGTTATGAGAAGGTGTGATTTCCTCCCTCTTTCTTTTTGAATTATTCTATTCACTCAGGGAATTCTCCTGCCCTGTGTTAGGAACCAGATGCTCTCCTGCTGCTCCCTCATTTTCCAGAATGTGAGGGTCCCTGTTCGTGTAAGCAGCCCCTCCCAACTTCACATGCCCCACACCAGGATCTAAGCTCACCCACTGGGACTCCCAGCCCTCGCTCTCCACTTTCCAACACGATGAGAATTTCCACGTTCCAGATGTAGTACCAAGTGCATTCCATTTAATCCCAAGACCATCCTTTGCCACAGGTGTTAGTATCCCTACTGTGTATGTACAGAAACTGAGATGAGAAAGGCCAATGACTTGGCCAAGGAATGCACACATGGAAGAGGCCAATCTTCTCCTTTCTTGTTTTCTTAAGGGAAGTTTCCTGGAAATAACTACTGCTTTGTTTTGCTTCTTTGTTTCCAGAATCCTTTGTTACTTAGACCTAGCCTGTTACCAATCCCCGTCCATTCTTTTGGACTGTCCGTTCCCACAGACAGTCAACCTCACTTCTGCATTTTTTCCTCCATCCTCTTTGCTACTATCTTAGTCTATTTTGTGTTGCTATAATAAACCATCACAGACTGACTAATTTATAAAGAACAGGAATTTATATACCCAGAGTTCTGGAGGATGGGATAAATCCAAGGTCAAGGTGTTGACATCTGGTGGGGACCATTTTGCTGTGTCCTCACATAGTGGAAGATGGAAGAGTAACAGGGGACGAATGTTGTGTCCTCACGTGGTAGAAGAGTGAGTGAGCCCACTCCTCCTAGCTCTTTTTATAGTAGCATTGATCTAGTCATGAGGGTGGAACCCTCACAACCTCCATTAGGCCCCACCTCCTGACATTGTTGCATTGGGGATTAAGTTTCTAACACATAAACTTTGGGAAACACATTCAGACCATATCAGCCACCCACTCCAGTCCATTCCCCAAGCTCCTCCCAGGCTCATCATTCTCAAACACGTCACTGTGTTGGCTCTCAGGCTGGGAGTCAGCAGGATCAGGGACATCTACCGAGACGGGTGCCTGGGATGCTGGATCCACTACTATGGTTCTTGTTCTTCCTCTGCTCCTCTGCTCTCTCTTTTCCTCTTCTTTTCTCATCCCTCCCACTCTTCTTCATTTTCCTGAGATTATCAGATAGACCAGGAACAAAACAGCTCTGGCACCTGTTGCTCTCCTAGTCCAGCACCTCCACTCCAGCCTTTAGCACACACATCCACACCTCCACTTGCCTGGCCTCTTTACCACATCATCTGGATTTCTCTACCTGGCTGTGTCATTCAGGGTCCAATCAGGAAACAGAAACCACACAATAATTTGAATGTGGGATGTTTAATATAAGGCTTAGTTAACTGTAACAGGGAAGTAATGAGAAGATGTAAGGAAAATTCTGAAGGTGACCCTGAGGCTGATGGAGAGCACCTGGGGAAGGACGAGCTTAAAGAAGACCCCTCTTCAAGGCTGAGATTCAGACTGCATCAGAGGTGTGCTTGTACCCCACTGGGTGGCAGAAAGGTTCCCTGGGTTGCCCATGGTTGCTGGGCAAGGAGAAAACAACAGTCTTGGGTAGAGGTTAAGGCTGGTACAAGAGTGCATGGAGGGCTACGGGTGTCAGGGACCTGCTCTCCAGCAGGGTAGTGAAGACTGGGGCATGCCAGACCTGCATTAGGAACATCATGGTAAGGTGGTCACCATGGGTGGCCAAGAGGTGGGGCTGGGCCATGAGCCTGAAGACTGCACACTCGACACACGGCTGGGGCAGTGATAAGAGTCATGCAGCTGGAGGCAGAAAAAGACAGCAGCAAGACAGACCCAGGAGGAGAAGCCCCTTCCTCCTGCATCGACTCAGAGCACGCTACTGACAAAGCTGAATATTGTGTTTGCTGCAAAGGAGAAACGCCTGAACTCCCTTGTCACAGAGCAGGTGCAAAGCGAAAGATCTGGGGCTGAGAGGCAAGGGATAAATGGATTGCTAGCTGGACACCGGCTTTTCCCTGTGTCCCCAGTCTGGCTCACCCCACCTCCTGGATTCTGTTTTCCAGCACTCGCCCTCTGGCCTGTCAGTCTGGCTGCTTCGGCTGGCTCCCTCCAGGCTCTGCTCATTCTATTAAGGAATTCTATTCACTTCCATTAAGGAAAGCATTCTTCCTTCTCTCTTCTTGATCAAACACTATCCATTCTGCAGGCCCAGTGCAGGGCCCAGGCAGGCATCTGTGAACCGCCTCCTATTCAGTCTTCTGTTGCAGTTCAGCCAGCTCTATGACAGTGAATTCTTGTCATTTCTTGAGTGTCTCCTTAATTAGATCGTAGCTTCTTTGAGAACAAGGACTGTGTCCCTTTCCCTCTGGTTTCCTACATGCCTGGAATCATGCTTTATTCTCCGTGGACCTCCAGTCGATATTACAGTGTGTTGATTGATGGCGTGTGAATTTCAGGGTTAGGGGAGCTAGTTGGGGAATGTTTACAGATATCTGGAAAGAAATTCGGTGGCTACTCCTTTCTCCACATATACCCTAGACCTCAGTGCTCACTGGAGACTGAGAGCCTCCCTGACACAGAGGACTGTTTATATCCTTTCTGGTGCTATGAAATAGTGTGATTGCAACAGCACTAATTAATAGTGTGGAGTTCCCTCCTGTAATTCTGTGTACTGGTGAAGGAGATGTAAAAATTTTAGGAGCAAATTAAAATGATTTTAACTGCTCTGACCTGGGTCTGGTTGAGGAAAAAATATCTTCCTCTCTCATCACTTTTGAAAAGCAGAGTTCCTTTCATAATAGAGACTTATTTCTTGCGATGAAATACTAGACATCGTAAGGAAGTAGAGAAAGAAAATGACCCGAGTGCTTTATAGGGGACAGTTTATTGAATCAGTGCCTCTTTGTCTTATTAATTTGTGTTTTCCCAAATGGCCTCTAAGTGATTCTTGAATCACTGTGATCTCAGTCTCAATAGCCAGAAGTAGGATATATTAAAAGCTTTGGCCTGGTCAGTGAGTCACTTATCAAACAAGGCTCCTCTACTCTTTGCTGGCATTTCTGGACAATCTTTTGTAAGTTACGTATTTCCTTTTTTTTTTTTTTTCATCTGAGTGAGATCTGCCCTGACTACCTCCTACCATTAGACTGAGCTGATGTTCCTCTTTTGTATTTCCATAGCATGAAAGGGCAGCAGGGAGAGTATGTATCTTGTATTGTAATTGCTAGTTAACTCTTTGTCATTCTGGACTGCTCTTTTTTAACTATGTATCCTCAGGATTTAAACTAGTGCCTTACACATAGTCAAGGCTCAATAAACATTGTTTGAATGGATGGATGGTTGGATGATGAAATAAATAGTCATGGTTCTTTGGGTGGCAAACATCAATAACCCAACTGTCTTAGTCTGTTTGGGCTACTGTAACAAAATCACATAGACTGGGTGGCTTATCAACAATGCAAATTTATTCCTCACAGTTCTGGAAACTTAGGAGTCCAAGGTCAAAGTGCCAGAAGGTTTGGCATCTAGGGAAGGCCACCTCCTCGGTTCATAGATGACCCTTCTCCACTATACCCTCATGTGGTGGAAAAGGCAAGGAACTCTCTGCAGCCTCTTTTATAAGAGCATGTATCCCATTCCTGAGGGCTCCAATCTCATGACCTAATCACCTCCCAAAGACCCTTCTAACGCCATTACCATGGGCGTTAGGATTTCAACATATGAATTTGGGGAGGAATAAACATTCAGTTCACTGTACCAGTTTAACTGGTTTTAAGCATAAGAGAAAATACATGGGCTCATGTAATTGGGACATTCTAAGGGTTCTTCTAGCTTCAGGCATGAAGCTAGATTGAGATTCTATCTATCTGCTCATTCTATTAAGGAATTCTATTCACTTCCATTAAGGAAAGCATTCTTCCTTCTCTCTTCTTGATCAAACACTACCCATTCTGCAGGCCCAGTGCAGAGCCCAGGCAGGCATCTGTGAACCGCCTCCTGTTCAGTTTTCTGTTGCAGTTCAGCCAGCTCTCTGACAGTGAATTCTTGTCACTTCTTGAGTGTCTCCTTAATTAGACTGTAGCTTCCTTGAGAACAAGGACGGTGTCCCTTTCCCTCTGTTTTCCTATATGCCTGGGATATATATGCAGGGATTGAAATTCTATCACTGGGACTTGATCTTTCTCTCTCTTTCAGTGTGTCTTGGTTCTTCTGTCACCTAGATTTGTGTCATTCTCATGAAAACTCTCTCCATATGGAATAATAATAATAATAAAGCCGCAGAGGGTCCTGCGCCAGGGTTTCTCATTGTGAGTGCTAGTGACAACGTGGAATGGATACTTCTTTGTTTTGCGGGACTGTCCCATACATTACAGGATACTTAGCATCCCTGGCTTCAAGTTATCAAATGCCAGCAGTGCCTCCATACATAGTGACTACGAAATACATCTCCCACATTTCCAAATGCCCCTTAGGTAGGCAATATGGCCTCTGACTGAGAACCACAACTCTAGGCTGACTTTGTACCCACGGTCATGATCCCAGAGAAGATGGCGTGATTCTCTATCACCTACTATCCATATCAGTTCCTGAAAAGGATTCTGATGAGCTCTGCTTGGCTTATGTTTCCACCTCTGGGCCAATCACAGTCTTTAATGTGTTTAGGGCTTTGCCAGAGTCTGATTGGTCAATGTATAGTTATTGCTACTGAACAAATTACTCCAGAACTTAGCAACTTAAAATATGTATTACCTAAACCAATTTCTCTCGTCGGGAATTTGTGAGCAGCTTAGTTGGGTGGTTCTGGCTCAGGGCCTCTCATGAGGCTGCAGTCAAGCTGTTGGCCGGGGCTTCTTCTCAAGGCTCATTGGGGGCTGGAGGATCTCGTCCATACTCACCCACATGGCTGCTTTCAGGCCTCAGTTCCTCACTGGCTGTTGGGCACCTTGCCATGTGGCCTCTTCACAGGCTGCTTGAGTGTCCTCTTCAAATGGCAACTGGCTTTTTCCAGAATGACATATCCAAGACAGAAAGAGAAAAGAAAAGAAAAGAAGGGACAAGGAGAACCCATTGTAGAAGCTGCAGTCTTGTAAAACCTAACCTTGAAAATGACATACCATCCTTTATGCCGTTATTGGTCACGTTAGAGCAGCTGTGGCCAACTGTAGGCAGGGGCTCCACAAGGGTGTGAATGCGAGGAGGCAGGACCCCGTCCCCTGTGGGGCACCCTCAGAAGCTGCCTCCCTTAGACAACAAGGACGCAGTCTGTGCTCACTGCTGGACATAGAGGGTAAAGTCCCAGGAATAACAGCTCCAGGAAATCACAGAGGGTGGGGAGGGGCATTTCCCAAAACAAAGGTCATGCAGTACCATCCAAAAGTGCATGTCGGCTACAAATAAATACTGCAATCCACTTCCTCACAAACTGACTCAAGGAGGGCTGCGTAGGGTAAGTTCTAATAAAAATAGTGCTGTGAATTATTTCTGTCTATCTGTAGATCATCATTTGTCTCTTAAGGATCTTTTTCTACTGCCAACTGACATTCCTACTCAGCGCTTATTTGTGCAAAAAGCGTTCACAAGCAATTCAACTGCGGGCTTATAGATAGGTTTTGGAAATCTTGGGAGTAGATCAATATTTGAGTGTTTGTCTCATATAAATTTATTCTGACAGCTGCTTACTTCCTTTCTAAAATTCTCCTTTCTTTGGTGCTCTTTTAATTTTTTGAATGTATAGCAGGGAGAGAGCATCACTGTGTCCTAGTATGTTTTCACTGGAAAGAAGCAGAGGCAGCATGCAGGACTGCAGGAGCAGCTTACCACCAGATAAGACATGGCTGCTCAGAAGGAGGTATCTTGCTTGGTTCTGTGCATTCGGAGGGCTTTTCTGCAGTTGGTTTTCCCAGAGCCTGTGTTTTCTCATTTGAGGTGAATGGCATATAGAGGCAAGGTGACTTTTTATGGCTTTGGTCTTTGGTGGAAGTACAGCCAGCTACTGAACCATCCTGACACTCCTGTTTGTCTTCCCACCCACCCTGCCGCACGAAGCCTGCCAAGCACTGTATAACCAATGCCCGAGACAGTTGATGAAAGGTTTGGCTTCACTGGAGCCTTCTCTCAAAGCTCTTGGGAAGTCATACAGGAGACAAATTACAAATAAGTCTTGCTAGGGTTTAATCACACAAATGAGGAAATTGTGTTTCATTAATCCTTCGACGAATGAAGAAACATTGCTAAGTGTGAGACCTTGTGTTAGTTAACCTTCCCTTTCCCTCCCTCCCTCCCTCCCTCCCTCCCTCCCTCCCTCCCTCCCTCCCTCCCTCCCTCCCTTCCTTCCTTCCTTCCTTCCTTCCTTCCTTCCTTCCTTCCTTCCTTCCCTCTTTTCTCACTCTGTCACCCAGGCTGGAGTACAGTGGCACAATCACAGCTCACTGTAGCCTCCACCTCCTGGGCTTCAGTGATCCTCCTATCTCAGCCTCCCAAGTAGCTGGGACCACAGGCACACACCATCACACCCAGCTAATATTTTGTATGTTTTTTGTTTGTTTGTTTGTTTGTTGTTTTGGAAAGATGGGGTTTCGCTATGTTGCCCAGGCTGGTCTTGAACTCCTAAGCTCAAGAAATCTGCCCACTTCAGCCTCCGAAACTGCAGGTATTACAGGTGTAAGCCACCACACCCAGCCATTAAGCCTGATTTCTTACATAAATTCTTTGTGTCAAATTGGGCACCCCATTGACAGTGAGTATTTTGTGCAATGTGGGAGAAGATGTCTCTCTCGGGGCAGCCCAGTAGGTCACCAAGCTGAGACCAAGCTTTGCCACTCTCTGGCTAGAGGTTCCCAGGAATGGAGTGTGTGGTGCAGTGTAGCAAAGGCATGTAGGTCTATGCACTGGACATGGCAACTGGTTTTCAAAAATGATTAGACATTTGAAATTGCCATCCTCTTATACTTACTTTGTCCCTGACCTTTCCCACCCTTTTAACCTTCCAGGTAGCTGAATACAGTATAATAGAGTAGGTGAAGAAACACACCATCATTAGTAAATAATGCTTGCCTTCCTTCCTGCCCACTCCAATACAGACCAAAAAGGAGGGAAAGGAAGAAACTATGAAGATTAATTTGGTTGTCTTAGCTGCTATTTATGAGGCCTGATGTTTCTCTTTTATATTTGTAATAATCCAGGATATTGGGGCAAAAGTTCATCCATGGCTGGATGGATCTATAGGATGTGGGATCATTCCTGGGAGTTCTGGGACAGGTGAGGTTAGGGTTGGGATGTCTCTGGAACGGTGGGTAGGATATGGGTTGTGTCCATGCTTTCCCCCAATACTTAGGCTCTGGCTTTTGATATTCCTCCCCTTGGTCCCTCACCCTGAAGTGAGCAATTGGCAGGGCTTGAAAAAGGTCAGAGCCTCAAGTCTTGGTCTCAAACAAGCCTGACTTCAAATTATACTAGCTGTGTGAGCTTGGACAGGTTACTTAACCTCTCTGGACTTCTGTTTTCTTATCTGAAGAATGGAGATAATCATCGATATGGTTTGACGCTGTGTTCCCACTCAAATCTCATTTCAAATTGGAATCCCCATGTTTGGAGGGAGGGACCTGGTGGGAGGTGATTGGGTCATGGGGGCAGTTTCCCCCATGCTGTTCTTGTGATAGTAAGGGAGTTCTCAAGAGATCTGATGGTTTAAAAGTAGTAACTTCCCCTATGCTGTCTCTCTCCTGCCACCATGTAAGACGTGCCTTGCTTCCCCTTCACCTTCTGCTATGATTTTAAGTTTCCTGAGGCCTCCCCGGCCATGCAGAACTGTAAGTCAATTAAATCTCTTCTGTTTGTAAACCACCCAGTCTCAGGTAGTATCTGTACAGCAGTGTGAGAACAAACTGCAGTGAGGATTGAATCGTGTAATGCAGTGAATGACAGACCTTGGGGAGGGTCTGCTTCTCTTGTTCTAGCATCCAGGGTGGGCTGTCTTCACAGTGTGGCCCCAGGAGCTCCTGGCTTCAGAATGGCAGAGCCGGTGTGGTCTTACTGCTCACAAGGTAGGCATCCCTCCTTGGCTTTTTTTTTTTTTTTTTTTTTTTAAATGGAGTCTTACTCTGTCACCCAGGCTGGAGTACAGTGGCATGATCTCGGCTCACTGCAGCCTCCACCTCCCAGGGTCAAACAATTCTCCTGCCTCAGCCTCCCAAGTAGCTGGGATTGCGGGCGCCTGCCACCATGCCCGGCTAATTTTTGTAGTTTTAGTAGAGATGGGGTTTCACCATGTTGGCCAGGCTGGCTTCCAACTCTTGACCTTAGGTGATCCACTTACCTGGGCCTCCCAAAGTGCTGGGATTACAGGCGTGAGCCCCCATGCCTGGCCCCTCCTTGGCTCTCAAGGGTCAAAATACAGTGTTGTTGTTGCTGTTGTTTTTTCATCAATCTTCATTATTTTCGTTTCGATGGAGGGAGGCTGTAATGTCCCAAATGCTTTATCTTGGGCAGTGGGATCAGCATAGCCCTTGGAATTACCTGCCACCTACAGGGTTGCTGGAAGAAGCAGCACCCTCCTTCATGCTCTTTTTTTTGAGGTTTTGCCTCAGTGAATCCTTATGAGGCTCAGGCAGACAGTTTGTCCTATCATTTGACCAGGACTTTTGTTAATAGAAGAAAGGTAGTAATTGTGGAATGCAGCCTGCAGGGAGTAAACGAAATACTTCCCTGCTTAATAAGCCTTTCATTCATTTTCTCAGTCTCCTGCTGGGTTTGTCTTTGTCTTTTTCTTTTTTAAAATGGAAAAATCATTTTGTTGATTTTTTTTCCCCTCATTGAAAGACTTTAATGGAAGAAATATTGTGGGATATTTAGTCTTCTGCCTCCTTTCTCCTCCCTGAAGCTCTGCTTCAATCATATCAAACTGGCTGCAGCTGGGGCTTCAGAACCCAGCTGGGAATAAAACCGAGATGGAGTGGTGCACCACCCTGCCATTTTGCTACCTGGGGCTGTACACGGTGGGGCAGGCTTTGTCCTAGCTCCCAAAACAGTGGTGCTGAGTGTTCTATGTGCAGAGCTTCATGCAAATGCCTACACACTTCTGCCTGCATCCCACCCTGGTCCATAAAACTGGACCACCAGTGCCTATGCTAATCAGGAATGGGGAGCCCAGAAAACAAGCCTGCCCAGCCCCTGCCTGCAGGAGCTCTCAGTCTGATGTGCAGAGGAGGTATAGACAGGAGGCCATGGGGACCGCATTGCTAACAGCTGTGATGAGTGAGGCTTGGGGAAGGCAGGGGAGCTGTGGAGTGGTGTCATGGGGATCTGCTCTTCCCTGGATGCTCCAGGTCAAGGCAAATCACTTGAAAAAGGCATTGTTTGGAGCTCTGCATTCACAATCATATTTGCGACTGAACTAAGGGAAGGAAAACAGTGAAGGGTGGGGAAGGGAAGGAATTAGAAGAACAAAGTAGGCAGCAGCCCTAATTGCAAGCCCTCTACCTCTCAGTGAGTGCTTTTATCATGGGAAACCAGGCTCTTCCTTTCCCTGAGGTTTCTGCACACACTGACAGGAGTGATGCAGAGGCTGGAAGTGCAAGGCTCTAGGACAGGTCGACCGATCCTCAGCCTCCGGAAGAGGAGCCTTTGAAAGCTCAGCCCTTGGGTCCCTGCTAAGGTGTGCACCACAGCCCCAGCAGCCTGAGCACAGCCTTTCTACTCACATTGGAGACTAACTTGATGACATCCTGCCCACCTTTGGGTTTGCTTGCATTTGCTGCCAGGACTAAGGCGTAGCCATTGTCTCAGTCTTTCAGCTTTTGAAACATTTTCCTCTACTTCCTCTATCAGACAGTATCTAAATGACACCAATAAGTGAAACTGAAGCAGTCAGATCTGTGGCCCTGTTTAGGGTTTGACAATGAATGATAGTGAAGGTGGCTTCCCTGGCCCATTCCAAATGTTTAATTCACTCTTGCGTCAGTGAGCTCACCCCTCATAACTGCCACATTAGCCACCTCACTCTAATAACTTTCCTGGCAAAGGCAGAAGTGACAGCCCAGCCTCAATCATTACATCACTCCCCAGCCCTTTCTCAGCATAGACCGCCTCCCACGGTTTACCACAGCATCTGAAAACACCCGTGGTGCTGAGGCTGGCATTGCCACTTGCAATGATCTGGCCCATGCTGCCTTCTCAGCACCTGCTCCACCCCACCTTCACTTAGTCTGTGTTCTAGGAAAACTGTATCCGCTCTTTCCTGAACATTCTCTGCACCTTCCCACTTCTCTGCTTTTCCTGAAGGAGTTCCGCCGCAGGAATACCCTCCACATCTCTACCTGCTGAAATCTCATCGTCCTTCAGGGCACAATGCAAATGTGATTTTCTTCATGAAGCCGTCTGTGATTTCTGCAGCCAAACGTGACTCTGGGCTTCATTATGATTTTCTGAACTTGTGTCTCCTTGTTCATTCCTGACCATGGTTCACACCCTAAGCCCTCATCTTTGATGTGGGTCATCAACTTTCTGGACCAACTTTTTAAAAACAAATATGCATTGAAGGCTTACAGTGTTCCCACTACTTTGCAGATATTGGCAATGGAAAGATGAATAAGAGACTGAATGTGTCTTTGAGGACATCAAAAATCCAGTGGACAGACAGGCAGGTAAACAGCTAATTATAATGAAATGTGCTAAGTGACAGGAACAGGATTCTGGGAACACACAGAGATGGACAAGGGCCCAAAGCTACTGAAGTTCCTGGTGTGTGCAAGGAATAGTTGCTAGTCTCTGGGTGGCTGGAGGAAGGACTTGTATAGGGGTGAATTGGGAGGTGAAGCTGGAAAACCATGATCCCAGAATGGAAGGGAATTTGTGGGTGAAGCTATTTTTCAGGCAATAGGAAAGCATCAGAAATCATGGAGCAGGGGAGTGATGGGTCAGAGCTGAATTTCACAAAGGCTCCTTTGACTTGAGCAGGTTCTACTCCTGGCCCAATTACAGCTGTTAGTTCCTGAGTACCCAGCAACCTCAGGGTGCTTGGCTGTTCCCTGGCAGCAGTGGGGTTCTGTCACAGCAGCCATCAGTAGGGAGTTCCTGTCTCATTGCCGACACATGTGTTCTGAAAGTCAAGTGCAGGACGTGAGCATGTGGATTAGGAGTGTGTCCAGGCAGAGATGCTGGCCCCAGTAGGGTCTATAATCATAATGGGGTCCACATATGTAGCCTGTTAAATCCCGCCTATCCTTGATAGGCATTGAGAAATAAGTGGCCCTGCCATGGGGCGAGGTGGAAAGAACCAGGATATGGCTATGAACAGTAGATACTAGGACTGCCCTGCCTAGAGTGTTGGAGCAGCTAATCAGGCCCAGGTAGTAGCCTAGGTCCATGGAGCGGACCCACACTGGAAGGGCGAGGCATGCTCAATATGAAATCTTGCAGGTCTTGCCTCGTTGACTAGCACCCGGATATGGTTGGCAGCAAAGAAAATGCCCATGGGCAGTTGGAGCTTGCAGGAGCCCAGAAATATATATGGGTCACTCGATCCTCATGGGGAAGGGGTGCAGCTGAATTCCACGCCATGTGGCCGAGGATGCTGATTTATTTCCTGTTGCTGTCAAATCAGGCTCAGGTGCTAGAGGCGGGCAGCCATGGCTGTGGCTGTGGGTGGCTGAAGAAGGCAGAGGCAGGGGAAATGAGGCAGGGCCGACAGTTGTCCTGGTATCGTGTAGACTTTCTTAAATTAGCTGTGCGGAGAGGAAGTAGGAAAGAAGAGCCAGAAAGTCAGCAGCCAGACTTTTCCATACCATCTGGGATGGGAAGCAGAAAGCTGCCAAGAAAAACCATGTGCTGGAGCTAATTGGTAGGACTTGGAAGCAGAAGTAACACAGCACCCTACTAAATCAAGAGGCTTTTTTCTTTTCTTTTTGTTTCTCCTTTCTTTTCTGCTTTTTCTTTTCTCTTTCCTTTTCTTTTCATTTTCTTCTTTTTTCTCCTCTCACCCTTCCTTTCCCTTCTCTTCCCTTCCCTTTCCTTCACTTCCCTCTTCCTTTCATTCTTTTCTTAAACATATAAATCTACGGAGCCTCAAAGAAATGGCACTACTAAGAAATTACAGATCTAAAGATTCCGGATAATAATGTAAACCAGCGAGCCAAGATTAAGCTGAGTCACTTTTGATAGTTTAATGTAAGAAGATACTAACTTTGAGTGTGGAAGTTTAATTTTTAAAAATCTTGCTACAAATTGGATTCCTAATTTGTAATGCCATTTGAAGGGATATTATCTTTAAGAGAAAGTCATTGCAATTGGATCATTGCATGCCTTAAATTCTTAATTAAAGAAAAAATTATTCACCATAAGGAATAGTTAACTGTGAGGTCTATGCTGCTGTATCGGGTACAACCAGCCACCTGGTGTAGCGAACACTCCATGTCTTGGAGGAATTAAGAAGTTTTTAGATAGATACATTCTTTTTAACCTTATTCAGATACCTCAAAGGTCTCATAGAGAATGTGTACTTCTCAGGGGCGAAGTTTTTCTTTTTTTCTAGTCTGTCCCCAAGCAGATGAGGGGACCCGGGCTTTAAGGAGTTATAACTAAGCTGACAGATAATGGTTTGAAAAGTCTGCATCTAATAAGGCGTTCTCCTTCCCCCTCTTATTTCCTTCCCCCTCCCTCCATTCTTCTTTCTTTCCATCCATTTACTCTTTGCTTATGGCTCTAGTTCTTTTTATTATTTTTTTTCCTAAAAAACATCAATATAGGAAGGAACTGCTCCTTCCAAACTTGCCTGTTATGTTTCTGTTTCTCTAGAGATAGAGGACAGGCATCATTAATTGCAGAATAATACTTTAATAAACCTTTTGGTTATGAAACGCATATATCCCAGACCGTCTTCTGGAATAGAGTGGTTTAAGACAACAAGGATATACAAATTTTGTGTAATTAATATGTCTTCATTGAGGGCAGAATTGCACATCTCAGATGACTTTTCTCCTACAAACCACTTTTTTTTTCTTCTATGGGAGCCTCGGAAAATATCTGCCTGGACTCAAAGTTGAAGAGACATGGTTCTTCGGGAGCCAAGTTGACCTCTTCTCTGTGACCACAGAGAATGGTGTCTAGTGGAGACCTTGAGGATAACTTGACCCCTGGGCTCCAAGAGTAGCCAAACCTCCTGTTATCCCGACCAAAATGTATTTATGTCATCAAAGCTTAATTAATCATTACAATCTATAATTAGAACTAACAAGTAGTGCAGGGTTCAAGCTTGTGCAGAGAGCCAGACGGCTGATGAGGTGACCCTGACAGTGAGGACAACATTCCTGGGGCAGTCCCAGGAGTACAGGGTTTGGATCGCTGTTTTCAGGGCATTATTGAGCATGTGAGCCTTGAAGGGTGGAGGAGCCTGGGGCACCTGGGTGTCTGGCACATCCATGGAGCCACTCTTCACACTTCCGTGTGCTCACAGTACCACCCTACAGTCACTGGCTCAGATTCTTGGTGAAAGGAGACAGGACGTCATTCCTGCCTCCTGCCATCAGAAAGGGGGCCAGCAGCAGGCCTGAAGTCAACTTTACGGAGGTGGGTGGACCGGAGCTATGATTTGAACAAAGCACATCCTTCCGATTGTCCACTTCCCTGGCACCCTATTACTTACAGTTTGCTCTCCTACTAACATTTGATTTTACACTCTTCTGTTGATGCTCAGATTTCTCTCTCCACATCCAGGTGGAACCTCCATGAAGGTATCCTTCACTTACCAGGATTTCCATAAATACCTGCAGAAGAGCAGCTCAATGCCCAAAGTCCTGCAGTTTTCCACAAGACCTATTTGAGGTACAGCAGAACCATAGCTTAGAGACTTGGGATCAGAAAGTCAGAAAATGTCCAGTTCCTTAGCCCAGAGTAGGCCGCTCCACACCACGTCTAACCCCTTGAGGATCCACCAATCCCTCATTTTCCTAAAAGGCGCTTGCAAGTCTGCACAGGTGAAGAAAGAAGATAATTCCCAAGAGTGCCAAAAAGCCCCTCCACCCCTGACCCCCGCGGCAGAAACTGCCCCTTTTAAAAAGTCACACAAATGGGAAAAAAAACACTGGATTTCACAGCTCAGCAGTTTTGTAATCAGAAAAATCTGGATTTGAGTCCCCAGTGTATCATTCTCTGGCTGTATGACCTTGGGTAAGCTGTTTTACTTACATGATTTTCAGAACAAGTGGAGAAGGAGGTGTTTTCATTTCCATTTAAAAAATAAGGAAAATGAGGCTGGGTACAGGGGCTCACTCCTGTAATCCCAGCGTCTTGGTAGGCAGAGGTGGGAGAATCGCTTGAGCCCAGGAGTTTGAGACCAGCCTGGTCAACATGACAAAACCTCTACAAAAAACAAAAACCAAAAAATTAGCTGAGTGTGGTGGTGCATGCCTATAGTCCCAACTACAGGCTGAGGTGGGAGAATCGCTGAGGTGGGAGAATCGCCTGAACCCAAGAGGTCACGGCTGCAGTGAGGCATGATTTTACCACTGCACTACAGCCTGGATGACAGAATGAGACCCTGTCAAAAAAAAAGAAAGAAAATGAGACATGAGACTAACTGAGGCTATGGGAGTAAAATGTGGAGCGTGATGCACATCCACATGCAGTATACAGAATGTGTTCAATATACAGAAGGTACTTGCTGTCATTAGAGTTTATTGCCTTGGAATAATGATGATGATGATATGAAGAAGTCTTATGTTTACATAGCTCTTCAACATTTACAGAAGACTTTTAATTATCCTCAAGAGAGTGGCATGCATTTAAGGAGTTGGTCCTGGAGAAACAGGCCTTAGCTTCCTTACAGGCAATTGATTTTTTTGTTTCAAGAAAGATAAGTCATTTCTTACTCCTTACTAACACTGGTGCTTCTGTTGTGTGCCACTAAACAGAGGCATGGTCTTGGTACAAAGCCCTGGGGAGAGCACAGCTATCTCCTGGAACCAATGCACCCACCTGACCAAGAACAGAGATTCCAAGAGAGGCAATGGTATGGAGGCCCCCCGGGACGTGCTGTGTGGAGACAAGGAGGGGCTGATGCGTATCCCTAAAATTGAAGAGCTTTCCCATGAACCCTAGTTCCTTATTCCTGGACCTTAAACAGTTTTTCATTTCATTGCTGTCATTTGGTGTTCTGCAGTGGGTTGAAAGGTCTCCTCCCCAGCAGAAAGCACACCCACTAGGAATCTGTGACTGTAATTTTATTTGGAAAAATAGTCTTTTCAGATGTAATTAAGAATCTCAAGATGAGATCATCCTGGATTATTCAGGTTGACCCTAAATCCAATGACAAGTGTCGGTATAAGAAATAGAAGAGAAGATAGGGGCACACAGAGGAGAGGGCCATGTGAAGGCAGAGATTGGACTGAGGCTGCCACAAGCCAAGGGATGCCTGAAGCCACCAGAACCAGACGAGCAATGATGAAATTTTTCCCTAGAACCTTCGGAGAGAGAACATGACCCTGCTGAAACTTTGATTTTTGGAGTTCTAGCTCCTAGGACTTCGGGAATAAATTTCTGTTATTTTAGCCACATCGTTTGTAGCAATTTTTTACAGCAGCCCTACAAAACTAATATACCTTTCCTCTCTCTGTCTAACACACACACACAAACACACACACACAAACACACACACACACTTCCACCTTTAAAAAAAGGAAGAAGATGAAAATAATGTTAAGGGGGAGAAATACTGAATTATTCATATGCCCAAAAAAGGTAACATCTCCCCTACTTGAGGGCGAGACCCCTGGAAGGAATTTCTCCCTCCCTACTCTCTTTCTCTGCTCCCTCTAAAAGGTTGGAGAAAGGCTGGCAGGTTTATTCAGCTGTTTTATGTGCTTCCCCCATCTGTATTCCCTTCAAACTCATCCATTTATCTCAATCACAGAAAGGACTTGCCGAGCAAAGCCTGACATTTTCCAGTTCTTGGGTCTGTGCCTGGAATCAACAGCCCTCACCAGGAAGGCGGAATGAACTCCCGGGATGTCAGCGCAGAAGCCCTTGGGCTGCCTGGCTTTGGCTTCCCTTCCCTCCCCTGGAGCCATTGCCGGGTGATGCCAGGCTCCACGTGAACAGATGAGTGCTTACTGAGCAGGATCATAAATCCTGCCTAAGCAGCCCTGGTGGCTTCAGAAGAGTCAAACCCAGAACAGTCCCCTTCGCTCAGGATGGCCAACCTTTAAGAAAAGTTAGATGGATTTAAGGTGCAGCTTTGTGTCTGTTTGCTGGCCAAAATTTTAGTTTACCCGAAGCCCACAAGACTTCTGAAAGCTCCCTTATCCATCCATGGGTCCAGGGTTTCCGTGATGGAGAATATGGCCCCAGTGTAGCTGACATCACTGGTTCATCTAATGAGCTAGACTTGGTGCAGGGCAAGCAGAAAAAACAAACAAACAAAAAAACTGATGTTCCTCGTCATGACCTCAACTCGCTGACATATATATCTATCCAATTAACAGCTTTTCTGACCAGGTTTAGGTCTTAATAAGCAGTCTCATTTTTTTTAGGTTTTTAAAAAAAGTCTAGTTTAATCTAATATGAAAACTCTAAGGTCTCCCATTTAAAGCTTCTTGCCCTTGTCCAGCGTTGACCCGCATTAGTCTTGGAAACCCGCACTGGGGGAGATAGCAGAGCCGTCTGCTTCTTCAGGATCTGTCTCCCACCCTATAGTCATCTCCCACCCCCCAGGCTGACTTGGTCTCCACGGGGAGGTAAAGGAAGAGTGGGGAGACAAAGTGCAGGAAGGGGAGACAGTGCCCAAATGCTAGCTCTGATTATGGTGAGTTCTGTGAAAATGTCCCTCTGGGGAACCCCCTGGGAGTCCCCTGCCCACTGCATGGCTCACGGGTGCAATGATGCAGGTGATGCCCTCTGCATGGCTTATGGGTACAGAGGTGTAAGTGATGCCCACTGCATGGCTCATGGATACAGAGGTGTAAGTGATGCCCACTGCATGGCTCATGGGTGCGATGGTGCAGGTGATGCCCCCTGCATGGTTCATGGGTGCAATCGTGCAGGTGATGCCCACTGGACCTGCCATTTTGATTGCTCCTCCCAGTTTCTACTTTTGGAGATCCACCCTTCACAGACTCTTCATTTGTGGTCACTTCCAGCTGCAGGAGGACCTGTTGGGAGAGACCCTTTCAAGACAGCTCAAGCCTTATGACCTTCTGCAGCATCCGCTATGGTCCATGGTGAGCACGCATTCACCCCTCTGAACTCTGTGAAAGCAGGCTGCTCACACTTTGTACTCCCACCCTACACCCAAGGGGGCCTCAGGTCAGACTTTTGTTTTCAGAATGCTACAGACAGGCTGAGATCAGGCACTCTCTCTCTCTCTGGGTCCTCCAGACTCCAGGGGCCACATCATGTTCTGCAAGTATTTCCCTAAAAGCCCCCTCACCTGACTTCAGGAACACCCATCATTTTCGTAACAGGGATGAGGGAACACCCAGCCCTCCAGACCATCAGGAATCCTGCCTTGCACCTGCTCCCTGATCACTCTCACCTCAGGTGCAGAGCCTGTCGGCAGCCCTGGGCTTGAGGTCACACACTTGATTTAGGGGACCCAATAGGCAGTCCTTCGTAGATGGTGTAGTGCCTTTTGCAGAGTGCGGATGCATTTGCTGCCTCTGAATCTCCTCTTTGGGGCATCAGCAGAGGACTCACTGACTATACCTTCAGAATACTCTCATTCCCCCAGTCCTCCCTGTAGTCATTCTACAGCCTCTTTAACCCTCACTGCCTGGTATTCATGTGTTCTCCATTAAATCATAAGCTCCCCCATGGAATAACTGATGAGCTCCAGTCCTAAGACAGTCTGGAGAAGCTACAAATTCTGTCAGTCAGTGTCACTAGTGTCTCTGTCCCTCTGGGCATGGTGACTCTCACCTGTAATCTCAGCTACTCAGGAGGCTGGGGCAGGAGGACTGTTTGAGCCTGAGAGTTTGAAACCAGCCTGGGCAACATGGCGAGACTCCATATTGTCTCCATCTGCCCTGGCTCCTGATGACTTCTCTGGAGAGAGGGCTGAGATGGGGTCAGAGGGAGGAACGAGAGCAAGGTGCCTGTGGGCACCTCCATTTCCGGGAGGTTCCTCTCCACCTGCAATGCAGGGTAGTGGGTGCTTTTCAAGTGCATACAAGAAGACTTGGAGGCCACCCTGGAGAGTGCTTCCCTGGCTGAACCCCCAGTCTAGTCTGCATGAGGGAAGGCAGATTTCTCCTGATAACAATACTTTAACCCAAATCTCTGCCAAACAATGACCTGGGGCTATGATGCTACGTCTAGTCAGATTCCCCTTCAGCATGAACGGTACCATGTTCCAATCATTCCTTCTGCAGTCGCAACAGAGGAGCATTTTGTTCGTCGTCCCGTTAGAGACAAGTGGGAAGTCACCTGGGGAGGAGGGAGAAGGTGAGAGGGCAGGAGTTCGAGGCAGAGGAAGGGGCAGGAGCCCATTTTGGGAACCACAAGTGGTAACGCTCAGCTGATTGTAGCGTGCATGGGGGTGTTCAGGAGAAGGGGCAATGGAGAAAGCCGAGGCTGGGGGAACAAACAAGAAACCAATTATGTGGGGCCTTAGTGGTCATGCCAGGGATTCTCAGTTTTGTTCTAAAGGCAATGGGAATATATTAGCAGATATATTAGGAATTTTAAACAGGGATGACATGAGCAGCTTTATGTTTTAGAACGAGTACTCTGCCCCATGAAGCGTTGGCGCCTCCCTGGAGGCAGGGAGGCCAGGTAGGAGGCTGTGACAGAAGACCAGGGAGCGGTCATGAGGCAGTGAGATTAAGAAAGTGGGATGCCTTGGAGAGAGAGCCAGGAGGTGAGGTCGACAGGGTGCGATGTTGGGTAGTAGGAGGTAGGAGAGAGCGGAGCCTGGCTTGGGGAAATGGGTGGATGGTGGTGGCATTCCCTGGGGTGAGGAACACAGCACGGGCACATGGTATGTGCGGAGGTGCATGGTATGATCTGGTTCCTGTTGGGGTTCCCCGCCCTGCTAAGAATGGTCCTGGGCCCCCACTTCACTGGATAGCCTTCTGTCCCTCCCCCGTCCTAATTTCACTAGGGAATAGCACAGTTGTAGAATAATTCTCAGGAGTGACTTGTTCCTCCTTCCTCAGCTAGAGTCCAATGGATACACCCACCTCAAGGCCGGATTGTCGTAGTGTTGCAAGGGGACTCTATCCTGGGATGCTCTTTGGGTAAGACAGCTCCTGCAAGGTGTGGTATCTATACATGTTGGAATAAAAAGTAACTTTGAGGTCTATATATTGGATGTTCCACCCTGATTTAGCTCCATTTGGTCTACCATTTGGGGAGATTGGGCCCAATCAAAGGTCTAATTTTATCAGACGTACAAAGCTCTTATTTAGCTTTTTCTTTGTTACCGTTGCTTATTTAGCACACTCAAAGTTTAAAAACTTAACAGACTGAAGAAAAATCACCTATGGCAGGGGCTGGCTAAGTATCAATCCTGTTTTCTCTTCCAGGCACACTGGGAGATTGCATTTCCCAAATTCCATTGTACTTAGGCTGGCGCCAGATGACTGGGCTTTCACCAGTGGAATGTGGCTGGAAGAAATGCAAGCTGCTTCTGGGCCTGGCATGAAAGCCTGAACATGCTCCCTCTTCCCCTTCTGTGACAACGTGGAAATTCACGTGTTTAAGATGGTGGCAGCATAAGATGGAAGGAGCTTAGATTCCTGAGTCACCTCCTGGAATAGAGCCACCAAGCTGCTTTCCTTGTGATTTGAGTAAGGAATAGGCCTGTATTGTATTAAGCCACTGAGATTTGGGGGTTATTGTTGCAGTTATTTATCCTAACATACTACTACAGCAGTATATCAAGGTGTTCTATGACTGGAAGAGCTCTCTTCTGCTGATTTTCTATATTAAAACTTGCTTGCTGGGTCATGGGGTCATGAGAAGACAGGACATCATACAACTTCTTTAGCTAAGCTCAGCCTCTCATTGTACTACTTTGAAAACAGAATGCACATATTTTAATGCGTATATGCACACAGACATATTTCTAAATCTTGAAGTATGCACTGGCTGACAAGCACAAGCTTCGAAGGAATTCATAGATACTAGACCACAGTCAAGAAAAATAGAGTTCAAAACATCCGGTGCTTCCAGACAGGATTTTTTTTTTCAGAATTGGAAGTGTAATGACGACCCTTCATGGGCATACCCTCAGACCAACCCTCATCTCAGTACTTCTCTTTTGGAGGGAGCAACTTCTGTTGTACCTTAAATATTCACCCTGTCACCATCATCATGGGGACAGCTTGGCATATCTTTCCCTCCCTGCTCAAGGGTCAGCATGTAGGCAGTGGGGACTCAAGGTTAGGATGACCAGAGACGAAAGCGAGAAATCAGAACCATTGTGTATGTAAACAGAAGACTGAAGTTACAATGCTTGACTATATTTCTCTTCTCTAAGTGAGGGAAGTTAATTTTGACCCCACTGAAGGGTTTTTTCATGATGTATCCTCAGCAGAGTGAAGGATGGGGAACCCGTTTCTATGAAGGGCCACTGAAACCACAGGCAGAAAAAAAATCACCATATAAGATTTTTTTTTTTGAGGCAGAGTCTCACTCTGTTGCCCAGGCTGAAATGCAGTAGTGTGATCTCGGCTCATTGCAGCCTCCACCTCCCAGGTTCAAGCGATTCTTGTGCCTCAGCCTCCTAAGTAGCTGGGATTACAGGTGTGCACCATCATGCCCGGCTGATTGTTTTGTAGTTTTAGTGGAAATGGGGTTTTGCCATGTTGGCCAGACTGGTCTCGAACTTCTGATCTCAAGTGATCCACCTGCCTTAGCCTCCCAAAATGTTGGGATTACAGACATGAGCTACTGCACCTGACCACAGTATAAGATTTTTAAAAAAATGATTCACATCCCAAAATAAATTATAAAGGCTCATTATTTCTGGTTCATAGCCATGTAAGAGAAACAGATGTGGACCTGTTGGTATAGAGAAAGGGGGTGGTAGCTGGCCAGGCCGAGACAGAGATGGTAAAGAATTGGGAAATGAAGGCAAGGAAAGAGCCCCTCTTTCTGTCTCCCTCCCTCTTTCTCCCTCAATTTCTTTGTTTCAATCTCTCTTCCGCGCTCTCTCTATGCACATGCCCTAAAGCTATAACTCATATTTTAAAATGAGAAAATGTTATCTGAAACGTCTCTAAAATGCTTTACCTTCTCCCCAGTATCTGGAAACCACAGGTGCTTTGGAAAGTTTCTCTTTTTCTCATTTTCTGATAAAAAAAATTCAGGTTAAAAACACCCAGCTCCAGGTTTTTAGTCGACTCGTGTATCTATAAATGAGCTGTGGTACTCCTCATTTCTAAGTATAAAGTCGTTCTCTCTTTTTCTGCTTTTAAAAAACTTTTCGAGCTAAAATCATAGATTTGAGATGTAAATTTTGTGTGTTGTTACTAGAAAAGCCTCTGAAACATGTGGATTTATGCTCTGTATGCCAGATGGGAGGTAGTTGGAGCCAGAGCTGACTCATGGTTTGGAAGCTACATATTTCCAGTTTGGGGTTGTGTTGTTTTGCTTTTGTTTTAAAACCCAGCATCTTTCAATAGAGCTTGGGAGAGGAATTAGCAGAAGAGGATTCCAATCCATTAACCATTTGGGTGATCTGGATACCTGAATTTTACAGCTCTGGACTGAATCTCCAAGTGGTCACCTAGTTCTTGCATTCAAAGCTTCTTGGACACTGACTGACACTCACTGGGGCAGAGACGCCCTAATTTGTAGGTTATGTTTGCCGGCTTGCTGTTGCTCACCATCCTTTTTAGGCAATGGCCCCTCTGTCGCTTGACAGCTTGTGATCACCTGCAGAGGATGGGAAGCGACAGCTGAGCCTTGCGTTGAAGACATAAGCTTCTGTAAAAGGTTTGGGGAAGCAAATTAAATGCTGCCTGAATTTAGATGACTTATGGATTCAAACCCTACTTTTATTAGATTATTTGTGGGTTGAAATTCTAAAGTTAATTCAATCAAACGTCTAGTAAAAATATTACAAAATCAGCTACATGAGTCTGACATCACTGAAATGAGACCCCCTCACATAATTTGATTTTCTTTTCTCCTTACGGTGTCACTGTAGAAATTTTTGCCTTACATAGTGGGGAAGCTGGGGCCATGTGCCATCCAACAAAACAACTGAGTTTAAACCAGAATCTCTCACCAGCTTCAGTTTCAATGTACTCAAATATTAGGCATTACATGGAAATAATACATACTTGGTATTTAGAGACAGAGTCTCACTCTGTAGCCCAGGCTGGAGAATAGTGGTGCTCACTGCAGCTTTGAACTCCAGGGCTGAAGTGATTCTCCCGCCTCAGCCTCCCAAAGTGCTGTGATTACAGAGGTGAGCCACTATATACTCCACCGCACTTGGTATATTCATACCTGTAAAATATCAGAACAAACAAGTGTCCTTGTAAATAAGAAGTTGACATCTTAAGTTGGTTTTATTCTGAAAGTGCATATTACACATTTCCTCCACCATCATTTAAAAAAACTGAATATTCATAATTATCCTGTTTGTTGCCTATGACTAATATGACTTACAACAAGATGCAGGGTCAGGACAAAATGAGAAGCCGAAGAATCATACTCTAGAGCTGGTTCGTGTGTATTCTGGGGTATTTATACTCCGCAAAAAATGATGTTCCTGTACTTGCAGCGTGTATCCATAGATCATAGTTGAAATTCTACACCGAATGAACTTATCAGCTGCCTTTTTTCATCGCGTTCATTGCCTCTGACAGATCTATCCCCAGCTGGTGTTGACTTCTCCCTACGGTGCGGGGAGATCATTAATCTTGTATGTTCTCTTACTCCAAGGCCTTTTTTCTTCTTTGCTGAGGTTTTAAAACAGATTGTGCCTGTTTCCACAGGCCTTTGAGAGATCTGTCATGTGTCCTCTTTTAAGCAGGTTGTGTAAAAACCAATTACTTGAGTATAGCTGGGGTCATGGGCAGTAATTCTGTTACCAGGGTGGGAGCCTGATTTTGTCATCCTTCCCTATGTCAAAATCAGAGTGAGGGCACTACCAATAGAAGCATTTATTACTTAGCAACTGAGAGATGCTTTCAAACCATTCTAATTGGTGATTCTTCTCCAGGGCTGGTGGAGTATCTCCATCTTGCCTCCTGGGCTGCATTGATAAGGAGCTGGATACCTCACCAAATCATAAGTGAGAACTGCCCACAGTGAGTGAGAATGCAATTCCTGAGGGCCTCAGTCACCAGTGTAGACCTCCTCGTAGTTGAGCTTGGCAATGGACAAGTCTCTTGGCTGTGGAGAGAGAAAGGATTATGTCTGCACAAGCAGAATAGAGAAGTGCAATAGAATGATCTAGTGGAGGCAGGTGTTTAGAGAACTGTCAATACTTGTTGAGTGAAAGGATAGGTGTACAAAACTGGACAATACACCTTAGACTTAATAAGCACTTCCTTCCCAGTAGCTGGTTATTTGTTTCTTCCCAAATTATTTAGGGAGTCATATCAACTGCCTATTTTATATCATTTCCATTTTCTGTAGCAAGGAACTTATTACTTTAGTATCATTATTTAAAAGTGACGAAGACACACCACTTATTGAATGTTTACACTGCTTTCCCCCCACATTAAAGCTCTTCGTGAGATTAAAAGCAAATGATGACAGAGCACAGAGACCAAGGCTACATGCTCCCATCAGACTTAATCCTCCATCAAAACATATCTCTTCCATGTTCCTTTTACCTGGAGCCTGAGAAGTGGGAAGTGACCCACTGGGGCCCACTCCATAATCTTTAAGCTCTCATTCTGAGACTTTTGGTAACAGGCACCAAACAGATTGCTTTACCACATTGACAAATCCGTGCTGAACCCTTTTCCATGCTCAGTTGTGACATCTTATTTGGACCCTCTCAGTCACCAACAGTGCTGTTCATTCTCTGATTGAATCCTTTCTTCTTTGGGATTTGCAAAGCGCTGCAAACTCTTGGCTGTGACCTTGGAATAACAGTCTTGGCTCTCTCCTGGCTGTACCTTCAAGTCACCTGAGTGTACACAATTCTGGTTATATTTGGTCCCAAGAACCCTCTAAACTAATTCTGCCCCCGCTGGTGGGGGTTTTTGCCAGGTTCAGCCCAACCCTTTGAAATGGAACAAGACAAAAGGCCCAGTCAATAGGGTGGTTAACAGGAGAATGTTCATGATTTAAAAAGAGTTTGTGATACATTGGAAAGAGTCTAATAACGCATATGAAAACAATGGCTTACTGTTGATCTCCATGCACTTTTTTTTTTTTTTTTTTTTTGAGTCTGAGTCTCACTCTGTTGCCAAGGCTGGAGTGCAGTGGTATGATCTCGGCTCACTGCAACCTCTGCCTTTTGGGTTCGAGTGATTCTCTTGTCTCAGCCTCCCAAGTAACTGGGATTACAGGCACCCACCACCATGCCTGGCTAATCTTTGTATTTTTAGTAGAGACAGGATTTCATCATGTTGGCCAGGCTGGTCTCGAACTCCTGACCTCAAGTGATCTGCCCACCTCAGCCTCCCAAAGTGCTGGGATTACCGACATAAGCCACCGGGCTTGACCTCCATATACTTTAAAAATACTACTGTTGTTACTGATAAAAGCCATAATAAAAATAAGTAGCTTCTGTGTTTAAAAGTGTTTGTGATTTGACCGTCGTGGGGATTTCTGTCTGGGTTGGAGGCACCGAGGCTCCCAGGGCGAGATGGCGTCTTCCTCGTGATCTCTGAGGAAGCAGTTGAGCCTGTGCAGGTGGTGAGCACTTCTTCTGGGTTTACTGAGCACCTGCTCAGTGCAAGGAAAAGTTTTTATTTTTTATTTTACTTTCAGTTCTGGGATACATGTGCAGAATATGCAGGTTTGTTGCATAGGTATACGTGTGCCATGGTGGTTTGCTGCACCTATCAACCCGTCATCTAGATTTTAAGCCCCTCATGCATTAGCTATTTGTCCTAAAGCTCTCCCTTCCTTCCCCTTACCCCCAACCCTTGACAGGCCCCAGTGTGTGACGTTCCCCTCCCTGTGTCCATGTTCAGCTCCCACTTATGAGTGAGAATATGAGGTGTTTGGTTTTCTGTTCCTGTGTTAGTTTGCTGAGGATGATGGCTTCCAGCTTCATCCATGTCCCTGCAAGGACATGAGCTCATTCCTTTTTATGGCCGAGTAGTATTCCATGGTATATATGTGCCACATTTTCTTTATCCAGTCTATCACTGATGGGCATTTGGGTTGGTTCCAAGTCTTTGCTATTGTGAATAGTGCTGCAATAAACATACGTGTGCATGTGTCTTTATAGTAGAATGATTTATAATCTTTGGGTAGATACCCAGTAATGGAATTGCTGGGTCAAGTGGTATTTCTGGTTCTAGATCCTTGAGGAATCGCCACACTGTCTTCCACAATGATTGAACTAATTTACACTACCACCAATAGTGTAAAAGTGTTCCTATTTCTCCACATCCTCTCCAGCATCTGTTGTTTCCAGACTTTAATAAGTGCCATTCTAACTGACATGAGATGGTATCTCATTATGGTATTGATTTGCATTTCTCTAATGACCAGTGATGATGAGCTTTTTTTTGTATGTTTGTTGGAGTGTGGGGAAAGCTGTAAGGACTAGGGCTGTAGAGGAGAACCAGATACACAAGCTTATTGAGCTCACACAGCTTATATCTTAGTAGATGAAGCTTATACAGCTTATATCTCACACAGATTGAGCTCACACAGCTTATATCTTAGTAGATGAAGAAAAGAAGAAAGAAAAAGTACATAAATAAGACATGTTTGGGTAGTCCACTGCCAGGAACCTCCCTGGGGAGAGAGTGCTGATTGGACCCCCTTCATCTCCTGCCTCTCCCCCTTCTAGAAGCCCTCCACGCAGTGTAGCCTCTACTTTTCTACTTTTGTTTGTTTGTTTGTTTGTTTGTTTGTTTGTTTGAAACAGGGCTTTGCTCTGTTGCCCAGGCTGGAGTGCAGTGGCACAATCTCAGCTCACTGCAACCTCTGCCTCCTGGGTTCAAACTGTTCTCCTGCCTCAGCCTCCTGAGTAACTGAGATTACAGGCAGGCACCACCACACCCGGTACCCTCTACTCTTAAGCATTCCTCACCACTGTGCCCAAAAGAAATAGTCAGGCCCCTATCCACAGACTTCTACCAAGGATGTGATCACTTCTGCTCTCAGGGCCTCATCTTCCTCATCTCTAACATGGATAGGTGAGACTTGATCTTAAGATCTTTCCTACCTCTATGATTTTGAGAATACGGGAAACTGAAGTGGGTGGCAGGGGTCAAAGGTAGCTCTCCCCCATTCTGTGCCTAGAAAGATGTGTTTCAAGTGTTAGGGAGGCAGCATTTTTAAGTTTTTAAGTCAAAGGTCATAATTCCCCCACCATTTTTTGAACAGTGACTGATATGGGGCTGAGAGCCCAGAATATGTCTAAGAAGTACCTGCTTATTATTGGTCTTGCCATCATCTGGACCATCACTGTTGTCACGGCTACCACACATCAGCATTCCTGTGTGCCGGACACTGTGCACACAGGACACATCATCTCACCTAATCTGTACCATAACCCTGCAAAGGGGGCCAAGTTCCCACTTCAAGTTAAGAAAATGGAGACTGAAGAAGTGAAGGAACTACCAGTAAGTGGCAGAACTGAAATCAAATCCAGGTACAGACGTCCAAGGCACTCTTTTATGTGAGTGTTTTGGATTTTGCTCTTGTGCAAAGCCTTAGCCAAAATGTGTTTATGAATCAGACACCAAAGCAAAATCTCCCCTGGTTGAGAGCCATGGGCCTATCTCAAATCTCCCCTTCCCATCTCTTCTTTCCTATTACTGTCTTATTTCTCTTCGCACCAGTGTTCACTCTCTGGTAGCAGTGTGTTGTATATCTGTTTGCCGTCTATCTCTCTGGCTAGAGCATAAAGTACATAAGGGTGGGGGCTTTGCTTTGTTCCCTGCTGTAATTCCAGCCCCTGGAGCAGCATCCGCTACATTACAGCTGCTCAATAAATACAAGTGAACGACTGAGTGTGAGGAGACAAGGCTGGAGAAAGCAGGAAAAAACTGCAAGGCCCCGAAAAGGAAAGGATGGGATGTAAAGAGAGCCAGAAGGAAGGATACAGGAGGCCAGAGGCCAGGAGTCCTTGCATGAGGATGGGTGGTGGGCCAGGAGGCAGCTGGTGCCCAAAGGGCAGATAGGCGAGGGAGAAACCCATCAGCAGTTTGGTGTGGTCAGCAACACAAGCCTCTTTACCAAATATCTCAAACATCTTTCCATATACCATGTAACAGGGTTTTTTTCTGTTTTTTTTTTTTTTCTTCAGGGAGTTCTATGTCCTCCCCTACTGCTGATTGCTGAAGACAGACCCCCCAGCAAGAGCATTTGACCAAATCTTGGTGACCCAGAGAAACACGTGTATCCACCAGGCATTGAGTCACAGCAGTGAGATGACACTAAGCTGGGCTCAATTCCCCAACCTGGTTTTCTTTACAGTTCACTTTCTCCCTGGGGAAGCATTGAGGACCACAAGAGGCTGGTAACGGAGATGACGTTAATTATAAACGGTGCAGTGTCCCGGTGAACATAAACCACTGGCTCATTCACAGTTATTTCTGAGAAAATAATTATTTTGCTTTTGCTCTAGTCGTTCTTTCACTGAAATCCAATGAGATGATAATGGGTGTGACAGTGTTTGTTAAAGTGCAGAGTTCCATTAAAACGTGGGGAAATGATATTATTGCTGTGAGAGGAAATGGCTGCTTTCTTTTGGCAAGGCTTTGAACATCAAAGTGTTTGCTGGCTGTGAAAGTGAAAAGGGCTTTGTGTGCACCCTGGGGAACAGATTCTGCCCCAGTTACTAAAGAATCCTTTTAAGGATGGAAGCCAGGACAGTCAGGCAGCGCTTCTCTTGGCCTCCAGATGGGGGTGCCACTGAGCCAGACACAGATTCCTCCAAGCTTCTCCCTGGACAGTTCCCTGGGGCCAAGGAAGTTTCTGTCTACTGCAACTCGCCCCAAATAGCTTTCTCAAGTGTTGCAGGACACTGGGAAGATGAGATGGGGTAACACTGATGTTATATATGTCTTATCTATACGTGCTTCCTAGCTCATGAGGTGCTCACATGGTCTAGTGGCCTTTGATGCTATTTTCCTGTACAGTGCGAGAAATATAAAGTCTTAGGAAGGAATATAGGTCATCAAGAAAGAAAGAAAAAATGAGACAAAATGCCTTGCCATTAAGTGGATTACCAGTTTCTTTTGTGAAGTATGGTTTTAGTAATGAGTACATTATTTAGATAAAAGCAAGCATTTAAAAAAAGCCCAAAACCATAAAAACAAAAACTCTCTTCAAGTTGCAATGCCCTTCATTTTCCACAGAAGCTGTGTATTTCAAAACATGCCTGCTATGAAAATTCTGCCAAATAAGAATTAGGAAGTGATTAAAGTCTACGGCTTACAACTTTTTACATACAGCCTGAATTCTCTGCTCTGCTACCTCTCCAACCACTTGCTGAAACTTTCTGAACCTGTATCATATTAAGATGGGTCTGAACGTCCACATGGTTAACTGGGAGGCCGGGAGGGAGGGGAACTAGATAGTACAATGTGTGAATAATGTAACATAGTACATAGAGAGTGGTCAGTACATGGCTCTGAAATATCATTGTGCTTTAATATGGGATGTACACGTGGTTTTTTTGTTTTTGTTTTTGTTTGACAGAGTCTTGCTCTGTCGCCCAGGCTGGAGTGCAATGGCGCAATCTCTGCTCACTGCAACCTCTGCCCCCCGAGTTCAAGCAGTTCTCCTGCTTCAGCCTCCCAAATAGCTGGATTACAGGCACTTGCTACCACACCCAGCTAATTTTTTGTATTTTTAGTAGATACAGCGTTTCACCATGTTGGCCAGGCTGGTCTCGAACTCTTGACCTCCAGTGATCCACCAGCCTTGGCCTCCCAAAGTGCTGGGATTACAAGTGTGAGCCACTGTGCCCGGTTGGAGGTGCGGGTTTTCTATCCAGCACCTGCGGTGAGGTAAAGCCAGAAGGCAAAAATAATGACTCTGGGAGAGGGCTGTGGATGGCAAACTGCTGAGCTGTTAATTCTGTCTGCCTCAGGAAAAGGGCAGGCCTGTTAAGAGAATGCCTATAGGATGCCCACCCTACATTTCTGGCAGCAAAAAATAGGTTTTGAGCTTTCCCTATGTGTATTAGACATTATGGAGGCCATATGGGGGCATGAGATACTTGTGTAAATAGTGATTTTCTGGTTCTTGAGTTTTACTGAAGCCTCATTTATGCTAGTTGAACCAGATAGGGCTAGATATCTACTCTGAATTTTAGAGTTTTTTTTCAAACAAGAGGGTCACTGTTGTAGGTTGGGGGTGTTACAAAAATATTATTATTATTATTATTATTATTATTATTATTATTATTTGAGATGCGGTTTCACTCCTGTTGCCCAAGCTGGAGTGCAATGGCATGATCTTGGCTCACCACAACCTCCACCTCCCAGGTTCAAGCGATTCTCCTGCCTCAGCCTCCCGAGTAGCTGGGATTGCAGGCATGCACCACCACGCCCAGCTAATTTTGTATTTTTAGCAGAGATGGGGTTTCTCCATGTTGGTCTGGCTGGTCTCAAACTCTCGATCTCAGGTGATCCATCCACTTCAGCCTCCCAAAGTGCTGGGATTACAGGCGTGAGCCACTGTGCCTGGCCAAAAAAATATTTTTTTATTATTTTATTATCTATTATTTCCTCCCTGCCCCTGAGCAACAAACCATTTTTTCTTAGGCCTCATTTTCTCAACAACTACTGTGTCTGGATATACATTATGTTAAAGCAATGGACTACTTCATGAACCAAATCTCTGGTTAATTTAGTGTGAGAGGATCGTCATGCAAACATTCCAAATAAATGCTCTTTATGCTGTGAGAAGTCACAGAATTCTTATTTCTGTATGGCTAGCTCATTGATTCAGCCTCACTGATAAGTCCTGGGGGAAAAAAATACATGTTTTTGCCCCAACTGAACTCTGCCTATCACGCAAGAGTACTGTTTCTACACAAACAAGGAAAGAAAATCCTCAACAGAATAAGTATTCTATGGCCTGGTGATAATTAATAAAAAACACTATTAAGAAGTTTTTACTGGCTGGGAGTTACTGGGTAATTTACTCACTTGGCAATTGTTGGGGATGATTCCACGTTGCCCTGTCAGGTGTTTACTTAGGAGCTCGGCCCGGCTGAGCTGTGTCTTGCTCTCAGTCTCCCTCTGTTGGCTGGAACATGGATCGTTCTCTCTCCAAGGCCTGAAGAATAATGACCTGCCTGCACAAATATTCAGCAGGCACATTATGCTCTTCTGGACCCCCCACCAATGAAAGGCTTATTCGGATTTCAAATTAACAAATTTTTAATGAATGCACTCTTCACTCTTTACCTGCCTAATTTCTCTTTCTAGCACCCATCTGACATATATCCACCTACGCTCCTCGACTTATGAATCCATCATAAGTTGAAAATATCATGAGTCAAAAATGCTTTTAATAAACCTAGCCCACCAAATATTATAGCTTAGCCTAGCCCACCTTCACATGCTTGGAACACCTACACAAGCCTGTAGTTGGGCAAAATTATCTCATACAAAGCCTATTTCATAATAAGGTATTGAATATCAAATGTAATTAATTGAATATTGTACTGAAAGTGAAAAATAATGGTTGTATGTGTACTCAAAGTAAAGTTTCTACGGAATGGGTATGGCTTTTAAGTAAAAACAAAAGTAAAAAAAATTTTTTTTTAAATAAAAAAAAATTGTAAAAGGAACCATCATGAGTTGGAGACCACCTGTATTTATTTATTTGCCTTTTGTTTGTCACCCGGATGAGACGGTGAGCTTCATGAGATCAGGAACTTTTGTTTGGTTCACTGCTGTATTTTCGGGGCCTAGAAGAATGCCTGGCACACAGTAGGTGGTTTATGAATGTTGGCTGAATAAATGAATGGGCACCAAGCATATCTAAGAATTGGGTACTGTGATAAAAGATTAATAAGACATTGTTCTGGCCTTTTAGAAGTTCATAATCTAGAATTGGACCAAAAAGCACTATGATTGAAGGAAGAACTGTTGACACCAGCCCTTTATAATCTAGAGGACACTGGCCCTAGGAAATCATTCACACTTATCTTCAATATTTGAAGAGCTGTCTGTGGAAGAAAGATTAGACCAGTTCAGTTTATTTCCAAAGAACTTTCCAATTGGTAGAAGCTATGAGGCAAAAATTTCAGCTTGACAAAAATCTCAGAATTGTCTAAAGTAGTTTTGGATTGCTTTGCACATCATGGAAGTCATGTAATCATAAAAACTCATTTTCCTTATCCCTTTCCCAGACATACTAAACCAGAGTCTCCAGGAGGAGGTCCCAGGAATCTCTGTTTGATAATAAGTTCAGAGGTGATTCAGAGGCAGTCGTCTGCAGACTGTTGTTAGAGAATCAGATATTGGACTGGGAGACTCAGGTATCAGAGGAGTAGTGGAATTAGATGATCTCAAACCATAGTATTTTATGGTTCCAGCCGAGCGCAGTAGCTCATGCCTGTAATCTCAGCACTTTGGGAGGCTGAGGCGGATGGATCACATGAGGTCAGGAGTTTGAGACCAGCTTGACCAAAATGGTGAAACCCCATCTCTACTAAAAATACAAAAAATTAGCTGGGCATGGTGGCGCATGCCTGAAGCCCCAGTTATTCAGGAGGCTGAGGTAAGAGAATCCCTTGAACCTTGGAGGCGCATATTGCAGTGAGCAGAGGTTGTGCCATTGCACTCCAGCCTGGGCAACAAGAGCAAAACTCTGTCTCAAAAAAAAAAAAAAAAAAAGATTTTATGGTTCCAGAAGATCATGGAACTCTCTTCTTAATAATGGTAATGTTAGTCATTGTGGTCTTTGCTGGGACTGCTACCAAACTAGAAAATCAAATCAAGAAGGTCGGCATGGGAGTCTGGCAGATGCTTTAAGCAACATGGGGTAAAACTCCATGCATTCTACACCCTGCAGAGGGTAGAAGTGATTGACCTTCAAATATCTACGCCCAAATAACCCACCTCACAAATTGCTGTATTGTAGTCAAAGTCAAATTTGTAGTGATGATTTCTACATATTTCATTTCTAATTTAGAGCACTTGGAGAGGAAACTGAAATAATGGGTCAACTTCTTTTAAGGAGAATTATCAAATAATGAAGTGTTTGTTGAACTGATATGGTTTGGCTGTGTCCCCACCTAAATCTCATCTTGAATTATAAGCCCTGTAATCCCCACATGTTTTGGGAGTTAATGAAATAATGGGGGCTGTATCTTGTATGCTGTTCTCGTGATAGTGAGTGAGTTCTCACGAGATCTGATGGTTTTATGCACTGTTTTTGTTTGCGGGAGGTTTGACAATTTATACCAGGAGTAGGGAAAGGAGTTGAAGGTTAATTGCTCACCCTTCTAAGCTTTTAAAGCTAAAAACATTTATCTAGGAACTCAGACGAGGAGGAATGAGGACCTCTTATTATAGAAGTCCTGGCCTGCACTGACTCATCCATCCTAAGTACTCATTAAATATTAGACGTGATGATTGTTTATTGAGCGCAGAATTGGAGAGTGGCACAAAGATAAATAGTCTATGGTCTCTGCTTTCAAAGATCTCGGAGTCTAGCCTTGATGACATAATCACGGTGAATGTGACAAGTGTTATATTAGAGGTTCTTAGGGCATGTGGTAGGGGGAATGTATAAAGGTGTGTGTCTCCAACCCAGTCTGACCAGAAATGGTATGAATGGGGCTGGTTACCTTCCCTGACCAGGTCATTAATTTACAGGGGTTGGGGCATCATTGCTTTTATTGGTTTGTTTCAGATTGGAAGAAGGAGGAAAAGCTGATGCATGGTTCCCAGGATGCTGAAGAGAAAGACAGGAGTGTTGGGGGGAAGGCATGGCTCCCTTCGCTGCCTGGTCTGAGAGATTGGACCTACAGTGAGAGGGAATACAACCAGAGGTGAAGGAGGGTCAGTAAGACTTGGAGTACACATGGGGGGTGTTTCAAGGCCCTTGCGACCTAATAAGGCACACAGCAGAAGGAGAGCCATTTTCCCATGGTCTGCCATATGCCAGAGGAGCCCAGGGAAGCAATTCAGACCAGGAAGTGTTGAATTTTCACAAGGGCATCTGCCATCAGGCAGAGAAGGGTGCCTCCTCGAGGAGACGTAGATTATCAGAGACTGAAGTTCACCCATGGAGGTGCTGCTGAGCTCCTTTATGAGAGCCCTTGAGGACACACAAAAATAACCAGGGGATAATTTGAGGGTGGACTTAGTTCTAGGGCCAGTGTTTAAGAAGTTGGTAAAATTTAGGTAATCATGATCCAGTCATGCGTCACTTGGCGATGGGGATATGTTCTGAGAAATGCATCGTCGGGCGATTTTGTCATTACACGAACATCATAGAGTGTACCTACACAAACCTAGATGATATGGCCTACTACACACCTAGGCTATATGGTACAGGCTATTGTTTCCAGATACAAACCTGTACAGCACACTACTGTACTGAATACTGTAGGCAATTGGAACACAATGGTACTTATTTGTGCATCTAAATACAGAAAAGATATGATAAAAATATGCTGTTATAAGCTTATGGGGCCAGCTTGGTATATGCGATCTGTTTTTGACTGAGACATCATGGCTGTTTCTGTTCTAGGAACACAGAGAAAGTAAAAATCTGTGAGAAGGTCCTGGTAGATGGGGCTACAGAAATGTGTAAAAAGGACATTATGAACTGGGCTTTAAACGTTAAGTAGGAGTTTGTTAGGCTGACATGGGTTGGTGAGTATCTCAGATAGAGTCAGTATCCTTTCTAGAGTATCTCTTTTGCACCTTTGCACCTTTCCCCCAACACCCAGTATTAACTCAGTGCTTTCTTGTGCCATCTAGTTATGCTGGGGGGAGCAGCGTGGTCTTTGGGGTCTCTCTCCTGCTCAGTCTTCTCACAGTCATGCCCATGACGTCCATTGTAGACTGCTGGCCCCGTGCTTTTCCACTTTACCATGGGTGGGGCTTAGAGTTGGCCCCAAATGCTAGAACAGGGAGGAGACATCTCTGCCCATCTATGTCCATATTACAGATTCATATATGCACATCTAAGGGAGAGTGATTCTTATTTAACAGCAATACAAGTTCCACTTGAAGGCCCCTGTTACCGCTTTTCTTTACTGCCAGTGTCATGGTTAGACTGCTGGGCTGGGTGGACAGGCATGGAGAATGGTTGGCAGCGAATGCTGGATTACCAGATAGCGCAGGGCAGGGCAGGTGAATGAGGGGAGCTGAGATGCACCAACCAGCAGCTTGTGGGGCGGTACACAAACACTTTCAGGATGTCGAAGCCAGGCTTGAGCTGCTTCTCCTGGGGAGCCTCCAAATCCAGAGGCATGATGGCCGCACATCACATTGATCTGTCTGGTGCTATCAGGAGGGGCATGAACATTTTTGTCCGAAGCTGTCAAGAAGCACATGAATCTAATAGGCTGCCCAGAGTGAAGCAGCAGACTTGGGAACTTGAGTCCCACCTTTGATTCACCATTGCTCATGCAGATGGGACTCAATCTGTTCCCTAGTAGGGCTCTCAGGGGAGCCTGGCTTTCCTTTTCTACCATAAACCCTAGCTTTCTTCACACTTAGACCTGGGGATTTGGTGAATATCTGCAAAGATAAGAAGATGCCCTCTATGCCGGGCGCGGTGGCTCAAGCCTGTAATCCCAGCACTTTGGGAGGCCGAGACGGGCGGATCACGAGGTCAGGAGATCGAGACCATCCTGGCTAACATGGTGAAACCGCGTCTCTACTAAAAATACAAAAAACTAGCCGGGCGAGGTGGCAGGCGCCTGTAGTCCCAGCTACTGGGGAGGCTGAGGCAGGAGAATGGCGTAAACCCGGGAGGCGGAGCTTGCAGTGAGCTGAGATCTGGCCACTGCACTCCAGCCCGGGAGAAGGAGAAAGACTCCGTCTCAAAAAAAAAAAAAAGAAGAAGAAGAAGAAGATGCTCTCTTTTCTGTTAATCCTCTGATATCCTAGGTTTTGCGGGGAAGCAGAGCTAAGAAAGCGTGTGTAGATTGTGGTCACCTGGGTGATCTCTTGCACAGGACTATACACACACACAAACAAATGGTAGGAAGTGAAGGGGCTCCAGTTTGCTAAAGCAAACAACAACTATCTCTGTGCAGTTGCTCTGTTGGTCAGGCAGCAAATGGCTCTGCCACACAATTAGAACGATATAACCATTTTCTTTCAGTTTGCATGCCTCCTGCTGTTGCAGCACCTGTTCAGGAGACCCTGGGGGTTTTCCATCCTTGTACTCATAATCCTGCAGATTTGAGCTATGGACTATGCTCATTTCCCCCACTTTGGCTTCATGTAGTTTTTATTTGATGTGTGGAGGAATTAGAGAGTGCCATGTAGCTGTGCAAGGTGAACATCAGCTCATTAAACTTGCCAAGAATTGGACAGTCCATGAAGATTAATTATTGGCTCTGCCTTTTATGTGCTCTGTCATTAGGCAGACATCTCTGTTGCTCTGAGAAGTTAATACAAATACTTAATTAAAGCCAACTTTTCCTCTCTTTGGAGGCTATTCCAAAAGCTTCCTGCTTCTCAAAACATAGAAGACGCTTCACTGAGTGACCTCAGGAAGGTCCCAGCAAAGCACTATGGAAGAAATCGTGGGTGGGGTCAGGGAGCTGGGACTCTGCCTGGGGAAAGGGTGATCCTGTCCATCTCAGCTGGGGCTCTTATAACTCCCCTGCAGTGTTCCTGCCCAAAAAGTCAGAAGAGCCTAGAACTTGTGCTTGTTAACAGGCATGTTGATTTCAATGGAAGAAATAATCCCCAGGAAACCTATTGCATTGAATTCAAATGGATTTGTTTCTGCTGTGCTATTATTTAGTTAACTAAACCACAGACTTCTGCACATCAGGAAGTGAAAATGTACATTTTTGAAAGACTCAGATTTGAACCACTCAAAGCCAACCAATGTCTGTATTTGGGTCTGGTTGATTGGGTGGGGTAGCATGTTTTTTTGCTTTTGCTTTTTAGTAGAAGAGGCAGTATCTTTCACATGCGTTATTTGTAAAATGCCCGAAAAAAAGCTGTTTAAAATGGTATTTAGGTTCCTAGGCTAGCCCATAATGCTTGTTTAATCCATGCATGCTGAGCCACACAGCTGCTGCTTTGTTGGTCTACTGAAAACACATCCTACATCCTTTGTTTTGTAGCAGTGGCAGCCTCTGAACTCTGGAAAGGGTTATCCCTGGCCCACTTACCCCTGCTGGTCTGGCACACATTCTAGGTCCAAATGAATGGACTGGATCAAGTAGAGTCCACATGTCTTTCACTCACTCTTTGAGCATACAGCCTGTCCCAGCCACTGCACTAGGAGGTTAGGATACTGAGATGAATAAACTGGACTGCTGCCTTGAAGGAGCCCATGGGTTCGTGAAAAAGGTAGATGAGTCAGTCAGCTGTTTCACTGCAGTGTGAGGCTCAAGCTGCTTTGGGAGCACAGAAGGGATTATGTCCACAAAGATGCTCCTGGTTAGAAAGAAGAAATCAAAGTAGGGAGTGAGGCAGCAATACCCAAACAGCAGTTATTTCATGTGTGTAACTCATCAAATAATAATTTAAAGAACTGTGAGTTTGCAGAACACTTTACATGCATTCAAATGAATTTGATCCTCACACCAGCCATGAAAGGTAGCATTTGTATTTTACCTGATTTGTTTAGCATGCCCTAATTGAGTGCCCACTGTGTGCTGGCAGTGTGCTAGGCTCTGGGAGAGCAGTGAACAGAGCCAGGTCCCTGCCCATGTGCACCTTGCCCTCTAGTAGGAGGCCACGCTATCCTCCATTGGTGTGACTTCTCTGTGATCATACAGCTAGTTAGGGAGGCAACAGTTGGTACTGGGCCTTCTATGCAATCGGCTTTTCCACCCTATAACTCACCCACTACATTGAGAACACATTTTTCTAACACTTTTTCCAGCATCCCCCAGATAACTCTGCTTGTTCTATTGGCAACAAATGACCAACACCAACAAGCAGAGGTTGTCACTAGACATACAATAATGTGAGATTTCAGCAGTGCTAAAACTAGGAAACATTTCGGATTCCAGAACAATGGTGTACAGGAATGAAGAGGTGGGGGAAATACACCCTGTGAAGGAAGGGGAACACTTCCCCTTATACCCAGCTAATATTGAAAGCTTGGAAATGACTGAGTTAAGCCAGCCCACCATGTGCCTTATTATAGCTTGTTCCACCTATAGCTGTTGTCTGGCATTTTTTAACAATCATAGACATTTTCAGCATATATTAAGTCATTTTTATTTTGCTGTTTGATATATAGCTGAAGTTGGCAGGATTGGCTTACTTCGCCTTTATTGGAGCACCACACAAAGTGTGCACTGATAAATGTTTGTTCAACAACTAGCTTTCTAGGAAAGATACGCATGCAGATATATAAGCACATACATTTGTCATAAATTTTGCTGATACAAAGTGTGTAGCACACAATTCACAAATAAATATAAAGTAGGCAACACTCTTGATTGTAAATTTCAATAGCCAATTGATTCTTACAAAAAAAGGCTTTTGTGGATTTCTGCTGAACCTTTGTATCCATAGTCAACCTGTGGTTGTAATTCAACCATGATTTGACAAAAATCAAACTACGAACTAACGTTTGATTACTACCCCATTCAGCAAAGTCACTCAAGGCATTAACAAATGAGTGTAGTTCTAACATGAATGCTGGTCGATGTTTTTGTTTACTCTGAATGAACAGAAGGAAAACCATCAAGATGTGGAAACTTCATTCATTAGTCAGTATGAGTGATGGTACTGAATTAGATAATCAGTATTTTTGAATTGGCTCTCCCAATATTTTTGCATCCTGAAAGAATATTTCCTCAATTTTTGGTGCTACTCACAATCTAGGAGCTACAGATCCACTTTTAAGTCTTATGACACACTTTTACATTGATCTGCATCGTCAGTATTTCCTGTCACCTTTTAAAGTAGAGACAAGCAAGAAAAAAGAAGCCCTGACTTTTAGTGTTTGCCATTTTTTGTGGTGTAAATACTCCTCGTATGGCTGATTTCCAATGTGACATTACTGAGCACATTGACGGGAAGAGATGTGCATATATATCATTATGTAGTACTTTGACAATACAGGTCCAATGGAAGAAAATAGCTCCCAGATCATAGGTAATAACAAAATATAGTAAATTTATTAGAAAGAGATGCTTTGAGTATTTATCACCTTTGTTTTTAATATAATTTATTGCAATTTTATATAATTTAGATTTTGGGGTTTTTTTTTTTTTTTTTTTTTTTTTGAGATGGATTCTTGCTCTGTCACGCCGTGAGCCACCGTGCCCAGCAATTTAGTTTTTAATAATAGCTGTATTTAACGACCAGCTTACAAAATCCTGAAAATTTAACAGTCAGCTCCCATGGGCTAGTACAAACTGGCTCTAGCACCCCACTACTGTCTGCATATTATTCCCATTTAAGTGGAAAAAATTAGTTTCTTCTCATAAAGTGCTGTGACACTTACCTTCTAAAATGAAACTTATGGCCAGACGCAGTGGCTGATGCCTGTGATCCCAACATTTTGGGAGGCTGAGGCGGGTGGATCACAAGGTCAGAAGTTCAAGACCAGCCTGGCCAACATGGTGAAATCCTGTCTCTACTAAAAATACAAAAATTAGCCTGGTGTGCTGTTGCGCACCTGTAATCCCAGCTACTTGGGAGGTTGAGGCAGGAGAATTGCTTGAACCCAGGAGGCAGAGGTTGCAGTGAGCTGAGATCATGACACTGCACTCCAGCTGGGTGACACAGCAAGACTCCATCTTGAAAAAATAATAAAATAAAATATAAAATGAAGCATATAAACAGGTGTCCAATATATGTATGTCGAATGAATGAATTTAGAAGAATATTTAATCAAAGCGTGTCTTGATTTTTACAAAATCATACAACTGAATATAGAATAACATCTGAACTAGCAAATACTGTACTTACTGTAATTAGTCTCTGTTCTCTGCTAGTGTGATTTTCCACCCTTCCTCTAAAGGTACAGCTTGAATTTTGAAACTAGATCCCTACAATTTGATCCTATCTTGTTTGACTTGGAAGAATAACTCATAACAAAGCTGATTTTTAAAATACTGGTAGGTTCCTTAAGACCCTGAGTGTGATGTCTGCTCAGGTGAGCGTCTGCTAATTAGCTAGCTGGGATCTGGTCCTTGGGGGACTTGTTTTACCAGCTGCTTCAGGTTGTTTACTCTATAAGACACTCACCTTTATCCCTGCAATTAATTAGGGGTGGGGCCTTCACAGTCTTGCTTTTTATTCACAAATGACAAACAACTTCCCCCATCAGCACCCTCCTCTCCACAGTGTTATTCTTCTGTAAGAGATCTGTTTGTGGGTTACAGAAGGCAAGTCTAGAGCTGTACTGAAGTCATTGCTTTGCAGGCACAGAATAAGGTAGCCATCCATCAGATGAGCAGGGACCTGTGGCACAACTGTTCGTCTTTCATTTATTCTCATTCATTCTCACTCATTCAAATAATTAATAAGTAAGTACCAAGTGCCCACCTGGAATCTGAGCAGTGTGATTATTATTATTATTATTTTGGAAACAGAGTCTTGCTTTGTCACCCAGCCTGGAGTGCAGTGGCATGATCGCAGCTCCCTGAAGCCTCAAACTCCTAGGCTCAAGTAATCCTCCTGCCTCAGCCTCCCAAGCAGCTGGGACTACAGGCGTGCACCACCACACTTGGCTATTTTTTGTGTGTTTTTTCAGAGACAAGGTTTCGCCTAGGCTGGTCTTGAATTCCTGGCTCAAGCAATCTGCCCACCTCAGCCTCCCAAAATACTGGGATTATAGGCATGAGTCACTGTGCCCGGCCATGAATTCTTAATACTTAAAAAACTTCATTGACTTTTTCTTACAGAGGCAAAGCATAATCACTGACTGTAGAAGACAGTAATGAAATACATATAAGCAAAGACAAAAGAAAAACATCCATAATTCACTATCTCAAAGATGTTCACTAAGTCTTTCAGACTGTCAGGCCTCTGAGCCCAAGCTAAGCCATCACATCCCCAGCGACCTGCATGTAGACATCCAGATGGTCTGAAGCAACTGAAGATCCACAGAAGTGAAAATAGCTTAACTGATGACATTCCACCACTGTGATTTGTTTCTGCCCCACCCTAACAGATCGATGTACTTTGTAATTTCCCCTACCCTTAAGAAGTTTCGGCCGGGCGCGGTGGCTCAAGCCTGTAATCCCAGCACTTTGGGAGGCCGAGACGGGCGGATCACGAGGTCAGGAGATCGAGACCATCCTGGCTAACACAGTGAAACCCCGTCTCTACTAAAAATACAAAAACTAGCCGGGCGAAGTGGCGGGCGCCTGTAGTCCCAGCTACTCGGGAGGCTGAGGCAAGAGAATGGCGTAAACCCGGGAGGCGGAGCTTGCAGTGAGCTGAGATCCGGCCACTGCACTCCAGCCTGGGCGACAGAGCGAGACTCTGCCTCAAAAAAAAAAAAAAAAAAAAAAAAAAAAAAAAGAAGTTTCTTTGTAATTCTCCCCGCCCTTGAGAATGTACTTGGTGAGCTTCACCCCCTGCCCCCAAAACATTGCTCTTAACTTCACCGCCTATCCCAAAACCTATAAGAACCAATGATAATCCCACCACCCTTTGCTGACTCCTTTTTCAGACTCAGCCTGCCTGCACCCAGGTGAAATAAACAACCATGTTGCCCACACAAAGCCTGTTTGGTGATCTCTTCACACGGACACGTGAAACACAGACTTTTTAGTGCCTATATAACATAAGGTTGCAAAATTAGGCCCATACTCAATATATTAGGTTGGGGGTTTTTTAACTTAAAAATATATAATGTAAAAAAGTTACTTAAAAACTTTTTTAAAATGTATTTTAGCGATAAAGTTTTGCTCTGTCTCCCAGGCTGGAGTGCAGTGGTGCTATCATCGCTCACTGTAACCTCTTACTCCTGGGTTCAAGCTATCCTGACTCAGCCTCCCGAGTACCTGGGACTGCAGGCGTGAGCCACCGAGACCTGCTAAGATTTACTTTTAGTGAGACTTTAACACTAGTTAGTCCAAGGAGGAGACAAAATGTTCCTTTAGACTCATTGTCGTGAAGGGAAATGAAGTGACCCTTTTTGTAGTCCTGTCCACTCTGGAAGGGCAGCGCTGGTGTGGAAGAAACCGAGTGGCCACCACAGGCCCTTCTGCATAGAATATGCTGTTCATGGAGTAAGGCAGTTGGAGGCCTTGGAATCTTGTTGTTTCTTTCTTGTGGTGTCCATTGGATCGGAACCTGGAATTTTGGAAATTAGACTGTTGTTAATTAATGCATATTTCTGTAGTTGCTTCCTTTAGCTTAGTGGTAAAATTTTTGGCCAGACGCAGTGGCTTACGCCTGTAATCCCAGCACTTTGGGAGGCTGAGGCGGGTGGATCACGAGGTCAGGAGTTTGAGACCAGCCTGGGCAATATGGTAAAACCCTGCCTCTACTAAAAATACATAAATTAGCCAGAAAAATACAAAAATTAGCCGGGCGTGGTGGTGGGCGCCTGTAATCCCGGCTACCTGGGAGGCTGAGGCAGAAGAATCCCTTGAATTCCAGCTACCTGGGAGGCAGAGGTTGCAGTGAGCTAAGATCGCACCACTGCACTCCAGCCTGGTTGACAGAGTGAGACTCCGTCTCAAAACAAACAAACAAAAACAACAACAAAAACAAAAAAAATGCATGGTTGTGGTATTACCCTGTGCTAAGAAGAAACAGAAAAGAGCTTTAGCAGCATCATTGCCTTTAAAATAGAAGGAGCAGTGATCTCCTGGGACCCAGCCAGGGGAAGAGGCGGCCAAGGTCAGAGTTCTCCTCTGAACAACTCTCCATCTAATGGATGCCTGTAGGCTTCGCAGTCTCCTTTTGTCTCAGAGCAAATTGAGAGATGCTAAGATTAGGCTCTGAGCTCAACAGTTGATAAAAAATAAATAGAGGGAGGCAGGCAGCCTGGGGTGGGGTGGGGGTGGGCTCCTTCACGGAAGCTGGCGAGCAGCAGGGAGGAGGCACGCTCTCCCCACCTCTGTCCTTCCCTCTTCTGCCCTTCCCCCAGGGGTCATAGTCCACACCCACTATCACCTGTAGCCTAGGCCTCTGTTTCCTCTGAGCTGCTGACACTTGTGGCCAGCTTCTTATGCAGCAGTTCTACCTGATATCCCGCGACCCTCTTCACACTGAACAACGAAAAGGGAGCTCATTGCTACCCCACATCATCAACTCCCCTCCTGCTGTAGGTCCCCTCTTTTTCTTTTTACTGTCTCTACAATCTGTCTCCACTGTCTGTCCCACTGCTACCAGCTTGGCTCAGGCCCTCATTATTTCTCACCTGTATTAGCACAATCCCCTCCTTTGAAGACACTGTCCCTGCCTGCAGCCCGGCCCCTCACAATGATCCATGTTCTGGTGAGCTGGCTACAGCCTTGCTACTGCATGTGGGGTCCCCAGACTGGCTGCTTCAGCATCACCCGGAAATGTGTCAGAAATGAAGAATCACCGCCCCCATGTTCTCAATCAGTGAGGGTCCTGTCTGAAGACAGAAAGCCCCATTAATTTGAATAAGGAAAATTTGATATAACAAATGGGCAAATGGATAAACAAATTGTATCCATTCATGCAATGGAAACTTACTCAGGGAGCAATATGAATGAATCCCAAGGGCATTATGCTAAATGAAGCACTCAAGTCTCCAAAGGTTATAGGTAGCATGATTCTGTTTATAAGACATTCTAGAAAAGGCAAAACTTTAGGACCAAGTTCAGTGAGTTCTAGTGACTAGGAGGAAAGGGAGGATTTTATTACAAAGGGACAACGTGAAGGAATTCTGGTGGGTTTGGAAGTGCTGTGTACCCTCATTTTTAGGTTGGGTACAGTTGTCTACACTTGTATTAAAACTCATGGAACTGTACACCAAAGAAAGCCAAGTGGACTGCAGGTAAATTAAAAATAATAAATAAATATAGTCGTGCATTATAAACCATTGAATAAAATCAGAAACCATACGTTCATATTGATAGAACTAAGTAAATATAAAATATCTTCCCCCAAACACTACAAAACAGGGAAATATTAACTTTAGAGTGGAGAAGCCTGGTCAATCCACTTTAATAGAGTGATTAAAGGTAACATCATCAGTAATATACGAAGGAGAATCACTTGCCATCTGATGAGATGCAACGTGAAGATCACAGTCAGGGCCAGTTTCATGGACTTCTGCAGTAGCACAGGGCCCAGTGCTCAGAAGGGGCATATGTTTGGTTTAATGCTCTGCTGTCGCTTTCTTGAAAGTCTTAGTAATTGTTTAATGAGGGGTCCGTCTACAGTATTTTCATTTTGCAGTGATCCCTGCATGTAATGTAGTTGATTCTGAACACGGCATCCTTTCTGTGATTTTCCTGCCAGAGATGTGTAACCTGAATTTGATCATGGTGAAACATCAGGCAAAGCAAAATGAATGGGCATTTTACAAAATCAGTTGCTTGGTCCCTTCACAAGTGTCAAAGTCACGAAAGTCAATGCAAGATGGAGGACCTGTTTCATGTTGGAGGATGCTAAGGTAACATGACAAGTAACTGCAATGCAGGTTTCTCTATCGGGTCCTTTGGCAACAAAAGTGTTGTTGGGACAACTCATGAAACTTGACTGAGATCTGAAGATGAGATAGCAGGAATGTACCAGAGTCAGCTTTCCTATCCTGATGGTTGAATTGTGATTGTGTAGGAGAATGTCTTTGTATGTCAAACTCCCAAACTTAAATATTTAAGGGTGATGGGGCACCATGTGGGTGTCTTACACCCAAATAGTTCAGGGCAGAAATTCATTGTGTTCTTTTTGCAACTTCTCATGAAGTTTGAGGTTGTTTCAAACAAGAAAGAGTGATGGGGACGAGACAGAGTGATGGGGGAGAGGGAAGGCTTCTCTAATGAGGTGACATTTGACCAAGACCTGAATGAAGTGAAAGAGCAAGTCACTGAGTATCTGGAGGAAGAACATTCTAGCCAGAGGGAGCAGAATGCACCAGGGGAGTGAGGAGGGCACATGCCCAAAGTGTTCTGAGAAATAGCCAGGAGGCCAGGAGGCTCATGCAGAGACAGGGAATGAGAAAGTGGTAGGAGGTGAGGTCGGAGAGGTGATGGGGACCGAATCAAGTCCCAGCAAGGATGCTTGGTTTTGTTCTCTGTGCTGGGAGATATTGGAGGGTTGGCCAGAGGAGTGACATGACACGACTTGTATTTTACAAGGATGGCTCTGGCTGCTGTGTGGAAAATAGATGACAGAGAGGCAGGGGTGGAAGCCAGGACAACAGTTGGGAGACTGTGGGAACAATTCACTCTCTGGTGGATAACTGTGGTGCAGGAACCTCCAGGAAGACTGTGAAGAGCCACTGCCAGCCCACAGCACAGATCACTGGACTGGCTCTGCCTCAGCAGCAGTGATGCCATCTGACCACTCCTGCATCTCATGCCCGTCCTCCCTTGGAGGCCTGCCAAGAGGTGTCCGGCACAGAAGCTGCTCATCAAAGGGCAGTTCTGATCATGACTTGCTAGAAAGGTTGAAAAGCCAGCTGGTTGCATTTTTAATTGAATATTTCATTATTTCGCACAAGTGCTAAAGTACCTTTTTAAATTAATTATTATAGAACCAAAGACAAGCTCAGGGAGAAATAGTGTAACCATCAGATTTTGTTTTACTGCCTGGAGCTGCCTGATGACTCCAGGCACTTTTGTCCTGTGCAGAGTTTGCATCCTCAATGCCCTTGAATGAAAGGGTCTTGAGGTTTTATCTGGTTCTACCCAACAACAACCAAAAAAATTTGAGCATTGATCTGTGATTTTTGGACCCAAAAGGACTTTGGTGGAAAATGATTCCAGTCCCCTTTTTTCTGGATCCATCAGATGAGTGATAATTTAGAATTCAGTTGGTTTTGTTTTGCTCCAAACTTATTCTCATAAAGTTCCAATGATAAAAAGATGTGGACTTAGGTGCTAGGAGTTGTGTTCGGCTTTCTTCTTGGAACACCCAGTGGTCTTAATGACATATCTAAAAGACAATTTCATATCATTTTTTGTTTGGACAAGAATGATGCTTTAATCTATTACATGATTCTTTTCAAACATAAATATCCACATATGGTATTATGTGTAAAACAGACATTTTTAAAATCCAAGAGCAGGCTTACACTTGAAGAGCAACATTTTAAAACTGTTTCATCCCTACTTTTAATAAATGCATATCTATTATAAAGTGCATTTCTAATGTGATCCTAAGCCTCTGTGATAGTTAATCCCCAGTTTACAAAGCAGAGATCCAGCTTGGTTAGAGGATGCTTTGCTCTAGGTCAGAGACAAAGCCAGTGACCTTGGCAATGAAGTAGCTAGTTAGAGTTGAGTGTTTTCCAGGTCAGCACAAGAGATGATGCACTGCCAAACAGAGCTGTGGTCAGTGATTTTGTTGGTTTGATAGTGACTGAACTGGTTTTTATTCATCCCATAGTGCCTGTTCTTATATTCACTGAGAAGGATGGTTTATGTTCAAATTCTGTTTGAAGAGATTTATAGCATTCAGAGGGTAGAGATGAAAATATGATCTTCTCCTTAACTTTTAGGATTATAATTCTGGGGAAGATGAATGATCATTTAATTCTAAAAACACAACAAAAAATATTTAAGCTTTAATGTAATAGCATTGCCATGAATTTAATCTTTCAAACAATTTACACAAAATGTTAGGCATTGCTATGGTCTATATGTGGTCTATATGTGACCCTCAAAATTCATATGTTAAAACTTAATCACCAATGGGATAATATTAAGAGATGGGGCCTTTAGGAAGTGATTAAGTCATGAATGGATTAATACTCTGATAAAAAGAGGTTGAAGGGAGCATTCTAGAAGTGCCTTTTTGGATGAGTTTGCATCCTTTGTAGGGACATGGATGCAGCTGGAAACCATCATTCTTAGCAAACTATCACAAGAACAGAAAACCAAACACCGCATGTTCTCACTCATAGGTGGGAACTGAACAATGAGATCACTTGGACTCGGGAAGGGGAACATCACGCACTGGGGCCTATCATGGGGAGGGGAGAGGGGGGAGGAGGGAGGGCTTGCATTGGGGAGTTATACAAGATGTAAATGATGAATTGATGGGTGCTGACGAGTTGATGGGTGCAGCACACCAACATGGCATAAGTATACATATGTAACAAACCTGCACGTTATGCACATGTACCCTAGAACTTAAAGTATAATAATAATAATAAAAAAAAAAAAAAAAAAAAGAAGTGCCTTTTTGCCCTTTTCACCCCTTCCACCATGTGAGGGTACAGCAAGAGGTCCCACACCAGACACCAGTTGTAAGTGTCTTGATCTTGGATCTCCCAGTCTTCAGAACTATAAGAAATAAATTTCTCTTTTTATAAATTATCCAGTTTCAGATATTTTGTTATGTCAGCACAAATAGATCAAGACAGGCATGCTTACAGCATGTTGTGATATGTCAAATTTGGAGTAGCTGTGTCAAAAATCATGGGTATTTCCTGTGGCTATAACTTATGTTTGTGTCTTATTTCCTGAAACCATTCATAGATCTACTTACTTGGATCACATACTTCCAATACATTTTGTCACCTTAATAGACTGAATTAAATCAAAATTTCTGGGTCTTCATTATACTAGCCATGTGACTTTAAGTGTCTATGCATGTGAATATTCTCATTGGTGGTCTAATTCTGATCTATAGGTTACTGCCATTTATGGTCTGAATAGTGTCCCCCCAAATTCATATGTTGACGTCCTAACCCCAAAACCTCAGAATGTAACTATTTGGAGATAAGGTCTTTAAATAGGCAATTAAGTTACAAGAAGATCTTTAGGGTGGTTCCTAATCCAACATGACCAGTGTCCTTATAAGAAGAGGGAGTTGTGACACAGATATGTACATGCATAGAGGAAAGACCAAATGAAGATACTGGAAGAAGATGGCCATCTACAAGCCAAGGAGAGAATCCTCGGAATGAAACCAGCTGAACTTGATCTTGGACCTCAAACCACCAAAACTGTTAGGAAGTAAGTTTCTGTTGTTTAAGCCAACCAGTGTGTGTTACTTTGTTATGGAAGCCCTATAGATGAATACAGATTTTGGTACTGAGAGTGGGGTGCTGATATAACAAATACCAAAAAATTCAAAGTGACTTTTGAACTGGGTAAGGCTAGAAGAGTTTTGAGGCCATATTAGAAAAACCTAGTTCCCCAAAGAGCCTGTTGATAGAAATATGGACATTAAATATGCTTCTGGTGAGGTCTCACATGGAAACGAGGAACATGTTTTGGGCACTGGAGGAAAGATGATCCTTGTTACAAAGTGGCAAAGAACTTGGCTGAATTGTGTTCTAGTGTTTTGTGGAAGATAAAACTTGTAAGTGACAAACTTGGGTATTTAGCTGAGGAAATCCCTAAGCAAAATGTTGAAGGTGTGGCCTGGTTTCTCTTTACCACTTACAGCAAAATGTGAGAGCACAGAGTTCAGTTGAAGAAGAAAATGATAAGCAAAAAGGAACGAGAATTTGAAGACTTGGAAAATTCTCACCTATGTATATTGCAATACATGAAGAGTTAGGTTAAAAGAATATATTTAGGATGGTCTCTAATTCAATATGACCAGTGTTATACAGTATTGAATAACAATACTGTCTTTTTTGTTACAGGGTAGCTATGATGATCAAATGCAATAGGTCATATATTACAATGTAATAGGTTGTACTCTAAGAGCTTGGTAAACTATAAATTGTTCTACAAAGATAAGGTGCAACAAAGATAAGATGAGGCTTGATCTTTAAAGCCTCAATCCAGTTCTCTTTCTAATATAATGTTATCTCATGCCAAAGACTTCTAGACTTCCAGCAAATCAGATCAACAAGCATTTAATTAAATAATCTGAACAGCACATGAATAGATACAGTAAGGTGGCCAGCACAGTGGCTAATGCCTGTAATCTCAGCACTTTGGGAGGCCAAGGCAAGAGGACTGCTTGAGGCCAGTAGTTCGAGACCAGCCTGGGCAATATAGAGAGACCTCATCTCTACAAAACATAACAAAATAAAAAAATTAGCTAGGTGTGGTGGTGTGCATTTGTAGTTCCAGCTACTTGGGAGCCTGAAGTGGGAAGATCACTTAAACCTCAGAGTTTGAGGCTGCAGTGAGCTATGATCATCACTGCACTCCAGCCAGGGCAATGGGGTCTCAAAATAAGCAATAGAAAATAAGAAGAAGGCACAGTCTTTCCTCTATAGTATCTAGAAAGCAAAAAATAAACATATATCTCAGCTTTTAAACTACACAGCAATCTTGGAATAATACATTTTCAGCTTTCCACATTAATTAATTGGTTAACCTCTAAAGCAAGTTGGTATTCTTCCTAGTATCTTTTGGGGAAAATTACAAAAGCAAATTCAATTTAGAATCTTATAAACTTTTATTTGTTGTTGGTTTGGCACAGACACATTTTTTTTTTTCTTTATAACTTCTATTATTCTCTTAGAAGGGCCAGGTTTTCAAATCAGAGGCTGACATCACAGTCTGCAGCTCCTGCCAAATATAAAAGTTTCCGATGGAGAATATTTGCAAATTTGGTCACTGATTTAATTAAAAACGTTCCCAGGAAGTGTAACAGAACAAGTTTTCAGATCTTTGTTTGCAATTGTGAAGCAGTCTGGAAGCTTGAGCAGTGATGTCTACCTTTGGTACAACTTCTTAGGAAGCTCAAAGCATGGAGCCTCCTGAGAGTGGAAAGCTTTCATCTTTTCGTTCCTCATTCAGCCTCACCATTGCTTTTGGAAAACCACATCTGCTGGAATATAAGGGCTAAAATTCTGTCTTCCCCTAGTCACAGGGGTAAAAACTTTCACAAAATGAATAATAATAATAATAATAAATAATTAGGAGCTGGGCATGGTGTCTCACGCCTGTAATCCCAGAACTTTGGGAGGCTGAGACAAGAGGATCACCTGACATCAGGAGTTCGAGACCAGCCTGGCCAACAGGGTGAAACCCTGTCTCTCCTAAAAATACAAAATTAGCCTAGTGTGGTGGCACATGCCTGTAATCCCAGCTACTGGGGAGGCTGAGGCAGGAGAATTGCTTGAACCCAGGAAGCAGAAGTTGCAGTGAGCCAAGATCATGCCACTGCACTCCAGCCTGGGTGACAGAGGAAGACTCAGTCTCAAAAATAAATAAAAAAATAAATAATGGGAAGAGAAGAGAGAAGATAATTGAAGGACACTCAGAAACCTTTCCCATCATGTCAGAAATTTACCAGCTACATGAACATTTTCTTCCGAGACAGTATCTGCATGGATCATATCAACTGACTCATCTTCATGAGAGTAATTCTTTTTTTGTAAACCTTTTTGCTTTCTAAGGAATCTACTTTAAAGAAAAGATCCTTGGATACAATGGCCCCTTACTACAGTTCTGTGAGGTGTTATGGAAACATACTCTCCATCAGTGATTTAAGGGAGTCCAATGGTGAATTATTTTGTAAAGTGTAGAATTTTCTTCCCATTTGAAAAGTCTCCCAGTCACTTTTGAGTTTTAAGTTTGGATTTTCATGTATTTGTCTCAAAGTCAGAGACATAAATCAACACATGACCCCAAAGGAATACTGGAGGACTACACAGGGGTCACTGGCAGAGCAAATCTGTTCTGATTCCACAGCACCCATCTCCACCCATGACAGAGCCGCAGTGTGGGACAGTGCCTCCGTTCCTATAAAGAAAAGCCACTCTCAGTATGTTTGGCTGTGCTGTCATGCACTACTACACACATCCCAAGAACCCCAGATACTGAGAAAAGAGAAGTTGCTTTCCCAAAACAGGGTTTGTTCGTATGATCAGTTCATGATCCTTTCTCTCCCTTTATCTTTCTTAACCTTAAAAAACCAGTTTTACTATTCATCCATCTTAACAAGGTAAATTAGCCAAAACCTTACCACACCACCTTTACATTTTCATCTTCCCCCTTTTAGCTGCCTTTAGCAGCCTTATGGATGGGGTTTCACATCTCCCTATATTCTGTACAGGCTGTGTGTGTGCATGCATGTGCCTGTGTGTGATATGTCTGTGCGTGTGTATCTGTACCTGTATGTGTGTGTATCTGTGTCTGTCTCTGTGTCCCTGTGCGTGTGTATCTCTGTGTCCCTTTGTGTGTGCGTGTCTATCTGTGTGTTTCTGCGTCACTGTGTATGTATCTATGTTTGTCTCTCTGTGTGTGTATCTCTCTGTCTCTGTGTCCCTGTGTGTGTGTGTGTGTGTATCTGTCTCTGTGTTCCTCTGTGTGCATATCTGTGTGTTTCTGTGTCCCTGTGTGTATGTATCTACGTCTGTCTCTGTGTGTGTGTGTGTATCTCTGTCTCTGTGTCCCTGTGTGTGTGTATCTGTGTCTGTCTCTGTGTCCCTGTGCGTGTGTATCTCTGTGTCCCTGTGCGTGTGTATCTCTGTGTCCCTGTGCATGTGTATCTCTGTGTCCCTTTGTGTGTGCGTGTCTATCTGTGTGTTTCTGCGTCACTGTGTATGTATCTATGTTTGTCTCTCTGTGTGTGTATCTCTCTGTCTCTGTGTCCCTGTGTGTGTGTGTGTATCTGTATCTGTCTCTGTGTTCCTCTGTGTGCATATCTGTGTGTTTCTGTGTCCCTGTGTGTATGTATCTATGTCTGTCTCTGTGTGTGTGTGTGTGTGTGTATCTCTGTCTCTGTGTCCCTGTGTGTGTGTATCTGTGTCTGTGTGTGTGTGTATCTGTGTGTGTGGAGGGGGGTGGTGGGTATGTGTGGTGTGTTTCTCTATACTCCTCTTCTTTTCTCCCTAAGTGACTGTGCCCAGATCGCTTCTCTACTCCTTCATATAAAAAGCAAAGGGCTTTGGGGAGGCTGAGGCAGGAGGTTCACTTGAGCTCAGGATTTAGAGACTAGCCTGGGCAACATAGTGAGACCTCGTCTCTGCAAAATACTTTAAACAAAAATTTGAAAAAGCAAAGAGCCTTGGGTAATACTGACAGTAGTCACAGCTAGCGTCCACATGCATCTTCCTGTGTGTGCGTCAGGCAGCTCATCACCTGTGTATCTGTGGACCACTTTAATCCTCATCAGAACCATACGAAGGTGGAACTATTAACCTCATTTTACAGATGAGGAAACGGATACGTAAACTCTTGTAAAGAAATCCAGATGAGGCCGGGCGCACTGGCTCACGTCAGTAATCCCACCACTTCGGGAGGCCAAAGCAGGTGGATCACTTGAGGTCAAGAGTTCAAGACCAGCCTGGTCAAAATGTTGAAAACTCGTCTCTACTAAAAATACAAAAGTTAGCCAGGCGTGGTGGTGTGTGCCTGTAATCCCAGCTACTTGGGAGGCTGAGGCAGGAGAATTGCTTGAACCCAGGAGGTGGAGGTTGCAGGGAGCCAAGATTGCACCACTGCACTCCAGTCTAGGTGACAGAGTGAGACTCAGCCTCAAAAAAGAAAAAACCAAACAAAAAGAAATCCAAAGGAATGAACAATGAAGAATACACTGTCCCTCAAATGTGCTCTCCTCTCAGGCTCACGTTCTTCAGTATACACACATATGCTTACTATATGCAACTATTCTAGTACTATACATTACTACCGTTTCTTAGCTCATTCACCTTAGAGACAAATGGATAGTAAAATTGTTTTTTTTAGAGTTAGGAAAGGAAAAAAGAGGAGGAGAGGGGTCATGAGTTGATTATATAAACAAAGCTTGTTTTGAAGAAGTAGCTTTTCTTTTCCGTGTGTGTGTGTGTGTGTGTGTGTGTGTGTGTGTATGTGTGTGTGTGCGTGCGTGTGTGTGTAGAGAGAGAGAGAGAGACAGAGTATATATAGAGCACAGGTTTGGAAAAATCCCTCTACCATAAAATACTTCATTGCATCCTTCCTGTAATGTATTCATGAACCTGTAGCTTTCCTTCCTTCCTCCAAGGTAGTCTCCGGGGACAACAGTCGTGAGTTGACCTGCTCACAGAGTGTCTAGGTGGCACTGGCACCCAGTAATCACATTAAAATTTTCCTTAAGATTCTCTTCCACCTCAAGACTTGAAACTTGGCAGCCGGCTACCTGGTAAAGCACACATCTTCATGGTACATTACTGCCACCTAGAGCTGAAATATTAAAACATAGATTCTAGATAAAGCAAAACAGAACAAAGCAAAATAAAAAGTCACGCCCAGCCCTGTCCTAAAGCAAGCCGTTTTAGTCCAAGCAGTTTAGATTAAAAATATAATGGACTTTAAGATGAAATTCCTTTCTTCAAGATGTCCAGCTTCCCATCTCTGAAAGTGGGTTACCATCCAATAATACTAAAATTAAAAAGCTCAAATTTAGTAGCTCTCAAAATAAGGAAGAAGGAATTTAGAGAGAGAGACAGAGAGAGAACATGTTTTGAAAAGTAAACCTTTGCAGTTGTAGCCATCATTTGAAAGATGAAGAGACTGAAGTTCAAAACTGTAGCGCATTTCTTTTTTTTCTTTGTTTTTTTTTTTTTGAGACAGAATCTTGCTCTGTCTCCCAAGCTGGAGTGCAGTGGCGCGATCTCGGCTCACTGCAACCTCCACTTCCCAGGTTCAAGTGATTCTCCTGCCTCAATCTCCCAAGTAGCTGGGATGACAGGTGCCCGCCAGCACGCCAGGCTAATTTTTTGTATTTTTAGTAGAGACAAGGTTTCGCCTGTTAGCCAGGCTGGTCTTGAACTCCTGACCTCAGGTGATCTCTCTGCCTTGGCTTCCCGAAGTTCTGGGATTGCAGGCATGAGCCACCACACCCTGCCTGTACCAGATTTCTTGAGTTCAAATCACTAGCAAGCAGTTCTGGCAAGATGGAATACAGGGTTCTGGTTTTTTATTCCAAAATGAAATCATAGCATAGAATCAGTGTAAGCCTTAACATAACTCCACAATTAATGGTGGCCTTCCAACTGCTCCACCCACAGTCCTGGGGGGTTGTGTCCATGTACTGTTCTGTGTGAAGGTCACCCTCGGTAAAATCTAGTGGCTTTGGAATTCTTTCCTGGGAGCAACGTTGGGTATACACCCATCTGTGCACATCCTCTCCTCCATCCAGCAGATGCTTGTCAGACAGTGACTGAGGTTAGAGGGCAAAGTCTGTGATAGCAGAAGTGAATGGAGACCCTGATCTACAAGGGCAAAGACCATAAAACAAGCTTTATTATACCGTGTTGTCTCCCACCATTCCTCAATCTGGGAGGTGTAAGGAAGTTGTTCTTATTAAGAGAAGATGTGGCCCAGATGGAGGGAAGGAAGGAGAGTCTGCTTTGTGATCTTTCTTGTGCTTGGACCTCACTGGAGAAGTCTATGGACCTATTCTTAAAATAATGGTTTCAAATGCATAAAAGGAAATACATAGGATTGTAAAGGAAACCAATTACGCGCAAGTGAAGTAACCACATTCTTAAAAAATATGTGATACTGTACATGTGTGTCTTAGTCATCTTGCTACGATAACAAACAAGCTGCCCATAGACTGGGCGGCTTAAGCAACAGGCAATGATTTCTTATAGATCTAGAGGCTAGAAGTCCAAGATTAAGATGCTGGTGAGAGACAGGACTAGCTGGATTTCCTAGGCTGACTAAGAATCCCTAAGCCTAGCTGGGAAGGTGACCACATCCACCTTTAAACAGGGCGCTTGCAACTTAACTCACACCTAACCAATCAGGTAGTAAAGAGAGCTCACAAAAATGCAAATTAGGCAAAAACAGGAGGTAAAGAAATAGCCAATCATCTAATGCCTGAGAGCACAGGGGGAGGGACAATGATCAAGATATAAACCCAGGCATTTGAGCTGGCAATGGCAACCCCCTTCGGGTCCCCTCTCTTTGTAAGGGAGCTCTGTTTTCACTCTTTTAAATCTTGCAACTGCACACTCTTCTGGTCCGTGTTTGTTACCACTTGAGTTGAGCTTTGGCTCACTGTCCACCACTGCTGTTTGCGGCCATCGCAGACCTGCCACTGACTTCCATCCTTCCAGATCTGGCAGGGTGTCCACTGTGCTGCTGATCCAGCAAGGCGCCCATTGCCGCTCTCGATCGGGCTAAAGGCTCGCCATTGTTCCTGCACAGCTAAGTGCCCATGTTCATCCTAATCGAGCTGAACAATAGTCGCTGGGTTCCACGGTTCTCTTCCATGACCCATGGCTTCTAATAGAGCTATAACACTCACCGCATGGCCTAAGATTCCCTTCTTTGGAATCAGTGAGGCGAAGAACCCCAGATCAGGGAATAAGAGGCTTGCCTCCATCTTGGGAGCTCTAAGAACAAGGACCCCCGGTAACACTGGCAGACTTGGGTTTTGGTGAGGGCCTTCTATCTGGCTTGCACAATGCCACCTTCTCCCTGGATCTCCACATGGCAAGGAGAGAGAGAGAGAGAGAGAGAGAGAGAGAAGGAGAGAGAGAGAGAGAGAGAGAAGGAGAGAGAGAGAGAGAGAGAAGAAGAGGAGGAGATACCGAAGCGCTCTCTCTCCCCGATCCTCCCTCTCTCTCTCTCCCTCTCTCTCTCTCCTTGCCTTCCTTAGGGAAACAGTTAATTTCTAGTGTTCAAGGCCAAATGAATCCTGTCGTAAGTAGAGTAAAAGTTAAAATTCAAAAGGGGAGAGGTAGAAATAGTTGGAAGGGTGTCAAATCTCAATAGAAACATCTTTCTAAACTAGAAGCAATTTTTCTTGAACACTTTCAGTATCTAAACTAGTAAATGATGGCTCAAAATATCTTTTCAACCTTGCTAAGGAAAACAATTGACCAATTCTAGAGGGACTATTTTAAAGCCATTTCTTTGAGTCCATCCTGAAATTAAAACACTCAGGGAGATGTTCTAATTAGACTTTCTAATAAAAAAGAAAAATGCCCTATATCACTTCATTTAGATGCTTCTCCAAGTTAATAGTGTCATTGGTACCTTTTCAACATATGAGAGCTTAGGCTTATGGAAGGCCTCTAGTGCATGTACGCCTGATGTTCACTGTGGTCTGATGTCCACACTGGAGTTTTTCTGCAACAGGCATTCTTATGTGCCAGGGGGTGGGGAGGGAGGATGATGACTATGCTGGGAAGGAAGGTGGGCTCCTGGCTGCAGGCACATTCAGAAAACTCTTCCCCTCCATCACCTTGCCAACAGCCAGGCCTGCTTTAATGAGGTGGGAGCAGGAGGGAAGTGAAGACTTATCACAAGGGAAACAGATGGTGGACGGAAGAAGGCAGAGAAGGGCAGCTATGGAATGCATTTGGAATTATAAAAAAGTTAGTTGTCACTGGGTATGGTGGCTCATGCTTGTAATCCAGCACTTTGGGAGGCCAAGGTGGGCAGGTCGCTTGAGCTCAGGAGTTCAAAGCCAGCCGGTCAACGTGATAAAACCCCATCTCTACAAAAAAAATACAAAAATTTAGCCAGGCCTGGTGTTCCAAGCCTGTAGTCCCAGGTACTTGGGAGGCTGAGGTGGGAGGATCACCTGAGCCTGGGGGGTTGACTGCAGGTGATCCTCACTGTGATGTCACTCACTGCACTCCAGCCTGGGCGACAGAGCAAGACTGCCTAAAAAAAAAAAAAAAAAAAAAAAAGTTGTGGCCTGGCGCAGTGGCTCAAGCCTGTAATTTCAGCACTTTGGGAGGCCGAGGCGGGCAGATTGCCTGAGGTCAGCAGTGCGAGACTAGCCTGGCCAACATGTGAAACCTCATCTCTAATAAAAATACAAAAATTAGTCAGGCATGGTGGCCCATGCCTGTAATCCCAGCTACTTGGGAGGCTGAGACAGGAGAATCACTTGAACCTGGGAGGCAGAAGTTGTAGTGAGCTGAAATTGCACCATTGCACTCCAGCCTGGGTGACAAAGTAAGACTCTGTCTCAAAAAAAAAAAAAAAAAAGGTGGCCCCAGTGCTTTTTTATGAAAAGGGAAATTCTCAGTATGATGCAGACACACATACTGATTCCCCTAATTTCAGCTGTTAGCAAGAAAAGCCAAGGGGATTTTTAAAAACACAGAAGCCACATTCGGTGAATACACTGGGCATGTGCTCCAGTCTCCCCAGCACCTGACTCATATTAACACAAAAATCAACAAATTCTCCACCCAAAGCAAGAGTGCAGCCTGACCACAATGCCTCTTGGTTTTTAAGGGACTTTATCTTTTGAGAGGATAGACACTAAAATAATTTGTACTGGCCGGGCACGGTGGCTCACGCCTGTAATCCCAGCACTTTGGGATGCCAAGGCGTGTGGATCACCTGAGGTCAGGAGTTCGAGACCAGCCTGGCCAACATGGTGAAACCCTGTCTCTACTAAAAATACAAAAACTAGCCGGGCTTGGTGGTGTGCACCTGTAATCCCAGCTACTTGGGAGGCTGAGGCAGGAAAATCATTTGAACCAAGGAGGCGGAGGTCGCAGTGAGTCAAGATCATGCCACTGCACTCCAGCCTGCATAACAGAGCAAGACTCCATCTGTAAATACATAAATAAAATAAAATAAAACAAAATAATTTGTACTAAATAAATGAAGTCTAGCTCAGAGGATGTAAAAGCATAAACATTTCATTTTGGTAAACTCTTTTAGTTTCTGTTTATACATCAATATTTTAATGCAAATATAAACAGAATATACCTGTTTATATAATTTATATTGTTTCAGTATAATATGTACATTTTCTCATGATGGCCTATAGGCTTTGTAATTATCAAGTAGCTGTACACAGGGAGATAATATACCATAATTTATTAGTTATGCTGCCATTTTTGCATGTGCATTTCTTTTCCAATTTTTTACTATTTTGATGTTTTTCCTTCATAGACCTTTTTCCTTCACTTGAATTAAGGAGGCATTTTTGGGATAAATTCTCAAGAATTGCATACCTGGAGCATGGGGTATGAATATCTTGTTTAAATGAATATATGTTATCAGTTTGCTTTGCCAAAGAGTTGTATAAACTGGCAATATCAACAACAATGAAGGGTGTCCTAATTTTATCATAAATTCACCAGCATAAGGTCCTGTCTTTAAAAACCTTTTGCTAATTTAGAAGATAAACGATGATTTTTTTAAAAATTTACATCAGCTCACTGATGAGATTGGACATTTCCCCATATATCTGTTTCCTATTTGTATTTTTACCCACTACTTTAAAAGGACTTCTTAGAATATAGATACTAACCCTCTGCCATTCCTATTTGAGGTAAATAATTTTATTTTTTATTATAAAGAAGTATATTTTGCATGTTTGAATGTGTTAATTTTTTAATTAAATTGTTACTTTGTTACCAGAAAGGGGTCCCAATCCAGACCCCAAGAAAGGGTGTATTAGTCGGTTCTCACACTGCTATAAAGAACTATCTGAGACTGGGTAATTTATGAAGAAAAGCGGTTTAATTCACTCACAGTTCCACAGGCGGTACTGAAAGTATGGCTTGGAGGACTCAGGAAACTGACAATCATGGCAGAAAGCAAAGCGGAAGCAAGTACGTCTTACCATGGTGGAGCAAGAGAGAGAGCTAAGGGGATGTGCAGGAGAGAGAGCTAAGGGGGATGTGCAGGAGAGAGAGCTAAGGGGGATGTGCAGGAGAGAGAGCCAAGGGGATGTGCAGGAGAGAGAGCTAAGGGGGATGTGCAGGAGAGAGAGCTAAGGGGATGTGCAGGAGAGAGAGCTAAGGGGGATGTGCCACACACTTTTTTTTTTTTTTTTTTTTGGAGACAGAGTCTTGCTCAGTTGCCTAGGCTGGAGAGCAGTGGCATGATCTCAGCTCACTGCAACCTCTGTCTCCAAGGTTCAAGTGATTCTTGTGCCTCAGCCTTCTGAGTAGCTAGGACTACAGGCACGTGCTACCATGGCCTGCTAATTTTTGTATTTGTAGTAGAGACGGGGTTTCATCATGTTGCCCAGGCTACTCTCAAGCTCCCAAGCTCAGGTGATCCACCCATCTTGGCCTCCCAAAGTGCTTGGCTTACAGGTGTGAGCCACCGCACCCCGCCACTACGTACTTTTAAACCATCAGGTCTCATGAGAACTCACTCGCTATCATGAAAATAGCAAGGGGGAAATCCACCTCCATGAAACAATCACTTCCCACCAGCTCTCTCCCGCAACACTGGGGATTACAATTCAGCATGAAATTTGTTTGGAAACAGAGGCAAACCATGTCAGAGGGTTCTTGTACCTCTCACAATCTGTCTTTCCTGGGATTCTAATGTGCAAGTGAGTTTGATAACCACTAGGCTAGAGGAAATGTACAAGAACACACACACACAGATTTAGTGTCTCAAAATGTGTCTTCTCAAAAGTATCATCCAATAATTTCATGTCTTTTTGTATAAAAGGTCACAGGGATAATATTTACTTCTAAGGAAGATGTCTTTTGATCATGGGAATGATCCAGTTAGAGGGAATCACTCAACTAAAAGTCAAGGTCTAATTTATAAATGAGGTTTATACTCCCCTTTTCCCCGTGGTTCCTTCTTGCAATTTAAATCACATAATGGATTGTCATAAATGGGATCATAGTTTCCTGCAGGGACCCTGATCTAATTATTGGTTGACTCTTGATTAAGAACCAAGCATGACATAAATTAATCAGAGATACAAGTAGCAGTCTGTCAGAATAACAGCTATTCTGTGGTTAAAATCTCTTTATTTCATATAATAAAACCACAGTTCAAGTCCAGAACTAGGGCCTCATGTGTTGTGTATTCAGGTTATACAAGAGATACCTAAACCTACATTAAACGAAGAGGCAGCACACCAGAACACAGCCCCACTGTGTCATAAACTTCATCGAAAACTAAACTATGCCAGCTGTGATAGTTACCTCAAAAGATTGTTCTGAGAATTATGATGGGATTATGTATGTGAAAGAACTTATTGAAAATCACAATTATAACCACCGCATTTTTAGTTCCATTATCTGCCAGACCCTGTACCTGGCACTGAACAGACCTCATTTCACTTCGTTCTCATGGTAACACTTTGAGTGAGGAATTAACTCACCCCTGGTTCAAGGCTCCATTGCCAGGGAGCCGGGATACCAGGGCTGAACCCGGCCCTTCCTCCCACACATGTCCTTCCTATAAACCCTGCTCTGTCTTTTCCAAGTGCCATGCAGCTAATCACAAGTATTGTGATTCGTGTTCTCTTAGAATACAGGAAGTTACTCACAGGATTATTTGGGAGGCCCAGATAACTTCAACAAGTTGCCTAAAGAAGTTCAAGCTGATGGTTTCATTTTCACTTAGGAAGAACTTCTGACACTGATTGGGGCATTCCGTCTTTCTGTTACCCTTGCAGTTGTTGTGATAGGAAAATGTTTTTGTGTTTGATGATGAAAGTTGTTATTGAAAGAACTCAGATTTCAACACTTTCTAGATCTCCAGGATGTGAGTGAAAAAAGCAAGGTTGCAGAAACAATAAAATGCCAAGCTATATATAAGAGGGAAAACACACAGAGTCCTATTTGCTTAATCTTTTATATGGTAGGATAAAGCAGAAACTAATAAAAACAGTTACTTATCAGGGAGAAGGGACAGGTTGGAGAGGTGAGAATGGAAGCCGGACTCTCTGAGTTCACATTTTGTTGATTTGACTTTGGACTTACGTAAATGTTTTATGTAATTACAAAATAAAAGTGAATAAAAATAGAAAACTGTCCTTCAAAATCGAAAGTAAAGTGGAAAAAAATTAACCTTGTTAATTTCTTAACTTCTACTCAATTTTGTTGAGCAGAAAGGTCAACCACATGTAAAGGAAATATTTCATGTGACTTTAAAGTACTGTAATATAAATACATCCCCAGTGGATTATATCTTAATGGACCAAACAACTATAAGTAAATTTTAAATTGTGTTCAATAATAATACTTATGAATTACATCTTTATTTGGTAATTATATTGGTATTGTTCATTTGAAACATATGTCTGTGTATATATATATGTGCAAATATATACTCATAATAATTATGTTAAAGTTTTTAGGAACCAAGGTTTTCAGTTTAAAAGCGTTGCAAGAATAAAATTAAACAGTTTACATACAAACCCTGTAACTCTAAATTTAAGTTGATAATATTGGTATGAACTCATGATATATCTTCTCTTATAAAGCTATTTCTCCTACAAACTCATACTTGTAATCCTAGTACTTTGGGAAGCTGAGGCAGGAGGATTGCTTGAGGCCAGTTCAAGACCAACCTGGCCAACATAGCAAGATTCCATCTCTAAAATAAAGTAAAATTTAAAAAAAGTATTTCTAACCACTGTTCACTAAAAAGTCTATAAATAATCTAGCAATGAGCATTCTTAGCACTCAGATATTTGACTCTAAATGCCAATTTCCAATAAAAGAAACCAACATTCTTTGGATGAATAGCTGATTCTAGGTTTGGGACAGGAAGTGAACAAGATGAACCTAGAGCACGTTGATTTACTAAAAAGCAAGGAGACTATCAAAGCCTCTGGAGTTGCATCATAAGAATTCTGGATTGGGAGGCTGAGGCAGGTGGATCACCTGAGGTCAGGAGTGCAAGACCAGCCTGGCAAACATGGTGAAATCACGTCTCTACTAAAAATACAAAAATTAGCTGGGTGTGGTGGTGTGTGTCTGTAATCCCAGCTACTTGGGAGGCTGAGGCAGGAGGATTGCTTGAACCCGGGAGGCAGAGGTTGCAATGAGCCAAAATTGCACCACTGCACTGCAGCATGGGTGATAGAGTGAGACTCTGACTCAAAAAAAAGCATTCTGGAACCAACTTGAAGGGACTCTCACTGGGCAAAGATGGAACATTTTGAGCTTCAAAAAGAAGAATAACCACAGCAAATAGAGTAACTGCAAGAAATAGTGTATGTTAAAATCCACAAGTTAATTATAATACTCAAAAATTGTCCTCATTGTTCCCTTTGGGAAGATGCTCAGAAACCAAGTCATTATTTTGAAAGCCAATAAAGAAAATGAGTAAATGATTTATCCTGTCTTGCCTGTGTGAATTGTACTTCAGGGTAAGCAAGTAGTTGTTACAAGAAAGTTCTTTAGGAAAAAATTTCAGATAATAAATGCCAAAGAACTAAGAATTTTAAATTACATTTTTCAATCTCTAATGAAATAATGGAATCAAAATAATGGATCAGCAATGGCTATTGATGTCATTATATGAAAAGCTGATGGAAAGCTTTATGTGGTTGTGTCAGAGGCATTGGAACCAGAGCAACTCCATCTTGAATAGGAACTGGGTAAAATGAGGCTCAGGCCTCCTGGGCTGCATTTCCAGGTTAGGCATTCTTAGTCATAAGATGAGATAGGAGGTTACAAGATAGAGGTCATAAAGACCCTGCTGATAAAAACAGGATGTGGTAAAGAAGCTGGTCCAAACCTGCAAAAACTAAAATGGCAATGAAAGTGACCTCTGGTCATCCTCACTGCTTATTATACACTAATTTTAAAGCATTAGCATGCTAAAAGATACTCCACCCAGTGCCATGACAGTTTGCAAATTGCCATGGCATGGTCTGGAAGCTTCCCTATATGGTCTAAAAGGGGGAGCAACCCTCAGCTCCAGGAACTCCCCACCCCTTTACCAAAAAACTCATGAATAATCCACCCCTTGTTTAGCATACAATTGAGAAAAAACCGTAAGTATTAGTCAAGCTGCCCTGCCCATGGAGTAGCCATTCTTTTGTTTCTTTACTGTCTTAATAAACTTGCTTTCACCTTACTCTATGGACTCATCCCGAATTCTTTCTTGTGCAAGATTAAAGAATCCTGTCTTGGGGTCTCGATCGGGACCCTTTTCCAGTAACAGTTGGATGAGGGCGACAGTTCTTGAGCCTGTGACCAGTCAAAACATCACAAAAAGGGAGGGACTCCATCCCATGCTGGCTATGTTTGGTGTTCCTTGACTTACAGATGCATCACCTCTAGCTATACCATAATCTCCACATGGCATTCTCATTAAAGTCCTTCTGGTGTATTCTTGCTGAAATGGCCAAACTTGAATCTGGTCATAGGATTAGGTCTACCACCCAGTTTACAGGAAACACAGGAGGACAGAGAAGCATGTTACAAATGGGATCATATGGAAGAAATCAGCAAAATCCAGAAGAAACTGGACAATGTCCTGGAGACTTCAACAACTAAATTGCAAGGAAATAAAAAGAGAAAGAAGGAAACTATTATGGGTTTAACTGAGTCTTCCCAAAATCTGTATGTTGAAGTACTAATCTCCTGTACTTCAGAATGTGACATTATTTGCAGATAGGGTCTTTGCAGAGGTAATAAAATTGAAATGAGGTCATTAGAGTGGGCCCAAACCCAATGTGCCTGGGGTCCCTATAAGAAAGGTTTGGAGTCAGATACAGATGGGGAGAATGCCATGTGGAGATTATGGTATAACTAGAGGTGATGCATCTGTAAGCCAAGGAACACCAAAGGTAGCCAGCATGGAACAGAGTGTCTCTCCCAGCCCTGAGAAGGAGCCAGCTCCACCGGCCTCTTGTCACAGACTTCTGGCCTCCAGAACTGTGAGATAACCCATTGCTGCCGTTGAAACCCCCTGGCTTGTGGTACTTTTTGTTTGTTTGTTTGTTTGTTTTGTTCTTGAGACAGGGTCTCACTCTGTCACCCAGGCTGGAGTGCAGGGGGGTGGTATTGGCTCACTGCAACCTCCACCTCCTGGGTTCAAGTGATTCTCATGCCTCAGCCTCCCGAGTAGCTGGGATTACAGGTGCACGCCACCACACCGGGCTCATTTGTTTGTATTTTTAATGGAGACAGGGTTTCCTATGTTGGCCAGGTTGGTCTCGAACTCCTGGCCTCAGGTGATCTGCCCGCCTTGGCCTCCCAAAGTGCTGGGATTACAGGTGTGAGCTGCTGCGCCCAGCCAGGTTTGAAACCGCCTTTGCAAAATGATGACTGGGACAGTGAAAGAGTTTTAACTTAACCAGCTCCATCTTGCTTCTAACCTCCAAGCTGTCCTCGTTCATTCCTGGGTGTAGGCTGAACTGACTTTGAGAGAAACTTAGTTTATAGTTTAAACAAAGACTTTAACAGCCCTTTGCCAAAGCAGACCTCCTTCTTGCCTGGGGACTAGATGGCCTTTGTAGGACTAACATTAGCCACAAGATTAGAAATTATGGTTTAGGAGTCATGCAGCCAGAGGCTACAAGATCCTGACCCTCCCTAAACTGTTCCTAAAATCAGTGCTTGAGATATTTTGCAGACCCTGCACTTGACGGGTCAGCTGGCATCACCTAGTTCAATAAACTGGCTCATCTGATCTCATGGCCCCCACCCAGGAACTGACTCAGTGCAAGAGGACAGCTTTGACTCCCTATGGTTTTATCCCTCACCAATCAGCACTCTTGGCTCACTGGCTCCCCTGCCATCCACCAAGTTATCCTTAAAAACTCTGCTCCCCAAATGCTGGGAGAGACTGATTTGAGTAATAATAAAACTCTGGTCTCCCGCCCAGCTGGCTCTGTGTGAATTACTCTTTGTCTATGGCAATTCCCCCGCCTTGATGAATTGGCTCTGTCTAGGCAGCAGGCAACTCCCTTGGGCGGTTACAACCCCAGTGAACTAAAATAGAAGCCTATTGAATTAAAAGAGACTCAAGACATATTAACAAAAAGCGCTGTGTAACCCTAGTTTGGATCCTGAACTGAGCAAATAATTGTATAAATATATTCTGTTAGGTATTTGATGATATTAAGAAACTGCAGAGTTATTTAGGCATGGTAATGTCATTTTAGATATGTTAGAAAAGGAGTCCTCATCATTTAGAGATATGCAATTGAAGTTTGTATGGATTAAATGACAAGATGTCTAGGATTTGCAGCAAAATAAGCCATCAGGGACAAGAGCAATAAGAACATTAGCCAGTTGATAATGATTCTTGAAGCTGGGTGACCGGAACAGGTAGTGATGGACTGGGAATAAGGCTGGGGAGTGGCAAGTTCACATTTGAACTGTTTGCCAACTTCTGTGGGCTCCCACCATGGCTAATTTCGAGCTAGCCATGACTTAACAGGCATCTTGCAACATTCCTGAACATTTAACACTTACGTCTCAGGAACTGGTAGTAAGAGCTGGTTCTAACACAATGCTATTCTAGTCTTTCTATTTTGTGTATTTGAAATAGTCCATTTAATTAGGAAAAAAACCCAGAATCTGCCTGACATTTCTGCTTTTATTTAATTTTTTTTGAGATGGAGTTTTGTTCTTGTTGCCCAGGCTGGAGTGCAATGGCGCCATCGCGGCTCACTGCAACCTCCACCTCCAGGGTTCAAGCGATTCTCCTGCCTCAGCCTCTGGAGTAGCTGAGATTACAGGTAGGCACACGTCACCATGTCTGGCTAATTTTTTTTTTTTTTTTTTTTTTTTAAGACAGAGTCTTGCTCTTCTCCACGCTGGAGTGCAGTGGTGCAATCTTGGCTCACTGCAACCTCTGCCTCCAGGGTTCAAGCAATTCTCCTGCCTCAGCCTCCCGAGTAGCTGGGACTACAGGCGTGTGCCACCACGCCCAGCTAATTTTGTATTTTTAGTAAAGATGAGGTTTCACCATGTTGGCCAGGATGGTCTCAATCTCTTGACCTCGTGATCCACCCGCCTCGGTCTCCCAAAGTGCCAGGATTACAGACTTGAGCCACTGTGCCCGGCCTAATTTTGTATTTTTAATAGAGACGGGGTTTCACCATGTTGGTCAGGCTGGTCTCGAACTCCTGACCTCAGGTGATCCGCCTGCCTCGGCCTCCCAAAGTGCTGAGATTATAGACGTGAGCCACCGAGCCCGGCTTCATTTCTACTTTTTACCCTGGAGGTTGGTGTTGGAAAAGGGGACATCCAGCCTTGGAAGAGTAAGGGCCAAGGGAAACCTTCTCCTCTGCCCTCTAAAGGTTTGCTGCAAATGAACTTTACAATAGGCAGGTTCATAAGAGAAAAAAGCATTCAGAATGCATTGTCGTGCACATGGACATGGGAGCCATACCAAGGCATGAGACTTGAAGAGGGGCCAGACGGATGAGGCTTGAATACTCTGTAGAAACCCGGGAGGCAGACATTATTTTGCAAATGATGATTTTTGGAAGCTGGGTAGGAGTGATAAATTTCAGAAGGTGAGAGGCAAAACTGCACAGGAACAAAGGTTGTCTTATTATGCAGACAATGTCCTCCAGATAATCCAGGCACTTCCCTCGGAAGAACAGATGAAAGGATGTCTGGGTATGGTGCTGACCAGCAGTCCTTTCTCTTCCTGGTGATTAATCATTCCTTATTAATCTTCCTGGTGATTAATCATCCATTATTTGATGAGATTCCTAGGGAGGGGTTCTTAAGACAATCACGTTTCTTTTGGAAAGTTTTTTTAGTCAGATGAGAAAATTCTAGGTTGGGTGGTGTGACTCATGCCTGTAATGCCAGCACTTTCGGAGTCCAAGGCAGGAGGATCGGTTGAGCCCAGGAGTTCAAGACCAGCCTGGGCAATGTAAGGAGACCTCGTTTCTACAAAAACAACAACAAAAAATTTAGCCTGGCATGTTGGTGCTTACTTGTACCCCCAGCTACTCGGGAGGCTGAGGTAGGAGGATCATTTGAGCCCAGAACATTGAGGCTGCAGTGAGCCATGATTGCACTACTGCACTCCAACCTGGGCAACAGAGTGAGATCCTGCCTCAAAATAAAATATGAATAGATAAATAAAATAAAATTCTAGACAGAGTGCTTCAGGAAAGAGGATCAGAGAGGCAGGAGGTTGGGGCTATGTCAGAGAGAGACCCTGAGGCTGCTGCTTTAGTTCAGTATGTCAAAGTGCCACATTATAGGGTATTGTTTTCTGAGCCCCAACAGAGGACACAGTCTCAGCTGAGTCCCAATTCTGCAACTTACTTACTATGTGACCTTAGGTAAGTCACTTAACTTCTCTGAGCCTTGTTTCTCAGTGGTAAAATGAGAAAAATACTACTTCATAAGGTTGTTGTGAGGATTAATTAAAGTAACATCATGGCTTTTAAAAATGTCAAATATTGTTAACATGGTAGTTATAGTTGTTGATTATCAGACCAAAGACTAAAAGGAAATGAAATTAAGAACTGACAGTAGACAGCTATTAGAATATTCTATAATCCTGTGAAGGCCAAAAGAATCATTACTAAGTCATTAGCAAGAACTTTGAAAAGGGATCTTCCAACCACCTTGGGAAATCACTGAGAGAGGCATTGGCAGTGCGGCAAGGACATTCAAGGGACTGTAAGTCCTTTGACAGTGGCGGCAGGAATGCTGTCCACTAAGGAGCCTTGAATAAATGGAGTGTGAAAGAGAAAAACATGGGGGAAACCTGAGCTGAAAAGTGTCTTCCCACATCAAGAGGCTGGGGTGGGAAAGAGGTGGGAAAGAGGGGGGTTTGGCGAATCCTTTTTGCAATGCAACTGACAGCAATTCCTGTGCACATGCATGTACTTGGGTTAGACTTAGCAGCGGGCAGCCCCGGTGAGTAGAGACGTCAAACAGAAGTTGCAGGTGAATGAACATGGGCCTTGAGGCATCCATTCTGCCATGGACATTGACTGACACCTCTGGGAAAAATTTGGAGTTGACATTTCTCCTATCTGGGCCCCCAGTCCTAAGAAATGCTATTTTTTTGTTTTCTGTAAGTAAAAGACACAATTACCAGATCTTCAAAGTGGATACTGGATGGAGACTTCCCTGGGAGGAGGTGAACAAGAACCTGAGACTTTTGCTTCTCCCTCACGTTCACCTTTCCTGCATTGCTGCAGTCCTTAAGGGAGCTGTCTGGAGGGCCCTAGCTGCTACATCCCTGCTTACCTCAAGGGGAGCCATTTGCCTTATAATACTCTAGGCCAAGGTGGGGTTGATGGGATGAGTGAATCAGTCCTCAACTTTCAGCAGCACCGTAAACCCTCCCCTCATTTTAACATGTGGTTCCTAAAGAAGAAAAAGCCTCTAGGACAAACAAGAACAAAACCAAATATCCCCAGACATAATGGCAGAGTGGCAGGTAAGGCACCATGAAGTTTTAGGGTTAAGATCTTGTCACTACCGTCTTAAATTACAACTGTGTGTAACACTGACTAAAGGCCACTCAGAGGGTGTCGATGTCTTAGCAAATGAGGTTCCATTCCTTCGTTCATTTATTCAATAAAAGGATACTGATCATTTCCTCTGACACAGACACTAGTGATGCTGAGATAAATAGAACATGGCTCCAAGCTCTGAAGACGACAGCAGAGTGTTTAAGTGTGTGGGTTCTAGGACCAGGATGCTGTGTGACCTTGGCCATATCACTTGATGTCTCTGTGCATGGGTTTTTGTATTGATGACATGAAGAATTTAATAGACTCTCCTTTCCAGGGAGATGTGGTGAGGAAAAATGAGCAAATACATGAAAATCACTTAGATTGGTGTCAGGTACCTGACATACATGCTCATGCTATTATTATTTATATTATTACTTATGTGCCAGTGCAATTCTTCCAGATTTCTGGATATCAGAGTAAATACATAAATAAATAAAACCTCCATCCCAGGAAAGTAGTTAAAAAAAAAAAATCCACACACTGTCCCATTGCAGTGCCTGGAATGTGTCCCCCGAAATGATTTCAGAATCTGCTGCCTCTATAGCTAGAAGATGATTTGGTTCCAGATTGGGTATTTTCCATTCATATAGCTCACTTTCCCCACCAGCACTCTCCCCCAGCCCACTCTGCTTCCACTGACACACAGAAGCAGTGCTGCTGGATCAATTTCTCTCTCAGTTCAGCCAGCATAGCACATCTTGGCTTAGCCTTCAGCTCAGTACAGAACATGTGTGTGTCCTCACTCATCCACAGCCCATGCTCTGGTCCTGGTTTCCTGACAACAAGACTGAGCAACTCATCTCTTCTTATCTTCTGCACACAATACCCAAGATTCCTGTGCATCCCTGTTCCTAAAGTCCTTGAAGTTCCTGCCTGGGAGGATTTCCACTGAGAAGAGGAGAAATCATGCACTATCATCGTGTAGTGGTCCAAGTTCTCCCTCTCTCTCTCTCTCTCTCTTTTTTCTTGTTGCCCAGGCTGGAGTGCAATGGTGCGAACTCGGCTCACCACAACTTCCGCTTCCCGGGTTCAAGCGATTCTTCTGCCTCAGCCTCCCAAGTAGCTGGGATCACAGGCATGCGCCACCACACCCGGCTAATTTTGCATTTTTAGTAGAGACAGGGTTTCTGCATGTTGGTCAGGATGGTTTCGAACTCCTGACCTCAGGTGATTTGCCCACCTCAGCCTCCCAAAATGTGGAGATTACAGGTGTGAGCCACTGCATCCATCTGCAGTCCAAGCTTTCTAACAGTGGCATGCTTGGGATTTGAACAAAGAGAATCTCATGAACTGGGCTTGCTGAGGAAGTGGCTCTGAGTTGGGAGCCTTTGGATTTCACCAGATGAATGAGACAAGGGAAGTGGGAAGGGGTCGTCCTGTCCAAATGGAAATTGTTAATACTCTCCCTGGCAGCACCTGCTCCTCCCTTTGTGTTCTTTGATATGATAGAGAATTGTATTTGTTTTAACCACCTCTTCTTTGCCCCATTGCTGAAGGAGGGGTTCCCACCCTAGGATTACAGGGGTGGCCAAACATGCACACTGGGCAGATGAGGCCCGCAGCAGTGTATTAGTCCCATATGCTCACAGCATGGACAAGGAGGACACTGTGTGCCACACAGGGCCACAGGGAGGTTGCACTCCAAGCAGAGTGAACAACCAAGGGCTATGGATGAAGGCAGGCTTTGTAGCAGCAAGAAGGTGGAGTGCACCTCGTTCCCTCAGGAGGATATGACTGGCTTATTTGAATAACTCCATGGACTGGCAGGGAACTGAAACCCACTACTCACAGATAAGCAGAAATGCATCTGGTCCCCTTGAAAAGGAAGGCTGTTTGGTTTGGGGATCTTACTTATCCTCAGGAGAACAATGAGGAGGGGATTTTGCAGTCAGGCCATTTAAGGCCCTCTCAATTTGACCAGATGTCAAGGCAGCACATATGTGAATTTTAGGCCCTATACCACATCATCATCCCCTCAGTTGCACAAACCAGAGCATGGGTCTAACACTTGACCCCTTCCTCTTTCTCATCACCCACAGCCAATCAACCACTACATTCTATTGTTCGTACCTTTTCAGTATATGCAATCCATCCACTTCTCACTGTCTCCGTAGTTCATTTTCATGTCACTTTCATTTCTCATGTGATCTACAGACTTCTTCCCCCCCAGAGCACCCAGCTTGTCAAGCACAGAACCTGCTGTTTCCACTTTACTTGCCATCTGGGTCAGGCACTATTGTGCAGTGCACGCCTTGCACACCTGTGCGGCAGCCTTTGGTTTCATCTCCAATCCTGTTTCCCCTCTATAGCTAGAGAGCTTTGCGAGAAAGAAATATGACTGTACCATTGCCTATTTGCTTCAGGATAAATCTAAACTCACTGCCTTTGGTGTGAAAGGTCTCTTCCTTCCTGCTTCACCTCTCTCCCTCTCTCCTCTTGCACATTTTACCTGCACTGGCCACAGTAAACTGGTTCCAGTTTCTAAACAGTCACTGTCTACCTCTGAGCCTTTTCATGTTCTGGTCCCTTTGCTGGGCTACTTTTCTTCGCCATGCACACTCACTCTCCGAGTCTCAGGGGAGCCCTCACTTCTCCCATAAGCTTCCTTGGCCCTGGCTGAGCTTGGATTGGGCACCTCCAATTCACACTTGAGCTTAATCTTGTCATCCACTTCCTATGTGTTAGTATTTGCCCCTCTCCCTACTGAGCCCATAAGACCCTGAAAGTCAGGAACTGTATCTTTTCACCACCACACTGCCAGCATCAGGCACGGTGCATGGCACAAGGGAAACACACAGTAAATCTGTCAACCAAAGGAGGGCCATTCAGCTCAGAGGAAAACCATTGACTGTTATCAGTGACTGAAGGCTTACTATGGGCCAGCTTTAGTTCCAAGGAGAGAGAGAGAGAGAGAGAGTTTCACAATAGTGAAACTATTGTTGCCCAGACCCATATATATATACATATATGAAAATAATGTTCCAAGTGGGTTTGAATGGGAGACAGGAGTTTTCACTTTTCTCACCTGATTTCAGATCACCAGCCTCTCATTGTAAGCACATTGGTTCTTTGAGGGCAATTTTAGTGTTCAGAGATATGCGTTTTTCATATGAAATGCCAGCCAACTGCTCTCAGCCAAAGAAAGAGTGATCTGTCCCAATGCTGGCTGGAAGAACGGGCCTGGTGGCAAGTTTGGAGAGATCACAGATTGGTCTCCAATAGGGTGCATGCCTACACGATTTTTCAAGGGTAATTTTGAGTCACTGCTTTCATTAAATGTGCGGACTTCAGACCTATCCACTGCCTCAGACATGATCCCATAGCCGTGGGCTCTGGCTTTGCCATTTTGAATTTGGCTATTTTCAAGACAATTTATCAGGTAAATTCCGATTCTAAGTCCTTTTGGTTTCAGACAGTTTTCCTTGCCTGAAGTGTATGACTCATTCTTTCTTTGCTGATGACTATTTTATTAGTGATGGCGAGGAATAAAGGAACCAGAAATACTGAGTTATAAAATTTAGAACTAAAAGTAACTTAAGGATTAAGAGATCCAAATCCCGCATTTTTCAATGATAGAACTGAAGCCCATGGAAATGTACAAACGTGTGAAAACCACAGGATCGATAAAAAGAAATCCAGGTCTATTCCTTTATTCAGTGATTTTTGAAAGGAGTTTCAGATCAGGAAAAGCCCAGTGGATGCAGATATCTTTGTGTTTGCTCTTCACTTGGTCATGAATAATGCTGCTCACTCATTGTCTGCATTAAATACCAGCCTTGGAATTAAGGCTTTGATAGAATGATTAAATTTGTACCTTAATGAGTTTCGAATTAAAGTTTGTGAATAACTGAATGAACCATCTTGCCTCTGGGGTAACGATGAGATGGAAATCCTCCGTAAGGTAGATTTGGTGTCACAGGAGTACAGATTCCAGAAGTTTCTAGTGGAGATCTTGGGATTCACATCTCAATGGGTTTCAGAACTTTTTTTTTGAGATAGTTTCCCTCTTGTTGCCCAGGCTGGAGTGCAGTGGCACGATCTTGGCTCACCACAACCTCCACTGCCTCGGTTCGAGCTATTCTCCTGCTTCAGCCTCCTGAGTAGCTGGGATTATGAGCATACACCACCACTCCTGACTAATTTTGTATTTTTAGTAGAGATGGAGTTTCTCTATGTCGGTCAGGCTGGTCTCAAACTCCTGACCTCAGGTGATCCACCCTCCTCAGCCTCCCAAAGTGCTGGGATTACAGGCGTGAGCCACCATGCCCGGTGGGCTTCAGAACTTTAATTGTGAGGTTTTGAAGCACAGTCCCAAAAAAGAAACTGTTACTTGAAGCCTATGTTTTAGGAAACTCAAAAGTAATATTGATGCTCACAGCCACTTAAGAAGTAATTCCGCGCAGGTCTCCCAAGCGATCTATTGGACAGGTCTAGAGGTTTGCAAAATGGATTTTATTCCATTGATATTTTGGTTCTTAATCCTCTTTTAGGCCAAACACTTCACATTTCAATTTGGTATTTCAGAATCTATTTAAATAAATCACTAGAGCTTAATGGAAAATCAAAATCAAATTAAATAAATGGGCTAACTATTCAGATGCTAAGTTTTACTTCAGCCATTACAAGGTTAGGAAAAACCACAGAGCAATTTATAACTAACCCGACTGCTCAGGGAGAGACCTCTACATCAGCTGTCCCCTCCTGAGCATACTGAACCCATCTCAAATGACACATGGAGAAAACATCTGTTCTTTGACAAATACCTACACAAGAACCATTTAAATTGCAAACCCAAATCAATATCAAACACTTTTCCTGCTGCATTTTAAGTAGAAAGAGGGGAGATAGCAATGTAGAATTCATTGCAAATCATATAAGTTTATTTACCAAGCTTAATGCTCGGAAGGGAGTTAAACTCCTTAAAATAGAGAGAGTGCTACATAATGCTGAGAATTAAAGGAGGAGTAGTGAATCTGAGTGAAGAAACCAGGTTTTCCTGAACCCATCTTAACCTTCAGGGTCTCTAAGGTTCACAAGCATCTCTAGAACTCTGTTTCCTCTCCCACTTTCTTCTTTATTAGCAATGCTGCTATTCCATCTTTAGGACCACTGCTGGACCAAAACTTCCTGAAAAGGTAATTTCCCTTCATCTCTTAAAGCTTTCTTGTCCTTTTTTTCCCAATCCATCTTCCGTTTCTTCTCTTTCTTTACTTCAATATACTGAAGGCACTTTTAGCTGGTGGTATGTTAGGCAAATTTTGTTGCAGTAACAACCCCAAATTTTAATGACTTATGAAAATGAATAATTTCTCGGTCCTGGGACTGTAGGTCAGCTGTGCCTCAGCTGTGTCTCACCTAAACTTTTTGGCTTCCTCTAGACTTGGTGGGGTTTGGGTGTAAGCTTCAGGTCAGGTGCAAGTCTGCTTTGTGTGTTTTTCATTCTAAGACCCAGGCTGAAGGAGCAGTGGCCACCTGGGGCATCCTTTTCTTATGGAGAGTAATAGGAGTGCCAGACAGGAAGTGAAAAGACACAATGCTTCTGAGTCTCTCTTTGTGCTGGCATGCCACCATTGTGCCACATTCCATTCTTTGGTCAACACACATCCTATGGCCCAGCCCAAAGTCAAGGGATGGGGAGATGTGATCCATTCAGGAGTATGGACCAGGAGCAAGAAGACTGACTGAAGAATAATATAATCTACAATAGACCGGAGAAGGTGGAATACAGCAATCCCCCAATCACTCATATAAAGAAACATAAAATAGCTCTCCAACATTTATTATGCTAGGGATGCTCTGCCCTTATTTCGGCACTCAAGGTTGCCTCAACTTCTCAGGAAAGAGAAGGCAGACAGAAATATAACTGGTCAATAGTCATCATAATAATGCTTGGAATTTATTGTGCAACTGCCATGTGCACAGGCACTTTATATATATTCATGTAATGAGTACCCATATTGGACTGCAACAAATGTAACTTTCTATGACTAAACTTAATTTCTATTTCAGTTTCTGTGTAGTGCTGTCGTTCCAAAGCGTTTCAGAAATCTAATCTTTTTCCCTGCAAGGGTGGAGGTGGTGGGGCGGGGTGTGGCGTGGTTATCACCTGTCGGTGCTGGCGTGGTCCTGTGCGTCCTCGCTCCTGCCTGGCCTCCAGTCATCCATGTGTGTAGTACTGCCGCTGCCCTCACCTCATCCTGATGAGGCCCTGTGGACCTGGCTGTCTTTGTCACTCCTTTGCCCTTGTGGGAAGCAGGGACAATATCTGGCTGTGTTGGCACAGTCCCTTTCTGCCTTGCTACGCCACCCAGTGATTTCTGCTCTATTGCTTCCCACCATGCTGGGCTCAAGGGACTTTGAGGTCTTATGGTCTTCGAAGGTTTCACACATGTTCTTGGGTCTTTAAAGCTGTTGGGGTTCCTATCAGTCATCCTTCTCTCAGTTGGCTTGGCCCAAGAAGGGGTGGAGAGGGGCAGGAGGCAGAGCTTATTCTGGAACCATATTGCAATGATTAACCCTCTTGATTCTTATTGGTCTCTTCTCTCAACCTGTGGAACTGTTTCTGGGTTCAAATGGGGTGATATGGCTTTATGGAATGTCCCCAAACATGTGGTTTGTGAGATAATTTTATGTCCTGATACCTTCATCTTTATTGCAAGTGAAAAAGTTCATTTTGAGGCAGATGAAGTCACTCTCCAACCTTGATTTAGTGAAGAAGTGGAAAAAGGAGAATTTGTAGGATTCAAAAGCTGAAACTTTCTCCTCTAGGCTAAACTGGCTCTACAAAAAAAGCAAGTTTTAAGCAGAAAAGGGCAAAATGGGGATAGTTTTAGTCTGTTTGAGCTGCTATAACAGAAATACTAGAGACTGGGTGGTTTATAGATGACATCTGTTGCTCACAGTTCTGGAGTCTGGGAAGTCCAAGATCAAGGTGCTGGCGAATTCAGTACCTGGTGAGGACCTTCTTCCAGGTTCATAGATGGCATCCTCTCGCTATGTCCTTGCATGGTAGAAGCAGCAAGAGTGTGCTCTCTGGCCTCTTTTATAAGGGTACTGATGTCATTCATGAGGGCTCCCCCTTCATGACCTAATCGCTTCCCAAAGGCCCCACCTCCTAATACATATTGATATATGAATTTGGTGGCAAGGGGAGAGACACAAATTTTCAGTCCCTAACAGGGATCTTCTGGCATCTCAACTCTAGTAGGAAGATTGCAATAACTTGTGTGGGACCAAATCAAAGAGAATTTCTAACAGGATCTTCTGGTGGGTGTTGGGGGGCAAAGTGGAGATTGAGCATTTTCAGCTCTTGTTTTTAAGTCTACAGAACACATTCCAGATGGAGAGAGTTTGAGGCAAAATCCAACCTCTGCTCCCAAAACTGGATCCACAGAGGTCCAAGACAGTGATGAGAGGCTATACTAAACTCACTGATTGTACAGTCTTGGAGTTCGGGAAACAGACTTAGGTTTCTGTGTGCCTAGAAAGCATGTATAAACAGTACGATCCCTCTCAGTTTCTGAAAAGATCTGATAAACGTCAAATAGCCATTCCATCATCTCTAGTCCTGTCTTAAGTAGTGCTTCTTCGATTTCAAGAGATGTTACTCCATAGCTGAGCACTGGGGAATAAACTTTTGTGACTGCTAATAACAGGCATGTTCACACAAACACACACATACACATGCACACACACACACATGTTGTCTACATAAATGATTGACTTGGGCAAGACATCTCATTCTCTTTATTCTCTGTTGGAACCACATAATTTTCTTTTCTCTCACTCTTGGTTTCTCTCTCATTTTTCATGCATTGTGGTGTTATAACCAAGTAGTATTCTTGCTAGTATAACCAAGGAATAGGGAATAGAAAATCAGGCTTTTTTTTTTTTTGGTATAATTGTTCACCTTTTTTCAGCCTCAATGCATTTTGAAAGAAGTTGGAAGTTAGAACACTTCCTGAAGTATGACTGTTTGCTTGTTACTTAGCTTGTCTGATCCTTGTAAAATAGGAATAATGGGAATATTGACTGGGGAGAAAAAAGGGAAGATGCAAATCTGCACACGTGACATCACCCTATTTGCATTAAAATATGTACGTAGACACTTACTGGAAGAAAATATGCCAAGACGTTGATCGTGGTTATCTCTGGGCTGTGAGATGATGGACAAATCTGAATTTCTTCCTTATATCACCCAGCTTGATTGCTCTTTTTACTAAATTTGTTTCCAAATGACTTTTTCTGTTTCCAAAATCACATTCATTCCCAAAGGACAAAGAGTTGCTGCCTTTAACAATATTTTTTTAAATGTATAGTAGGCTTTGAAGGAAATCATAAAAATATTTTCAGCACAGTTTTGACTACCGGCAATTCTTTGGAATAAATGAATAAGGTGACTGATTTGAAGGAACAAGATTCATTTTGCTGTATAATTTCTGGCATATTGCAAAAGCAGTTGTAGTGCTTTAATAGCCATGCCCATACTTGGGGGGAAAGCAGGCTTATTCCATTGTTCTTTGGTATTTTTTTGAACTCCAGATCAATGTACCATGTGAATGTAGTAATCTGACCAGTCGTCTGGAAAGTTCCTGTATATGAAAAGTAGATTTGTATTTAAAAAAAAAAACACCCTTTCATTGAATGCTTTAATATAAAACAAACCTTCCTGACTTGTTTTATAAAAAGAGGAACTATACTACATTTGAAACTAAACTGTGGAAAAAAAAATGTGGTTCTGAAGAATATTCTCTGGTCTTAAATATAGAATATGAAAATCAAATATGATCAGCTGTCATACGCAAAAGTGTATTTTATTAATAAAAATGAAACATAGAACACTGTCAAATGGGAAGTAAACATTTGCTTTACATAAGGTTTTACTTCATAGGCCTTTTAAACTTAATCTTCACCAAAAGCCCGAGAAGTGATTCACAGGCCTTTTAAATAGGTGGCTTCACTATCTCTCACTTATTTCTATTGATATATTTTGGCTGGGAAAGAGAAATGCTTATATTCAATATCTTGTGGAATTGATAATTTCAATATTTTTATCAAAAAAGATAAGGCATATGACATTGAGTATTAATAGATCAGAAATATTTATCTGATTGACAACTCAGTTACTTTTGCTTTTCCAACGGACACTCCATAAATATTTGAATGCCTCTTATGTCTACTGTGTGCATAGCTTATGCTAATTCCATGAATACAATGGTAATGTGTTTCCAGCTAACATCCAGAAGCCTTATTCTGCCAAAGATGAGAGATCATAGTACAGAATGTTCCTAATAAGAGTATTTTATTATCCATCCTGTACTTGCATGGTCCCCATTCTCAATGACTTTATAGTCTTGTCGATAAGGTTTCAAACATGCAAGTATCGAGTAATATATCAGGCTGAGTTCTAGAAAACGTTATATTGACTCTGAACAGGGGCCCAAATATAGGACACAAAAAGAAGGATTTGGGGTGGTTAAGTTGTAGAGAGGCTAAAGGAACCAAGGAAGATGTCACAAAAGAGGTGATTTGAGGAGTGGGTAGTAATTGATCTCTAGTCCAAATCAAACCTATTTTGGCAATTTTATTAGTCATCAACTACCGCAATAATGTATAACAATGCCCCAAGTCTCACTGGCTGACACCACAAACATTCATTTTTTTATTCACAGGTCTGTGGATTGGCAGGGACTCAGCTGATCTTGGCTGGACTCTGCTGGGCATGGCTCCAGGCTCCAGGTCTACTTTGGGCCTACTTTATATATTTTGTTCTGGAACTGGCACCACCTGGGGCATAGTCTTCTTATGGTGATGGCAGAAATACAACAGGCCAAGTGAAATCATGCAAGCACATTTAAAGCCTCTTTTACATCACTTCCACTAGCATCTGTTATTCAAGGCAAAGCCTATGGCTGAGCCAAGCTTCCATGGGTTGAGGAAAAACACTGCTCTCACTCTAGTGAGAGCCACTGCAAAGTCACGAGGCAAAGGTCACAGGTGTAGAATTCTGTAACAGGGAGAGAATGGAGAATGGGAAACAAAAATTCAATGTACCGCAGTCACATTTTTGAAAAAAATAGTGAAAAGTTGCAAACAGTATAGATTTACAAAAAAACAAAACAAAAACAAAAAACCCGCACAGTACAGGAACCAAGTGAAGAATGCAGGTGGAGATAACTGTGTTTAACTGGCCTGAAATGAAAAGACTAATAGTCACTTCCACCACTATCTTTGAGTTTGGAAGTTTGTGAGGGGTCTAATACTGACTAGTGGACCTTCCTGGCTGAAAACAAACAAACAAACAAAACACAGTATACCGGAGTTAAATGAGAACTCGAGTTGGGAGAAAAATCTTCTCTCTTTGGGAGATAAAGCCCTGGCAGCAATAACTGAAGGAGGTAGAGTACTATTTCTGCATCTTCAGGGACTGCTGCAAGGAGAGGGAGCTGTGTCTTGTCTCACTGAGGTGCCTGGACAAGATGAACATTTCAAGTCTTTTTCAGTTCTGGGTTTCTATGACGTCAGTGCTACTTCCCTTTCCAAAACCCCACAGTGGCCAGGCATCACAGTGCCGCAAGTGAAAAGACCCATGACAGCCTTTATACGTTCTTCTTTTGGTTTCTCCAGCAGGAGGCAGATGGAGAAGGAGCGAAAGGCCAGAGGTCTGTTTTGGGGTTGTTGTCTCTGGTTGTCTAATTGATGCCAAGACACCACCCCTTGGAGCCTGGTTCCTGACACCCGGCAGCATGGCATATTTGAAGGGCATGATGTGGGTATAACAACAGAGCCCTGGCTGAGCCCGGGGGCTCACGCCTGTAATCCCAGCACTTTGGGAGGCCGAGGCAGGTGGATCACCTGAGGTCAGGAGTTCGAGAACAGCCTGGTCCATGTGACGAAACCCTGTCTCTACTGAAAATACAAAAAAGTTTGCCAGGCATGGTGGCACATGCCTGTAATCCCAGATACTTGGGAGGTTGAGGCAGGAGAATCACTTGAACCTGGGAGGTGGAGATTGCAGTGAGCCGAGAATGCACCACTGCACTCCAGCCTGGGTAACAGAGCAAGACTTCGTCTGAAACAAACAAACAAACAAACACAACAACAAAAAAACAGACTCTGATTTGTGTCAACTGCCCTCCAAACAAAGGCCAGCTTCTACTTGCAATGTTCTCCTACAGATCACAGGGCCCTTAGAAGTAATCAAGGTGAAGCTAAAGCGTTATAGAACCTCACTATGTCCCAGTATCCTCAATGTACAATGAGGATAATACCAGCTACCTCAAAGGGTTGTTGTGAGGATTAAATGAGAAAATACATATAAGTTCCAGTACAGTATCCAGCACAAAGTATGTAATAAATGGTAACTTTACACACACACACCCCATAAGCATCCCAGTATTTGGAAGCAATCAGTTGATTTTTTTTCTTTTTAGAATTCAGTTTGGTGTTATAGGGACGCTGCTAGCCTCAGGCAGTGCCGCAAGAGCAGATCAAGGCCCTGATTTAAAAATTCCTCAGTTGTTCCCAGCTGGAGACGTCTGCTTACAAAGTCCTTACAAAGAAATGTTTTTCAATAGGCAACATTCTCTGGTCGGGCCCCACCAAGAAAGAACAGCAGGGAATCTCACAGGCATCGGGATCCCCATTGCCCTCCTGCTCCCGGACACACACGTGGCCCCAACTGGCCTCTGACTTGCTCCACAGGGAGCAAAATGGACTTGCTCCATTTTGTCCATTGCTGTGGGCTCCACGGTGTTACGCATAATGGCTTGGAATCTCTATATACCCAGTAAATGAATGCTTGTTGAATAACCAAATGAACACACCCCATGTCGTCCCATCTCCTCAAAGCACATCCACCATCCACCTCAGCTCAGGGACCGCGCTGATTTTCAAAACATGGGCTAAAAACTACCATAGGGCATCTAATTATAGCTTCTGGTGTAGGTGTTCTCTCATAGGAGGCCTTTGCCAAGCTTGAGAACAAGGGCTTTGTGTAGAATGAGCTGCGTAATGGACAGCTCTGGCTGGACCACCCACTGGGGATGTCTCTGGCTGAAATTTAACTAAGTTTCCATAGACCTTTTACCAGATTTACTGAGAACGTTGATTTCCTCTGTTAAAGCTTAAACGTCAGTTCAGGGGAACTTCCCCATAAATGTTGTGAGACTAAACGTGGCTTCTTGTGGGTTCCACATGGGAGCTCACCAGGATGTCACTCAGCCCTTGTAAAGGTCTGCCTGGTTTCCTGTACCTAGTGGTCAATGTCAGCAGCTGTACCTGTGCCTAGCACTGGGAGGCTTGGCCTCAGCTCTCACTCAGCCACAGGTGGTCAGCATCGCTAGTTCCCCTGCTTGGCACCCAGTGGCTGCCTTCTTGGCCTCTAAACTTGCTTCCCTGTGTTGATTCCTGAAGGTCACCATCGGTCCACCTGCCAATAACTCACTTTAATCTTATCTGAGTAGATACCCCAGGTTTTATATTTCACCCAACAGAACTTGAGTCCTAATTCTCATTTCCTTCCTTTCATCCATGAGCTTTACGGGCCAATTTGCATTTACAGTTATGCCTGTGAATTCAGAGGCCCCCCGGGGCCAGGCGGTCCTGTGCCGAGAGAGGTGGGTGAGCAGCTTGGAAGCTGGGGCAGGAACAGCACCGGCCTCTGGGTGAATCCTTTGCTTCCCTGTTTTGGAAGACACCTGGCTGCAGAGCAAGAGTTCTCTTGTGTGCGGCCTATGGCAGTGTGGGATCCTAAATGGTCACTGGAACATACCCCCAGGTTTCTAGCTGCACTGGGTAGGGGCGGGTGAAGGAGAATTGAGGGCACGTCAGCCTCTCCTGCCTGGACAAAGAGGCATGTGGGTCACAGTTCTCCACAGGTGTTCTCAAGGCTTGCTTGTTTGTTGTCAAGAGAAGGCAGAATTCTGCATTGAAAAAAACCTCTGTGATGGCCAATTAAAACAGCCTGTGGATTGTCTCCAGGCCTGAGCACTGCTGGGGGAGGACGCTGGCTTACAGAGGCCTCTCCAAAGCGTCAGTCCTTCAACTCCCGGGAGCACTATTATTAGCCTCCCTTCACATGCAGAAGCCCATGCATCCGCGCAAGTGGGTGGATGTCAGGGTCTGGACCCACATCTTCTGACTCCCAGTCCATGTATCTTGCTGCCATGTGGCTGATTTCCCAGTTGCTGAGTTTCCTCAGTGCACATCTTGATGGCTGACACCTGTAATAACAGAAGCTTCATCCAACTCTCATAAACCCTGAGTCTGGAGGTCTGGGACATATTAGGCCACGGGAGGGGGCCTAGCTTGATTTCTCTCTCTTTCTCTTCCACCTGGGACATAAGCTGTCCCCTGAGTGAAGGCCGTCTGCCACACTGACTGTGTCATCTGAACTTGGAGCCAGAGGTTCTGAGTCTTAGCGCCACCCTTGCTATTATCCTCCAGCATGATTTTGGGCTTGTGCTTTCACTCTACCGAGACTCGGATTCCACACCAATAACGGGAGAGGTTTGAACTAATGTATCCACTGAGATGGTTTGAATGCATGTTACAGAAAACCTAACTCAAGCAGGCATAGGCAAGAACTTGAAATGATTAGTTTATGCAATTCATTAAAACGGGCAGGGGCTTGATCCAGGGGCTTGAACAATATTTGCAGGAACTGGTCTGTACCCCTCTTAGCACTGCTCTCTTCCTTCCATTTCGGCTTCATTTCAAGGCTCCACATGATGCCAAGAAGGCTGCTGGTTACTCCAGATCTGCTACCTCCCAGATGCTAGCTCAGGGAAAAAGAGGAAGGTGGTCTCTCTTTGAACAGTGGCAGCCAAAGACTATGGCAAATCACTGACTCAGTTGTGTTATGCGCCCACTCCTAGGCCAGGCCCCACGGCCAGAGAAATGTGGTACTCCGAATGGCCAGGACTGTCACATGCCCACCCCACATATGGGTGAGGCCCATGAAACACACATGGGAAGAGGATGTGGATGAGTGCTTTCCGGCCAAAAAAGCAGGGCATGGTTGCCCAAAGAACGGCAAATAGTACTGGGTGTTAATCTTCATTATTGATTTAATTTTATTGTTTGCCAGGTAGAATGTGACGATGCTTTCGAAAGTCAGAACAATATAGAAAAGCATGCTCAGGCTGGGTGTGGAGGCTCATGCCTGTAATCCCAGCACTTTGGGAGGCCGAGGCAGGCAGATCACCTGAGGTCAGGGGTTCAAGACCAGCCTGGTCAACATGGTGAAATCTCACCTCTCCTAAAAGTACAAAAATTAACCAGGTGTGGTCGTGGGCGCCTGTAATCCCAGCTACTTGGGAGGCTGAGGCAGGAGAATTGCTTGAACCTGTGAGGCAGCAGTTGCAGCAAGCCAACATCACACCATTGCATTCCAGCCTGGGCAATAAAAGCGAAACTCCGACAAAAAAAAAAAAAAAAAAAAAGAAAGAAAGAAAGAAGAAAAAAGAAAAACATGCTTAGAGAAGCATCAGTCCATCCTATGTTTTTTCCATCCTATTCCCTCACACTCCTTAGAGGAAAACAACTACAAGACTTTTTGGATTTTTCTTCCCGTGTTTCTTTTGGTAGAGAGAAGCTCAAGAAGCTTGTCTTTGTAGGGGCAAGGTGGGCGGACCAGAGAGGTGAGGAGATTGAGACCATCCTGGCTAACACGGTGAAACCCCATCTCTACTAAAAATATAAAAACAAAAAATTAGCTGGGCATGGCGGCGGGTGCCTGTAGTCCTAGCTACTTGGGAGGCTGAGGCAGGAAAATGGCGTGAACCCAGGAGGTGGAGCTTGCAGTGAGCAGAGATTGTGCCACTTCACTCCAGCCTGGGCGACAAAGCGAGACTCTGTTTCAAAAAAAAAAAAGAACACTCAAGTCTTATTATTTCCCTTCTTTCATCACAAAAGATATCACACTCTACATACTCTTTTGTACCTTTCCTTTTCACACAACTGGAAATCATTCCATATCATTTCACAGAGATCTTCCACATACTTTTATATCTGCTTAGTACCTCATTGCGTGTGTGTACAATATTTTATTCAGTACTCTATACTTAGGCATTTAGGTAGCTTCCAATATTTCGCAATTATAAAAAATTGCTGCAATGAATAACCTTGGGCATTTGTATTTTTACATAGTGAAAGGGATATATTTGGGGCAAATTTACAGAAGTGGAATTGCTGGGTGGAAGGGTACATGCATACATGGTTTTGTTAGATGTAACTGAGTTCATCTCCACAGGAGTTGTACCATGTCACAGTCCCACCTGCAATGTACCAGAGAGTCTTTTTCCTTAGCCTGACCAACAGTGCGTATTGTTAAGCTTTTGAACTTTTTTTTTGGCCAATTGATGAGTTAAAAATGTGCATTTAATTTACATTTTACTATAAGTAATTTTTTTTTTTTTTTTTTTTTTTTTTTTGAGGCAGTCTCACTCTGCCACCCAGGCTGGAGTGCAGTGGTGCAATCTCAGCTCACTGCAACCAACCTCCGCCTCCCGGGTTCAAGCGATTCTCCTGCCTCAGCCTCTCTAATTGCTAAGATTACAGGTGCCTGCCACCACCACGCCTGGCTACTTTTTGTATTTTTAGTAGAGACGGGGTTTCATCATGTTGACCAGACTGGTCTTCAACTGCTGACCTCAGGTGATCTGCATCCCTCAGTTTCCCAGAGTGCTGGGATTACAGGCGTGAGTCACTGTGCCCAGTCCTACTATAAGTAAATTTGAACACATTTTCGTATGTTTAAGGACCAGTGTTATTTCTCTTTTAATGAATTATCTGTTCATGTATTTTGTCTATTTTTCTTTAGGATTTTTGATCTTTTTCTCAATTTTTAGAAGTTTTAAAATTTTAAAACCTTATGATCAGCATCTGCAAATAATTTTCTGTCAGTCAAAACACAGTCATCATGTTTTGACTATGTTTATGCCTTTTTTAAAAAAAGGTTTTTTTTTTTTTTGTAGTGATATTTACCAGTCTTTCCTTTGTAGCCTCTGGATTTTGGTCATATTAAAAAATCTTTTCCTATCCAGATTATACAGGAGTTCACCCATGTTCTATTCTAGTACTTGTATAGTTTCATTTTGCATCTAGGTCTCTGATTCATTTGGCAATTATTCTTGTGATAGTGTGAGAAATAGATATTAATTTATTTTATTTTTTTAAAATGACTATCCAGTTGTTTGAGTGCCCTGTATTAAGAAGACTATCTTTGCCTCAGTGATTTGGGGATATTTGGAGATAGCACCTTTACATAACCTGGATTTTTATAAGCATTTGGATCTATTTCTTGACTTTTTATTTTATTTAATTGATCTTTCTGTATTTTTATCAGTTAGTACCACACTGTTTTCATTATAGGGGCTTCACAGTGCATACTAATTCAGTGTAGAACCACTCCTTGTTCAGATAGAATTTTTTTTTTTTTTTTTTTTTTTTTTTTTTTTTTTTTTTTTTTGAGACAGGGTTTCACTCTGGGAGTGGGTAGATAAAGTGGGATAGAAGAAAAGATGTCAACAAGGAGACAAGAAACAGAAGGGCCAGAATGTAGGGTGGGTCATCTTTGTAGTTATGATGATAGTGGTGGTGGCAGAGAGACAGTGAGCCAGATCCTGAACTCGTGATGAATAGGGGCAGTGGCTGGAAGGCTAGAGATGACTGCGGTAGCATCATCATCATGTAGATGAGAGCAGGTAGACAGCGGCATCTGAATCAATCTTTCTTCAAGGACCCGCAGAATTGCAGCACCAGGAAGTCCTAGTCCTAACACTCCCAGAAATCTCCCCACACCCCTTTTCAGTCTATTTCCCCGGTAACCTTCCAGGATTGGATTTAGTTGTGAAGTCTAAGTCTAAGAGGTTTGTCTATAGAGCTTATCATTTCTTAAAACCCAGAGGCAGAGAACCTTGAGGGCGATCATAGAAAGCCCTTTATGAAAGACTGGCATGAATTTCATTGTGAAAAGAGCCTGGGATTCCTCTGCAGTGTAGACCAGATGAATGAAGAGTATATTCAGTGTCATAATGGAACTCAGAGCCTCGACCCTGAAAGAGTCAAATAGGCAAAAACCTGGATCAAACCACAGGGATCCCTGCCTACCTGAGCAACCTGCCCTAGGTCCCAAATCAAAGCCTCAGCTCTTTCTCCAAGAGCGAGCAAGGGTTGAGAAACATCCTCCTACTTTGAGCTTCCTTTTCCATCCAGACTTCCTGAGAATCCCAAAACATTTGAAGCCAGATTCTGAAGACTGTAGGTATCCCTGCCAGGTGAACTTAACCTGAGCACCTTCGGAAGGTAACACATTCCTAACGAGCCCTATTTAACCGGTGACTCCAGTGTTCCTTTGGCTGTGCCGCTTAGGGTGATCTTACCTGGGGTCCCTAGGAAGGAAGGGTCCCTGGTCGTTCTGAAGGGAAAATAGATAGTATCAAGGAAATCAGTCTTTCAGGGAGCAGAAATAATTAATGGACTTAGGATGGGGTCCATGTATGAGGTGACAAATGGTGTGTATGGGATGTAAGAGCCGGATATTTACTAAGAATTAAAGATGATAATCTATGACCAGTTAAGATGTTAGAAATAAAGGCCAGATTTTTTTTTTTTTTTTTTTTTTGAGACAGTTTTGCTCCTGTTGCCCAGTCTGAAGTGCAGTGGCACAATCTTGGCTCACTGCAACCTCCGACTTCTGGGTTCAAGCAATTCTCCTGCCTCAGCCTCACAAGTAGCTGGGATTACAGTCAGATGCCACCACGTCTGGCTAATTTTCTTTCTTTTTTTTTTTTTTGTATTTTTAGTGGACACGGGGTTTCGCCATGTTGACTAGGCTGATCTTGAACTCCTGACCTCAGATGATCCTCCTGCCTCGGCCTCCCAAAGTGCTGGGATTATAGGCGTGAGCCACTGCACTTGGCTAGATTCATTTTTTAAGTCATAGTTGTATAATAATAATTTGGAAATTGACATCCATCTTTTTGGGGTAGAAAAAAAGTGTGCCCTGAAATTGGGATCCCCTGACCTATGCTCACACAGGCAGGAGAGGAGAACAGGGGAGAAAAGCCACCTCTGTTTCCATGCCATGTCTCAGGAGGTCTTTGTGTGAAGGAGAGGCAAGGTCCCACCACCAGCTCTTAGTCTCAGGACTGGGTTCCAAGGTTGATGGACAGGGTCTGATCATTGGGGAAGAGGGTAGTGGTGACAGAGGTGAGGTTGGAGACATTCACCCATTCCTCCAAGTTCCTCTGCTCACAGAGAGAGAAGTGATGCTTGGGGATTACCAGTCCTGAACCCCCATCTGCAAGAGATGCCTCAGATCTTGAGGAAACATGCATACACAAACATGCACAGAGAGACACACACACATATCCATATGTCCACAACCACACATATACCCACCCTCATAGAGGCATGTCCTCAAATGCACAGACCTGGAGTTGCAGCTCTTCTCATCCAGACACAGGCAGCAGCCCAGGACCTTCCTATTGCTCAGTAACCTGAGGTCGTGGGTGGGATAAAGGAGTCTCATCACTTAGAGAACATGTTTTGAACCCAAACACCGTTTTAAAAAAAATGCCAGCCAATGGATAAATAAAGTATTTTATTTAAATTCCAGTCCTTTGATAAATAAAGGCTATCAAAATCAGCTTGGGGTCTTGGGGACTGAGTCTGACCCAGGCAGGGACCCCGTGGGAAGTCCTCTGGCTCAGCTGGGTGGTCTTGGTCCTGCCTGACTCTGGCTTAGTTGCTACGAGTCCTTAGGGTCAGGGGTCTGACCTCGCTCCCCTGCCTGACTTTCCTGTCCCCAGTCTTAGCCCCTGGCACACACTCTCACATCCCTGATGCTGGTCTCCTGCCTTCCTGGGCCCTCCTCACACCCTCACTGCCTGCCCCACTCCTTCTTGGACCAAATGACCACACTCAGAGCCTGATGAGATCTTGGCTTCTGCTACCAGACACCTGACCTCTCTCTTTCCTTGCAGGCTGGCCTCCTTGTACAGATCTACTTTCTGGATTTGTGTCCCCACACAAACCTATCTTTGGAATGGTAGAGAGTTGACTGTGATATCATGTTTGAATCTTCAGGGAAGGTCTATTCGGTTAGACATAAGACATGAGAAAGGCTGCCTTTACCTTTGCGACATCATCATCTTCTCATGTAAGCTACTGACAATACCGTTGTCAAGGAGCTTTCAATTGTTTGCTTCCCTATCATGGAAGTGACCGGAGACAATGTTGAACTCAACTCTTCCCTTTTGGCTTGATGCTCACCTGTGGTACCTAGAGGGCATTTATAGAATACCTTATAAAAATTCTGTAGGATATTAAAAGAGCATGGGGATAGGGGGCTCCTCACTGGCCTCATGACACAGTGACATCCCACGAGGGGAGAAGGTGTATTGTGGAACACAGTACTCAAAATCTGGAACGTTCAAGATGTATGCCTACCATATCTAACAGTGGTCTCTTGGGTCAGGGATATCTGGGCATCAATTTCCTCATGTGTACTAGTGGACATTTTAATATCACCCATCAGAATCATCATCAGGATTAAATGGTGTGATGTGTATGTCTGGTGAGTATCACTCAGTGGATGTTTGTTTCTTTTGTCTTACTGGTACCAGTAGAATGTGCTTTCAGTGGCGTTGCTGATATACATTCTTAAAAATAAAACCCTTAGGCAAGCTTAGGTGCTTTTGCATATGAAGTGGCCTTGTTCCCATTGCAGGAAGAGATAAATGTTCTGTCATTTCTGCTGTTCCTGCCGGCAGCTGCTTTCAGGTCTGCGCATGTGGGGGAGACCTTCCCTGGCCTTCCTCAGAGCCATCATGTCTGCAGCGTCCCCGGGGCTACAAGACAGTAAGGAAATGAAGAGCAAGCAACAACCTGGTGCTAAACAAATATCAGGTTACAAGTGACTTGTCTCAGGAATAATTCTTGCACCTGCAGAGTAGACAGAAGCTCACATCAGGACCAGTGACTGGAGAATAAACACCTCGAAAGGCAGTTGTAGGACTTACTGACAGCTCTACTGTGTCTACAGCTGCATTCCACCTTAGAAAAAAGAGTAGGTGCTGATGTCCATAGCTGTTAGTCACCAACGGAAAAGAAGCCCACCTCTTTCTTTTCTGTTTCGAAGAGCAAAATTCTGCAAACACGGTGGAAGGTCAGTGTTTGGGGCAATACCTAGTGAGGGGCGAGCATATGGAGGGGCTATGTTAGCACCTTCCACCTTGCCCCTGAGCCCTAGGCAGAGGTTACTTATGTTGTGCTGCCGCTGATGTCGCTTGAATTCCTGAAACATTCTGCAGCACCCTACGGAGAGTGATGCATGTAAATTACTTTGCTTCTTGCCTGATTATTATGGGTGTTACACCCCCACCATCGAAAACTGTTAACCAATAATTTCAGAACCCTCAAGTGGCTCCATTAAGATGTGATAGGAACAGCCACGGGACAAATAATGGTGGAGAAATTTGTCTTTGGTATCCACTTGTTATGCCTGCTCTCCGCTTTGCATGATTTTTCCTCTCCGAACTAAAACCCATCACCCAGCTGCACACAAGGCAACTGGTCATCTCATGCTGACCCTGGCCGTCAAGGGTCCTCTCCTTAAGGTCCCAGACAAGCCTGCTGCCACCAGATGTTGTACATCATGACACAAATGAGAAGTTGCATACAGACAGCCATAGGTGTGTTTGGTTTGTCTTGCAACAGTGTTTTGAACAAAAATCAACCATTTGCAGCATTTAAGAGATTTCATGTAATATCTATATCCACTTCTCTGAAAATAAAAGCTTGAAAGATTTGACACTGGTTAACATTTTCCTATTAGCAACAATTGGTGGGAGCTAAGTGGTGGCTTCTCTTAGATGGGCGATTACTGTTCAGTTTGCCATAGTCCTCACTTCTCTATTGCTTTTCTTCTCACATGGATCACATTTATTGTCAGGCTTTCTTTGTTCCCTCACATAACCCTCCTGCCCCTGTAGGTAACTGTGTTTGCAATCACTGCTTTAGACCTTGCAAGCTTCTTCCCTCATCACCTGCTTTCATCCAAACTTCGTCAACTTGTGCGCATTTTCTCAAGCTACCCTGTTTCTATGAAAGCCAAAGGAGTTCTAATAGGATCAGCAAACTTATAGAAAAATATAAGTGGTCCTTAAGGGTTTGATGCCTTTATTAGTTAATTATACCCATGATAATGCTGCTTAAAAACCAATCACAAAATCTCAGCAGCATATAGCAGAAGGCATTTGTGGAGTTCAGATAGTTGGCCCATGAGATGAAGGCTGACTCTAGGCTGGGTTCAGACTGGGGGTGGGGTGGCTTTGCACCACATGTTTCTCATCTTCTTCCTGGCACTAATGGGCTAGGCTGGACCTGTTCTTCTCATGATGATGGTAGAGATGAAGGAGAGAAAGTGGAATTAATACACCTTGATTTGTGCTTCATTCCATGAGCAAGAAGTCACACTACAAACTGTATAAAGCACCCTTGACATAAGTGACTCAATCTTAGAAAAAAACTCCATCTTACGTTTCATAGGGCACTTGCCAACAGGGACAAGATATTTTGCGTAATAAATAAATTATTCAATAAAGACTGCATCCAAACAGATAAGGACAAAAATAAGCACAATCTTCCACTATCATTCTTCACTAGAGGACACTGCAGCCATAAAAAGGGCAGGAGCAGGACTTCAGCACTTGAAACAGTGGTTTTTTGTTTGTTTGTCTTGTTTTGTTTTGAGAGGAGTTTCACTCTTGTTGCCCAGGCTGCAGTATAGTGGCGCAGACTCGGCTCACTGCAACTTCTGCCTCCCAGGTTCAAGCAATTCTCCTGCCTCAGCCTCCTGAGTAGCTGGGATTACAAGCATGTGCCACCATATCCAGCTAATTTTTGTATTTTTAGTAGAGATGGGATTTCACCATGTTGGCCAGGCTAGTCCCGAACTCCTGATTTCCAGTAATCCACCCGCCTCAGCCTCCCAAAGTGCTGGGATTACAGGCATGAGCCACCACACCTGGCTGAAACAGCTGTCTTAATCAACACTGTCTTGCTGTCACTCGAGGTAAGCTCCTTGGCATCTGCCATGAAAGGCTCTGGCATCTTCCATAAAAGGCTCTACCCACATCAAAGGTGTTCCTCGCAAGACCACTGGACTGCCTGGCCCAGACCAGGAGATTCTTTTTGTCTCTGTTGCTCTTCATGGGCTGGTTCTTAATCCTTTTTTCCCATTTATTTTCTCTTGATGGTAAATGTTATTTTGTTTGTTTTAGATGTTTAACCCGTAACATTTATATATTGATTAGGTGTACTATTATGTATAATTTGCAATATAGACTGACTTGTGGAGTGGCTTCAGCCTGTATGCCTGTGACTCTGACTGCCCAGTGAACAGGAAGTACTAATGAGAATTGCCTCCTTGGGGATTTGATGTAGCTAGTGGCTTTTGTGATTGAAATAGCATCAATAAAAGTCCGACATTATGAAAAGACACAAATGTGCACGGACTTGGTTACCTCTGATCTTGCACTGCTCATGAGACAAACCCAAAGTCAAGAGCTGGGGGAGTTATTCCCACCCACAGCTTAAGGGCACAGCAAATTTATAAGGCATGTGTGAGTCAAGAATTAACTTCACCCGAAGAGAGGTCTGACCTTTGCCCTTCACTACTGGGAGGTAACCCCTAGGCTCCTGGAATATCAAGACTGATAGAAATGTCTTTGTCTAGGGGCATTGACCACTTGACAGTCTAAAAATATGATATGCAATGGAGGCATTTGGTGGAGGTAGTGATGTCTGCTTTGCCTTTGGAGGAACTAGAGAATCACGTCAGCCATGTGGGCAGTAGTGATTGAGCTGCAATAAAAACTCTGACCACCGAGGCTCAGGTGAGCATCCCTGCTTGGCAGTATTCCATGCATATTGTCACATCACAGCTGGGAGGAGGTACCACTGTCCATGACTCCATGAAAAGAGGATGCCTGGAACCTCCACATTGGACCTCTCTTGGACTCTGCCCTAGGTTTCTCTTTCTCGGGTGGTTTTAATTTGTATTCTTTCTCTGTAACAAACAGTAACCATGAGTATAACAGCTTTCAGCCACTTCGTGAGTCCCTTCAGTGTATTATCACACTCAAGGGTGGCTTTGGGAACCCCTCAAACTTGACGTTGGAAGTGCGGGTCCCCTGACTTAACATTTGGCCTCAACTTTCACAGCATGAAAACAAGGAGGCGTGAAAATGAAAGCTGATAATGCAAATTGCCACAATATTTATCTCAAGTACATCTGTCTTCATTGATACATCCATTCAGCAAACATTTATTGAGCACCTACTACATGCCCAGTGCTATTCTTGGACCTGAGACTAAAGGAAGTGAATAAGACATGGCGTCCCCATTCTAGTGGAGGAGACAAAATATAAATAGGCATACAAATATGTGTGATAATGTCAGATTGAGAAAAGTGCTGTGGGAGAAAATTAAGGCAAGGTACAGCGAGGGTGCAGGGCTTAGATCTTTTAGATAGATGGTCAAGAGGGACTCTTTTGGAAGAGTGACATTTGAACACACTTGGGTGAAATGAATGAGGAAGTTGGGCTGTGATTCTGGGCAGGAAGTTTCTAGAGAGAGGGACAAGCAAGCTCAAAGGTACAGCAAGAAGCATACAAGTAGGAGATTTCAGCATAGAAATTCCTGCCATTAAAAAAAAAAAAAAAAAAAAAAAAAAAAAAGCAGCCTGGTGTGGTGGCTCAGGCCTGTAATCCCAGCACTCTGGGAGGCCAAGGTGGGTGGATCACCTCAGGTCAGGAGTTCAAGCTCAGCCTGGTCAACATGGTGAAACCCTGTCTCTACAAAAATTAGCCGGGCATGATGGTGGGTGCCTGTAATCCTAGCTACTTGGGAGGCTGAGGCAGGAGAATTGCTTGAACCTGGGAGGTGGAGGTTGCAGTGAGCCAAGATCACACCATTGCACTCCAGCCTGGGCAACAGAGTGAGACTTCGTCTCAGAAAAAAAAAAAAAAAAAAAAAAAAGTAAATGCTCTCTTTACATGGTCCTTGAAGGACTGTGTTGTGCCTGTGGAAAGACTTTCCACTAAAGTGCCTCAAATCAAGCCTGAGACCAATATCTCTGTGTTTTGTTTTTGTGCCACTTGCTGGATTATGCGGTTTCTTCCTCATGTTCAGCAAAGGAATTGTTTCACCTCCCTCTTTCCTCCTTGGCAGAGGATGGGCACTCTCTCTACAGGCTTTCAGTTTCTAAGAGAAAAAAAGAAAGCAAAGATAAAAGTATGAGAAATAAGAGTTATTTCTATTTATTTGGTTCATTCAGTGAACAAACAAGCCCATAGCTGGAAAGTACAGGGTGACTAAGAAGTAGCCCTTAGGGAAAAACCTGATGGGAAATTTTATTTAAAAACACAATTTACATAGCCACACTTTGGGCTTTCCTTCCAGTCCTTCTGTGGTTCCCAATGGCCCATGGGTGTTCAGGTCTTAAAGCTGGGGAGCGCCGCGAGCAGTGGAGGGTGTTCGCGAAGGTTCTACCGGCTTGAGGGAAGGGTTGTGGGAATGGGGACCCGAGACCTGGAGGCCAGCATATAAGAGCTCTCCACTGGGGTTGCTGGGGAGAGGAGAATCAGAAGGGACTGAGCACACAAGGCTCGACTCTCCGCCAGAGCTCAACAAGGGGCAGCTGCTGCGGTAGTCCGTGGGCGGGCCTAGGTTAAGTGCATTCCTTTTACTCAAAAGCCCTTCTCTGGAAAGAAGGCTCAGAAGGCACACTTGGGGCAGAGGGGAACCCCCGCCTTCCCCTTTTACAGAACTTCCTCATCCTGCAGATCAGTCCAGCCAGGAAGTCAGAGGCTGGGTGGAGAGAGCTGGGTGTCTGGGGAGTACCATGGGTTTTGTCCCCATCGCTGGCAGCAGTCATCAGGTGAGGTATTTTCAGCCCATCACAAACTTCTTTCTGCCTATTTATGATCCATTCAGCATCTGACAGTTGTCTAAGGCAGACAGCAGAAACGTGTTTACTGGCCCCCCTCCCTCGGGACTTTTTCTTAAAGGGCATGCCTTACTCTCATTTCCTTTTTCTACTAATCCTCTCTCCTTCCCCGAATTCTCCCATCACTAATTCTCTCCCTCCTTGTAGAACCACCTTCTGCCCCCGCATCCCACTCCCCACAGACCCTCAGAGAGAAACTGTGTAGAACTCCAGAGAGGCAAGCAAGGCCCACTGTGAGAAATGGTATTCAGTGGCCAGGCACTGCGGCTCATGCCTGAAATCCCAGCACTTTGGGAGGCTGAGGTGGGAGGATCAGTTGAACTCAGGAGTTAGAAACCAGCCTGGGCAACATAGTGAGATGCTCCCCCTCTGCAACTCCAGAAAAAAAACGAAACCGTATTCTACTGTGTAAACTTCTTGAGAATGGTCTTTTTTTATGCACCACTTACCAGCTGCTTAGTAAATGTTTAATAGTGAATTAAAACTTCCCTCTCTCCACACCTGTTCCCCATGAGTCCCTGCCTTGGGATGGGCAGGTGAGAGAACTAATAAAACATTCTAGAGCTTTCACCCCTGGCCCCCAAACTCTGACCAGCTTCTCAAATGTCTAGGTTCACAATGTTCTGCCACGCTCCGTCGGGACACTCTCTGAGAGAAATTAAACGACGAAGCCCTGGCGGTGATGCAAATTGCAATCAGACAGGAAGGTTTGAGGGTCAGAAGAAAGGCAGGGGGCCCTGGCTAGCTTTGTCTTTGTGCAAGGTTACCAAATGCTTGCCTTGGCAGTGAGAATGCGTAACCACAATGTTTTCTAATGATTTTGGGTTTTTCTCTTTTTATAGTCTCAGCAGAGAAAACGTGAAGGTGACAACTAGTGGTTTCAGAAAGGCAAGAAGTTCTTCCTCTGCATTCACCTTTCTTTTAACCCTTTTCACTGAAAGCGAAGATCAACATACGGGTAAGCTCATTTCATACTTTCAAGGAAGAACCCAAGTCAGGACTCAGAGCCACTGAGTTTCCACTCCCACTCCCATGCCAGACACATGCTGCGAAATACTGTCTTTTTTTTTTTATGGTAAGGTAGCCTGAAAATGCTTCCTCAGGAATGGCCTTCATCAGAAATCTCTTCATACTCAGTATGAGGACATGACGAAGTATATGCTATGTGTGAAAATATACCTTGGTGTTTCAGCTCTGCGGGTTAAGAAGGGGTTCCTGTGACGGCAAGCTTTTAGGTTATTGAGCAGCAGATTGGATACTTCTATTTTTCAACAACATAGGTGTCCATGTAATATGAAAAACAGCTGTTGCAAATTTCTAGAAATGCTGAATCCAGTCTACTAAATGCCTAGCTGCACCTGCAAAAAAGTAAGGGAACACTGAAGGGTCAAAAATGGAGGAAGAACTATGACCAACCTGAGCTGCCCCTGGGGCTGCTGGGGGTAAGGTTGGGGAGGACAGTTGGCCAGGCTGGGAATCTGGTTTTGGAATATGAATTCACTTTAGAATTTATTAAATCAAGGAGCTTAGGCTTTCATGACCAGCAGGCACACAAGAAGGGGCTTGGATCCCAGAAGAGTAGGGAGTTGGAACTGAGACCCTGGTGTAAGGATGAACTGAAAACCATTGCCTGCTTACACAGGGAGATGACAGGGAAGCTTGCTTGAGAAAAAGAAAAAAAGCTCCCCTTAAAATTAATGTATAATAATTAATGTGCCCTCACATGGATATGATATTAAAATTTATATTACTAGAGTGGTCTAAGACATGTCCCACCAAGAAATTAATACGAAGTGCTGCCACATGCTGATAATATCTTTGGGAACCTGGTTGAAGCAAAAATAAAACCTTTCTGGGAGGCCATACACCCATCCTAGGCCTCCTAGCTTACCCTCACATGAAGTCCCAATTAAAGATTAACTTATAATTAAAAACTACCATACAGTCCTGGCATGGTGGCTCATACCTGTAATCCCAGCAGTTTGGGAGGCTGAGGTGGGCGAATCACCTGAGGTCAGGAGTTCGAGACCAGCCTGGCCAACATGGTAAAATCCCATCTCTATTAAAAATACAAAACTTAGCCGGGCGTGGTGGCTCCCAGCTACTTGGGAGGCTGAGACAGGAGAATCACTTGAATCCGGGAGGCAGAGGTTGCAGTGAGCCAAGATTGTGCTGCCACACTCCAGTCTTTGGGACAAAACCAAAACAAAACAAAACAAAACAAAAAAAAAAACAAAAAAACCCCAACTACCATACACATGAAAAAAAAATCCCCCAAAACCAATAGTTAGTGAACAAAACAAAAAGCAATATGAAACCGCCAACAACTTCAGATAAAATATGATTATCAGGTAGATTAAAAATAAGCATGTTTAAAATGAGAAGTCATAAAAGAAGCAGAATAATAATAAAGAACATAACAGAATAAGACATCACCAAAAAGATTAGACTGAGCTAAATAAGAAATCAAATATAACTCAGAAATTTAAAAATCATTTAAAGCTTACTATGTTAAGTCAAAGATTATATATTACCAAATAAATAACTAATGAATGGAAAGAAAGATCTGAGGAATCTTCAGAAGCCAGTGCAGAGAGATGAAGAGACAGAACATGCAGAGGAAGGGCTTACTGACAACGAGTGTGGACTGTGAAGGACCAACCACACCTATTAGATGTTCAAGACATGATAAATGAGGACTAGTGAAAGTTATGAACCACAGCAAGTTAAATAACATGAAATCCTCTACCGGACACAACACAGTATAACTAAAAGAAGACCAGCCAGGTGTGGTGGCTCACCCCTGTAATCCTAGCACTTTGGGAGGCCGAGGTGGGTGGATCGCCTGAGGTCAGGAGTTCGAGAACAGCCTGGCCAACATGGCGAAACCCCATCTCTACTAAAAACACACACAAAAATTAGCCGGGCGTGGTGGTACGTGCTTGTAGTCCCAGCTACTCAGGAGGCTGAGGCACCAGAATTGCTTGAACCTGGGAGGCAGAGGTTGTAGTGAGCCGAGATCACACCACTGCACTCCAGCCTGGGCAACAGAGCAAGACTCCATCTCAAAAAAAAAAAAAAAAAAAAAAAAGACCAAGTAGAAACACCAAGATCTTAGAAGCTCTCAAAGACAAAAGCATTGCCTACAAAGGAATGAGTTATCAGGTTGTCTGGAACTTTGCAATAGCAACAATAGAAGCCAGAAGACCAATGGAATAATATATTCGAGTGCTGAGAAGAAATAACTGTCAACTTACAACTACACTATGATTCAAGGATATGGCAAAATAAACATTTTCAGACAAAAACAGAGAGCATTTTCCACTTGAAGACCTTAGCTAAAAGAATGAAGAATACACTTCCGAAGGAATGGACCCAAGAAAGAAGCAGTGAGATGTACAATATGAGATAAATTTCAACAAATATCTAAGGTAAAAAAAAGACTGCTTAGGGAGTATAAAAACAAAGTGGAATGAGGGTACTGGTCATAATAGTAGATGAGATGGGCAGAGTGTGGGCATTTGGGCATTTTAGGGTAAAGGGTGGCAATGTTAATTAACTCTAGCATTTATTAAATCGAGTATGCTTCTTAAAAATTATAAAAAGGTAATCACATAAGAAGAGAAATAGTATTCGTGACTTCCAAACCCGTAGAGAGAACACAATAGAATACATATTTTTATTTTTATTTTATTTTTTGAGACCGAGTCTGGCTCTGTCGCCCAGGCTGGAGTGCAGTGGCACAGTCTTGGCTGACTTCACCCTCCTGGGTTCAAGTGATTCTTGTGCCTCAGCCTCCTGAGTAGCTGGGATTACAGCCACGTGCCGCCACACCCAGCTAATTTTATTTATTTATTTATTTATTTATTTATTTATTTATTTATTTATAGTAGAGATGGTGTTTTACTATGTTGTTCAGTTTGGTCTCAAACTCCTGACCTCATGTGACCCGCCTGCCTCGGTCTCCCAAAGTGCTGGGATTACAGGCATGAGCCAACATGCCTGGGCTAAAATATATATTTTTTAATTTTTTTATTTTTTTAAGATGGAGTCTCACTCTGTCGCCCAGGCTGGAGTGCAGTGGCATGATTTTGGCTCACTGCAAGCTCCGCCTCCTGGGTTCACGCCATTCTCCTGTCTCAGCCTCCTGAGTAGCTGGGACTACAGGCACCCGCCACCATGCTCAGCTAATTTTTTGTATTTTTAGTAGAGACGGGGTTTCACCAAGTTAGCCAGGATGGTCTCAATCTCCTGACCTTGTGATCCGCCTGCCTCAGTCTCCCAAAGTGCTGGGATTACAGGTGTGAGCCACTGCGCCCCGCCGTAAAAGATTTTTTTTAATGGTCAATAAAAAGATGCAAGAAAGGAAGAGGCAGAGAAAAATCAGGTTAAGCATAAAGTGTAAAGCAAAATGACCAAAATAAATCCTAATACAGCAGAATTCACAAAGTAAGTAAAATTCAACCCTCAATTAGCAAGATAGATTGTCAGTCATACTGGATAGAAGAAAATCTAACAATATACTTTAAAAAGGACACACTAGAATGTAAAGACAAAGAAATGTTGAATGTAAAAGTATGGAAAATGCCAGCAAAAAATTAATCCAGAGAAAGGAAGCGGCAGAGGATGGTAATATTGAGAGTAAACAGGCCGGGCATGGTGGTTCACGCCTGTAATCTCAGCACTTTGGGAGGCTGAGGTGAGCAGATCACAAGGTTAGGAGTTTGAGAGCAACCTGACCAACATGGTGAATCTCTACTAAAAATACAAAAATTAGCCAGGCATGGTGATGGGTGCCTGTAATCCCAGTTACTTGGGAGGCTGAGGCCGATAATTGCTTGAACCTGAGAGGTGGAGGTTGCAGTAAGCCGAGATTGTGCCACTGCACTCCTGCTTGGGTGACAGAGCGAGACTCCGTCTCAAAAAAAAAAAAAAAAAAAAAAAAGGTAGACAAAGTTGTATTTCAAGCAAAAAGGAATATTAGAAAAAAAAAAGTCAAATAAATGAAGAGAAAAAGGAACAATTCACTGGAAAAACATAACTTGCAGACACTAAAACATAGCATCAAATTATACCAAGCCAAAAAAATGGTAAAATTTCAGAAATAAACGGACAATTCTGTAGTCACAGGAGATAATTTAACACATCTCTTTCAGTAATTGGTAGTTGATGATTACAGAAAGGATATAGAAGATCTGAGCAACACCATAACAAACTTGATCAAAAAGACCTTTCTTTCCAAGTACCTGCTACTCTTACCAAAAGATCACTTGTGAGGCTACAAAGCAATCCTTGATATGCAACAAAGAATCATACAGACTGTTCTTGAGCAACGTCAACTGTTAGACACCAGTAGCAAAATAAAAACCAAACCATATATCAGGAAATTTTTTAAAAAAACCCTCTAAGTAATTCATAATTCAACAAGTGACTTGATGGAAAGTCTAAGAACACATTGTTAACATTAATAAGAAATGAAGTTTCTACTCACTGGCTATGGACCCCTAGAAAAATATAGTTTAAAAAGATATATATATGAAAGTAGCAACCCAAAATGTGAAGGTATCAGGAAGAAATCAAAAGATGTGAAAAACCTATATATATATATATAATATATATATAAAATTTTAAAAATCCTTGAAGACCTAAATAAATGGAAAGATACACAATATGAGATGAATTTGTAGAACTGACTTCTAAAGATGTTGATTTTAGGCAATTTATAAACTGAATATATTCCTACTAAAATTCAAATGAGTTTTTTTTGAGGTTCATAAATTGATGTAATTTATATAAGGTAGAACAAAGAATCAAGAATGCCAGAACAGTTTTTTTTTTTTTTTTTTTTTTTGATACACGGTCTTGCTCTGTCACCCAGTCTGGAATGCAGTGGCACAATCTCGGCTTACTGCAGCATGGACCTCCTGGGCTCAAGTGATCCTCCTGCCTCAGCCTCCCGAATAGCTGGGACCACAGGCCCAAGCCACCATGCCTGGCTATGTTTTGTATTTGTTATTTTTTTGAATTTTTAGTAAAGACCGGGTTTCACCATGTTGCCCAGGCCAGTCTTGAACTCCTAATCTCAAGTGATCCACCCACCTGGGCCTCCCAAAGTGCTGAGATTACGGGCGTGAGCCACTGCACCTGGCCACGAGAACAATTCTGAAGATGAAGTTCAACATGTGAGGACTCACTCACTCCCACCACAGCAAGACTTAAATTGTAGTAATAAGAAAGTGTGATATTAGCACAAAGAGAGGCAGAATAGAGTCTAGAAACAGGCCCACTCGTACATAGAAATTTGTATAAAGCACAGGTGTCATTTTAAATCAGTAGGGAAAGAAGGACTTTTAGCAAGCAACATTGGAAAAAATGGTTATCTATATGGAAAAAATAAGATCACTACATTAAACCATATTTAAATGGATTATAGACCAACATATGAAAAAGCATGACTTTAAAAATTTTGGAAGAAAATGAAGGATAATATTTTTATGATCTCAGGTCAGGAAAAGATTTCTTAAACACAATGCCAGAAGCACAAATCGTAAACAAAAAGATCAATAAATTTAACCACATTAAAATATTTTTTAAAAACCCTTTGGTAGATTAAAGATATCATAAACAAAATGGAAAATACAAATCTTAAACTTGGAGAAGAGATTTGGCATGGATATAACCAAGAAAGGATTTGGCCCAGATTTTATAAACAGCGCTCATGGAAAAGGCCAAAGGATATGAATGACAATCCTCAGAAAAGGTTATCCAATGTTCTTGAAACATATGTTATCATTGTAACATAAATTAAGCAAAAAGGATCTAATATTTCACACTCATTAGATAGGCAGAAATTTAAAAAATCTGGCTGGACATGTTGGCTCACACCTATTATCCCAGTACCTTGGGAGGCCAAAGTGGGAGGATTGTTTGAGCCCAGGAATTTGAGACCAACCTGGGCAACATAGTGAGACCTTTAAAAAAAAAATCTGATCATGATAAAACCCGCTGAGGGGAGTGTAAATGGGCATGTGCATTTTGGATAATAAGATGGCAATATTTAACAGTGCAGTGTAATTACTGAGCTAGAGTGTTGAAAGACTTTCAGCTCCCCTGCAACATTGTAATCAAGAAAAACTGGAAAGAAGCATAAATGCCTAGGTATGAGATCTGGCAGAGGACACATAGAGGGTCTCAAAAGACTATCCTGGCTAACACGGTGAAACCCCGTCTCTACTAAAAATACACACACAAAAAATTAGCCGGGCGTGGTGGTGGGCGCCTGTAGTCCCAGCTACTCGGGAGACTGAGGCAGGAGAATGGCATGAACCCGGGAGGCGGAACTTGAAGTGAGCTGAGATCTGGCCACTGCACTCCAGCCTGGGCAACAGAGCAAGACTCCGTCTCAAATAAAAAAAAAAAAAAAAAGAGGGTCTCGAAAATGTTAGTACTGTTTTATTTCTCAAGTATAAATTGTATACAGACGTGTTCAATTCTATATTTTCTACACTTATTTTGTATGCTTAACATTTTCATAATTAAAAAATTAGTTTGGTGAGGCTGCTGGGGAAAAGGTACACAAGCTGGTAGGACTGTACATTTGTACAACCACTTCCAAGAGCAGATTAAAACTGGTGGCATAGTGATGCCACTCTTTTTAACCTCTTGGATGGACAAAGATAGAAACGTTGGACAACAGTGTGTGTTGGCAAGAGTGCTGGGAAACAGGCACTCTCATTGCAGATGGGAATATAGATTGAAGACACCTCCTTGCAGGTAATTTTTTGGCAATATTTAACAAAATTGGAAACTCCCCTTCACCTAGCACAATTTCCTTGAGGTATTTATTCTAAGAAAATAAGCAATTTTAGAGCAAAGATTTATCTACACTGAAGTTTCCCATAGCAATCACAGCATTGTTTCTAATATTAGTAATACAAAAAGAAACAACCTGTATGTCTAACACTAATCGATTCTAATTTATGGTGCAACTGAACGATGGACCCAAATGATGCTGTTGGAAGTTTTTAATGATGTGGAACTCCTTGCAAATTATTAAGCTAAAAGAAAGTAGTTTACAAGATAGCAGGAAGAATAAACCATTAAAAATACCAATCTGTGCACTGACTTAAATGTTATAAATATTTTTATGTTATGTTATAAACATTTCATAACATAAAAAAATGTTAACTGAAGTTACTTCCTGGATGGATTACAGGTAATTTCATTGTCTTCTAGAATTTTCTTTTCCAAAAATGTTGTGTACGTGTGTGTGTAATTATTACTTTAACAGGAGACACTCTCTTTTGGTGATACAAACAGGTAGGACGGTACTGACCGACAACCTCCCAGGGAAGGCAGGGAGCCACGTACTACAGACTTGTATGTTCCTATGGAAATCTAACGTGCCTTTGATTATCACAGATTCTGGAGAAGAGTGAGGACTTGGGTTCACCAGTGACGTTCCCAAGGACAGGCTGGGGCTTTTGAGGAAGTTGCCCACCCTCTCGGAATCTGGTTTGGCCTCTGTAAAATGGGGAGATCCCGCTCCAATGGCCAAGTTCCCGGCTTCCTTTTGCGGGTCAACGGCAGCGTCACGCGCGCGAGCGCGGTCTGCGAAGCCCCCAGCGCTGGGCGTCACGCGGGGATTGCTGTCGCCGCTGCCAGCCGCGGCAGCGACGCGAACTTGGGGCGCCCGACCCGGGCGCGCGGGGGCGGGGACGCGCACGCGGCAAGGGCGGCGGGGGAGACGGGGGCGGGGACGGAGGCGAAGGGGGCGGGGACGGGGGCGCCCCGGCCTAAGTGGTACTAGGAGGGCTAGCCACCCGCTTCCGCTGCCTGCCGGGGAATCCCCGGGGCTGGCGCGCAGGGAAGTTCCCCAACGCGCGGGCATAAAAGGGCAGCCGGCGTCAGCGCGCCACAGCCTTGCAGCTCGTGGCAGTGGCGCAGCGCTCCAGCCATGTCGCGCGGCCTCCAGCTTCTACTCCTGAGCTGCGGTAGGGCCCGCGAGCGCCTGTTGCCCCCCGCCCCGCCACGACACCCCCTCCCGTCGGTCGCTTGCTCACGACGGACTCTCTCTTTCTTGTAGCCTGCAGCCTGGCTCCCGCAACGCCGGAGGTGAAGGTGGCTTGCTCCGAAGATGTGGACTTGCCCTGCACCGCCCCCTGGGATCCGCAGGTTCCCTACACCGTCTCCTGGGTCAAGGTAAGTGCTACGATGCCCGCGGGCTGGGGTTTGGTGGACTCATTTGAAGGCAGCGGGAACCATCTCCCCGAGGCTGGCGACCCTCTGTGGCTGCCGGGTGGGGGCGGGGGGCGTCTCCCACAGCTGATCTTGGAGTACCCAGTCTCCCGTCGCGCCTTCCCCACCCTGTCCGCATCCAGGTACAGGGCCGACTTAGGTTTTGCTCTCCACAGACCTCAATCCCCTTCCTGCCCCTGAAGGTGGCCTGAGATGAATGATCCACTTAAGACGTTTTGGAAGGGCAGAGACTCTCTCGTTTGGATTAATTCTGGAGGCCACCTGTGGTTGTGGGTCTGCAGGTCAGGAAGAAAGCAACAGGGACCTAGATTTGGGCACTGGACAAGGGGAATGTCTCCAGACTTCTGATTTCTTGTGTTTTGTGACTGTGATGCCCATGATACATGGGAGGGGGAGGGGGAGGGGGCAATTGGAAATGAAGGGCTAAGACACCGAAGTGACTTAGGCCATTTCATCCGTGGTAGTTATCAGTGGTCGTCCCCTTTGTGGGATACCCTTGGCTTCCTCCCCTAGCCCTCCTCCTCCTTCCTCTGGCGGCCGTGAGAGAGGCAGCCGTGAGGGCATCAGGTGGATGCATGAATCGGAGACCGTATGTGTAAGAACAGGCCTTGCTGCTCCTGCTGTAAGAGGACTGAGTGGCACGGAGGCTTTTTCAAGGTTTCCTCTTGACTGAAACATTCTCAGATTCTAAGATGGCAATGATGGTGTCATTCTAAAGTCAAGCAGCTACTGTTCGATATCACTGGTCCTTCTTTAAGTCAGGCCACTGCTACCACTGCACCTCCATTTTAACCCAAATGAATATAATATTCCAACCTCACTCTGTAGCCCTTACTGATTTGCTGTCTTACGGTGGGGGCAAATCTGTGCACTTGTAGCTTTCCCCAAAATGCAGGGCTTTCTTCTGTCCACCATAAAAGATACTATAAGAACCTGTACGTGTCTCTGGCCAGTTAGCAGTACAAGGCATCATTGCGGTGATCTCTTTGTGTGTGTGTCTCCTAACTGGATTGTCAGTTCCCTGGGGGGCAGTGGTTGTACCAATACTTTTGTGTATTCATCACGGCACCTAATTTTTGCCCTATAAATTGCAAAGGTGCTCTGTGAATTCAGCCCAGCACCTCATGAGTTATGCATAACAGCGATGATGCTGCTGCCTCAGAGCATTGTATTGTATATGAAAGTAAGGTGTTGGCCGGGCGCGGTGGCTCAAGCCTGTAATCCCAGCACTTTGGGAGGCCGAGACGGGCGGATCACGAGGTCAGGAGATCGAGAACATCCTGGCTAACCCGGTGAAACCCCGTCTGTACTAAAAAAAAAAAATACAAAAAACTAGCCGGGCGAGGTGGCGGGCGCCTATAGTCCCAGCTACTCGGGAGGCTGAGGCAGGAGAATGGCGTGAACCCGGAGGCGGAGCTTGCAGTGAGCTGAGATCCGGTCACTGTACTCCAGCCTGGGCGACAGAGCGAGACTCCGTCTCAAAAAAAAAAAAAAAAAAGTAAGGTGTTAAGTATTCTTACTTCATTTGTACCTTACTGTAGGATCAGCAAACACAACAATTCCAAAAATATTGTAAAAACAATTTTTGAATGCTCACCACATGCCAAGCTCCAAGGTAAATATTTACATACATTATCCATTTCCATCCATCGGAAGAATGGACTTAGGGATCAGTACTGTTACTGTTCCTACCTTACGGGTGAGGAAACTGAGCCTTAGGGAGGGAAATAACCTGTCCACTGTTGCACTGGCTAAATATTGGACTTGGGATTTGAACCAAACAGTCTGATTCCAAATCCTGAGTTATTAGAGGTCTATCTTGATATCTCTGTTTTCAACCTTAATAACTTAAAGTAAAGAAAATCAAAGTGCCCCTGGGCTAACCAGGCAGGGACTTAGTTATCTCAAAGAAGGGGGAAAACATGAAACCACTATCCCTTCCAGAGAGTAATTATTTAATAAAGAAAGAAAACGTTATTAATACCCCCAGGGAGTAATTAAAAAGTACTCATGGAACAAGTAGATGGAATTTCTGACTGTAGAGTTCAGACAGTTCTGGGGTGAAAGCTTCTTGCGCAGGGTCATTCGGAATGGTCCACTAAACCATAGCAATTAACCTTGGACTTCAACTTGGATGTCAGCTGGTGATGTAACTCTGTAACGCATGAGCTTGTTTATTGGACACAATTCTTGCAAGATTGACCCTGAAGGTCTTTCAAAACTCTGTCAAGAAAAAAAGGGACGGCAGTCTCTAGCATTCTTTTTTTCCTGCTGATCCATGGAATAGTGCCAATGAAAAGTCATACTGTAGTTACTTTTTGAGAAATAAATGGTGATTGAGATTCGTGGATAGGAGAGTTATGCTATACCAATAAATGAATCAGGTGCCTCGAGAGTGACATGTAATGTTCCTTTAAGCATTTTTTTTAAACAGGTCTCAGCATATTCTGTAAGTATTTATTATTTTCCAGCCCAATAATTATACTTTTGCATTGATTGTGCTTATATAACAAAAATGGATAGAGTGTTCTGGAGATAAGGCCAGTGTTGAAATGCCGAAATATTTCATTTTACAGAAGATTAAGCATCTGGTCATTTTTCTACAAGTTTCTTGTAAAATGTTTCATCAAAGTGGAGGGGTAGCCGTAAAGGGAGGAATTTCATTTTGGTGACCAGAGCCAGCTTATCCCATCCCGCCTCACTTCATCATCACTACCCTGGCTTTGTAAAACCTGTTTTGCCAGCACAGGAGGGGGCTTCGTGCTGGGCAAGGAAAGCAGAGTCCCTTGCAGTGGGTTTTCACCATCCCCCAGATTTAAGTACATTCTACAGGCTGTCTGCGTATCATAAGTATGGTTATAATGACTCATAATTTAAAATTCCATTCACCACTCAATCCTCCAGCACCATGTAGCATCTTGCCTTTGTCCATTTGGCACTGATTACTTGTAATTAACAAAAGGACCCATGTAAACCATGTGTTTTTTATCATATGCCTTTGACCAGAAAACTCAAAACAGACAGCATCCAATCTGTTTGCAACATTAGGGTTGGGAAGGAAGAGTGTTCATTTTATTCTCTCTGTTTCAAAGATGCAATGAGATGGGCCAGAGGGGACTTAATGGAGACATGTGCAGGAGGGTAAAGGTGAAGCCCAAAGTGGACAGAGATATCCCAATTCCTGTTGGCCCAGCTCATCTCTTCTATGGACCATGTCCTCTTAACTGGGATCCAACAAAAGGTCCTCCTCTCATCCCTTCCTCCCTTATACTTTTTAAGGCAGAATGGGTGATTGAGAAGAAATAGAAAAGTTAATAAATTATATTCATTAGGATAGTAGCTCAATTTAGCTTTATTTTTATTTTTTGAGACAGAGTCTCACTCTGTTTCCCAAGCTGGAGTACAGTGACATGCAGACGGCTCACTGCAGCCTCGACATCCTGGGTTCGAGTAATCCTCCCACCTCAGCCTCCCAAGTAGCGTAGCTGAGACTACAAGGGCATACCACCACACCTGGCTGATTTTTATGTTTTTAATTTTTTGTAGAGACAAGATCTCAATACATTGCCCAGGCTGTTCTCCACCTCCTGAGCTCAAGCCATCCTCCCACTTCGGCCTCCCAAAGTGCTAGGATTACAGGCATGAGCCAATCAATTTATCTTTTAAAGTTGTAATAAGCTGAGTGTGATGGCTCAGGCTCATGCCTGTAATCCCAGCATTGTAGGAGGCCAAGATGGGAGGATTGCTTGAACCCAGGAGTTTGAGGCCAGCCTGGGCAATGTAGTGAGACCTGTCTCTACAAAAAAAAAAAAAAAAAAAAAGAAAGAAAAGAAAAGAAAGAAAAGGAAAGTTGTAATAGATGTGGTTCTTTGAGGAGGTATTTTGAGAAAATATGCAAATAGATTTTTATCCATGACTTTTCTTCCGCTGGCCATGACCTGTGGTTAAATTCTGGCATAAGAGGGCATAGCACAATATCATGTCTCTGAGGAGTAAAGCCGTGCATTAAAGGGCTGCATCTGTACTTCATGAAAAGCATTGCTGTGTCTACACTCATTAATGTAGGTTTGGAGAGAGAGGACGACTTTGAATGGAGTACTTTGGGCTTGGTTGATATTCACTAAGGGTAATAATGAGTGGTCATTTATCCCAGAGATGCAATACCTTCTTGTATCATGCTAGGAGCCCTGACAGCCTACGGGTGACGCAAAACGAAAGAGGATATATGGTGTCGTCTCTGGGTGATGCTGTGGGGGTGAGGACAGTGAAGCATCACAAGACAAGTGCCCTTTTCAGATGATTTCCAAAGGAAGGGAGAAAAGGGAAGTAAGAGTGTGACTTCAGATAATAGTCTACTTTAAATAGACTTTATAATATTGAGAAGAGCCCCAGCTGGGGCAGACCATGGGCCATCCATGGAGTGTTCTGCTTCTGACATTAACACTAAGGAAGCTGTTGGAGAGCAGGTTAATGGCTTGCATGAGACACTTCCAAAGTTCAAGGCTGTCTTCCACGCATGTCGCTAAACTTCTTTTTGGTGGAGTTATGTTTTCTGTCTCTACCATTTTGTGTGATAATGAGCTACAGAACCAGGGATACTGAGGAGAGCAGAGTGCCTTAGGAAGGCCTAGAGTTGATACGCAGTTGGGGCAGATGTAATTTATACAGCCACAGACCCTCATGGCCCATGGAGGAGCCAGTGCTGAACACTGTGCTTCCTTGATTCTAGAATGATTCTGTTGTAAGATGGATTTAAGAACATGTTATAGGACAAAAAGGAAACACTTCTACATTAAATGTAGAGCCACTGAATTGTGAAAACAATGTATGCTAGAATTAAAAAAAAAAATCTTACTGTCCCCATTGGCACCTCTAGTACTTGACCTGGTTGAATCACTTTTATGGGCTCCTCCCTAGGTCAAACCATGAAAGATGTAAAGTTGCTTTTCAGATGTCTCTCATATTTACACTTTCACTGTTTAGTAAATATTTCTAAGTCCCAAATGCGTGCCCGTCCTGGGCCTGGCATTGGCCATCTCAGGATCGATGTAGAACTTTTGCCAGAGGACCATCTTGAGCAAAGGCATGGGAATCCACTAAGACCTTCTGGGAACCATTGAGGTAACCAGTGATGTAGAAGGGAGACTTAAATAGCAGATGGCTGAGAAATAACATTAGAAAGTAGGCTAGAGACAGATTGTGAGGGGCCTCCAGTGCCCAACGATAATGACTTGAACTTTATCCTTTTGGTAGGAAGGAGCTACTGAAGGATTTTTTTTTTTTTTTTTTTTTTTTTTTTTTTTTTGAGATGGAGTTTTGCTCTTGTTGCCCAGGCTGGAGTATAATGGTGTGATCTCGGCTCACTGCAACCTCCACTTCCCAGGTTCAAGCGATTCCCCTGCCTCAGCCTCCCGAGTAGCTGGGATTACAGGCACCTGTCACCATGCCCAGCTAATTTTTTATATTTTTAGTAGAGATGGGGTTTCACCATGTTGGCCAGGCTGGTCTTGAACTCCTGACCTCAGGTGATCCATCTGCCTAAGCCTCCCAAAGTGCTGGGATTACAGGCGTAAGCCACTGCACCTGACCCCATTAAAGGATTTTAAGCACAGAGAATGGCATAATGCAAAATATGCCTAAAGCAAAACATATGTCTCCTGGTGATGGATAGAATATGATTCTTCTTAGAAGTCTTTTCCTTCTTTTCTCTTGGTCACCAGTCCTGTCCATGTGGTTCTGAGGAAGAGTGGGCAAGGAAGAATGAGGCTGCCTCCGAGGGGCTATAGAAGAAGTCCATCTAGATGAGAATGGTGGATCACTGAGAGTTTTGGACTGTAGTGGAACAGAGCACAAGTTGCCAAAATCTTTTAGCTTGACAGTGGGGAGGGAGGAAGAAAGCAGCTGAAAGTTCAATTGGAAAAAAAAAACAACAACAAACTAAACTAAAGAAAAAACCCAACTTGTTTTCCATTAATAAAAGGGGGAACCTGAGTCACATGAGGACTGAATTGTATTAGCTAAGTTCTTGGCAATGTCACTACACAAAGAAGAGGAAGTTTGGAGAAGGTCTCAGTGACATAAGGGAAAGTTTTATGTAGGGCAAGACTAAAAGCAGATTGATTACCTAAAAAATGTTTCCTTCATCTAAAGCTGTTTCCATAATCCCTTCCTGGCTGCTCCTGGAAGAACCCTAAATTTTGTTATCAACAATCATTAGCTCAAAATAGAGCTGGACAGAAAATACTTCCCTAAGATTCCTTTATACTCATAAGCATGTTTTTGTTTTTCATTTTGTTTTGTTTTGCACTGAGGTATATTTGGGTAAAAATTCCCTGTGTGTCATGTGGAACTAGTAAAGACTTGGGAGCCCAAGGCTTGTTAATATCACTTGATGCTTTCTTGGAGGACCAGTCTACTGTATGTCCCAAATTGGGACAATTTGGAGAATTGTTCCAGTTCTTAGCTTCTAGTGCTTGCCAGCAGTCCTCAGGGTTATGATTAGGATCAGTATTACTGATAGAATCGAGGTTACCGATTCTAGAAGAGCTGGTAGCTGCCTAGGATTATGGTTCCACATAGGGAAAATGTTTAGGAAAAGAAGGATGCTGGTTTCCATAAACAGTTCATAATCGCCTTGGACTAGCAGTTCTGGAGAACAGAGGTTCTGATTCAAATCAGGCCTTGAGATCTCATTCCCCAAGGAGTGGGAGGCATGTGAGCCCAAGGGACAAAGCAGGACTGACCTCGAGTCTGGAGCCGTGTGCCGATAGCCCCCTATGTACCACCCTTATTTACATGGTGGTGCAGGGTGCCTTATCATTAGGAGTCTTTCAGTTGTGAGGGATTGTAAATCCAATCAAAACTAGCCTAAGGAAAAGGAAATATATTGGCTTATATATAATTGGAATGGGAAAAAATTGAAAAATCAAAATGCAGTTCACATTTCAGATACAGCTGGCATTGTGGCTTGAATTATACCCCCCCCCAAAAGATCAGAAGTTCCTATTTCTGATGCTTGTGATTGTGACTTTATTTGGAAATAGAGTCTTTGCAAATGTAATCAAATTGAGATGAGGTCCGACCTGACTAGGGTGGGCCCTACTTCAGTGTGAATGATGTCCTAATAAGAGAAAACACACACTGACACAGACAACAGGGAGAACGCTACGTGAAGACAGACACAGGGATTGGAGTGATGTGTCTACAAGCCAAACAGTGCCGAGGACTGCTGGCAACCACTAGAAGCTAAGAGAAAGGCACAGAACAGATACTCCCCTAAGGCCTTCACAGAGCTTGGCCCTGGCAACGCCTTGATTTTGGACTTCTGGCTTCCTGAACTGTGAGAGAATACATTTCTGTTGTTTCAGCCACCCAGTTTGTGGTGCTCTGCAGCCCTGGCAAATGCACATAGCTAGGCGTAGAGGTTCATGAATGTCCCCAGGACTTGGTGACTCTCCATCTCTCAACTCTGCCTTCCTTTACATTGGTTCTGTATCCAGCCTCCACATAGCAGCCAGATCATAGCCAATAAGTACAGAGTTGGATAGGTTGCACATCCCTTACCTGAAATGCTTGGGAGCAGAAGTGTTTCAGATTTTTGGATTAGGGATGCTCAACCTGTATAACCTTCCAGAAGCAAGTGCAAAGGAGAAGATTGTGTTTCTCTTCAAATATCTCACCATATGTCTGAGTATTCTCAAGGGACTTTGACTGGGTCACGTGCCTATCAGAGCCAGTCTCCATGATCATGGGGTACCAGGCCTGAGTTAAGTTGCCTCCTCTAGAACCTAGGTGTGGAATTCTTCAGAGGACATGAACTCAGAGCTTGTAATGGTACCTCTTCCAGGTCCAGCAGGCCCCACGGGACGCTAATGGAAGAGAGATGATTGGCATGAACAATGAAGGGTCCAACATTGCCTTCAAATCTCAATTCCAAAGGGGCTTTGCTACATTATTATGATGGTGCTTTAAAAAATTCAGAATGTTGTGGATATTTTGAAGATACTGTATGTGGAAAAAACAGTTTCTCCCTAGAGCAGAGATTGGGACTTCTAGGACAGCTTTCCTAGAGGAGATGGGAAGTGTCATTGGTAAGGAAATGACAGAAGGGTGGATGGTGTGGAAAGCTATCACATATAAGAATAATTTCTATTACCAGCATTACCAATTATATAGCACTTTTCTGTGTTTTCTCACTTGATTCTTATAATAACCCCATGAGCAAGTAAGGGAGCTCCAGATGACGAAATGGCTCAGAGGTGAAGTGACATATGTAAGATGACCCAGCTAATGCATGGAGAAGCTGGGATTGACTTCAGTCCTTTGATTCCAAAGCTAGTGCTCTTGTAACTTTCTCATTGTTTTCTAAAATTCATGCATTCATTCAGTAAATACTTTTTCCATACTTCTTATATTCAGGGAACTATTTAGTATGCAGAGTGAAACCTTGGCTATAAAAAAGAGAGAGAGAGAGTAGTAACATCTTTAGGGCTTTCTGTGTGATCAATACGGTGCTTAGGGTCTGTATACATCATCATAAGTATCTTGACGCCAGCTCAGTGAGATGTGATCACCCCCAGACTCCAGTGGAGCTATCCAAGCCTGAGAGTGGTTCAGTCAGTTGGCCAAGAGCAGAGGTAGCCGTGGGAGGGCTGGGGTTTGGTTCCAGCTCAGTCCAATGCCAATGCCTGTGCTCTTAATTATGTTGCCTCTGCTATACTCATAACTCTGTTAACAGCCATAAATCCAGCTCTGTCAGACCCAGTAAATTTCAAAGTGGAAAATCATTTCTCTAATAAAACTACGCATAGAAAAAAAGATATTAATGCTCATACATTCTACCCTCATTATGACATCAACCTCCGAGCCAAACTATTTTGCACATTATAGAGAGCTGTTTTTATGATGAATGGGAATTATATTGGCACTTTAATTGAGTTAGAAACGAAGGTACGTGAATGTTAGTGCACAAGAAATGCAATAAAAAAAAGCTGCTCAGGCCGGGCGCGGTGGCTCAAGCCTGTAATCCCAGCACTTTGGGAGGCCGAGACGGGCGGATCATGAGGTCAGGAGATCGAGACCATCCTGGCTAACACGGTGAAACCCCGTCTCTACTAAAAAATACAAAAAACTAGCCGGGCGAGGTGGCGGGCGCCTATAGTCCCAGCTACTGGGGAGGCTGAGGCAGGAGAATGGCGTAAACCCGGGAGGCGGAGCTTGCAGTGAGCTGAGATCCGGCCACTGCACTCCAGCCCGGGCGACAGAGCGAGACTCCGTCTCAAAAAAAAAAAAAAAAAAAAAAGCTGCTCAATGTGGTTGGAATACATCAGTTTAATTCAATACTAACTTTAAATCCTTACAATCTATACCCTTAAATATGTTTTATCAAATCACTAGATGAAGCTTTTATACTTTTTTTTTCTATTAGGTAGGCAGCTATTGCATTCCCCCCCACTCTCCCCCCCCCTTTTTTTTTTTTTGAGACAGAGTCTTACTCTGTCACCCAGGCTGGAGTACAATGGCACGATCTCGGCTCACTGCAACCTCCATCTCCTGGGTTCTCCTGCCTCAGCCTGCCAAGTAGTTGGAATTAGCAGATGCCCACTACCATGCCCAGCTAATATTTTGTATTTGTGGTGGGGACGGGGTTTCACTATGTTGGCCAGGCTGGTCTTGAACTCCTGACCTCGTATGATCCACCTGCCTCGGCCTCCCAAAGTGCTGGGATTACAGGCGTGAGCCACCGTGCCTGGCCCTGCATTCTTAACAAATCTGATGTATGATAAATTTAGATTTCAATTTTGTGATCAAAACTCTTTTTTTGCTATAAAATGAAACTATCACCCTCTTAGATTCAAATATGGTAATGTAAGAGGTTGGCATATATTTGGATAAAATTATGTAAACTTAAAAAAAAAAAACGCTTTCCACAATTGGATGTTTTAATATTGGTTCAGTTTCAGCCATAATTGATGATTTATTTTATGTCTTTTGTTTTAGTTCAAATTCATTCATTATTAAAAAAAAAAACAAAAATGACTCCATTCACGTGCCCATAAAATTAGTACTTGTGTTTGCTTGATTTAGCGTTCTGCAGATGAAAGAGAGTTTATTTTAATTTAGGGCTTGTGGTTTCCTTAAGGTCAAATCTCCATTTGAGAGAAAGAATATGGTATTTAAATGATTTAGTCAAATTGGAGGCCTTGAGACAAGTCACAGTCCCCAGGCTTTCTGAAAATGAGATGTCTTACGTTTGCACTTTTCCAGCTCAACCAAAAATGATAGAGTTGTCAGCATAAAAGTTAATGCACAACATGTGGATTTTTAAAACATGATTGGGATGAGTGTTTTGAGTAATTAATTTGCTGAAATTGTGTTGTGCTTTAGCGCACTGTACTACAATATTAGCGTTGTGAAGGGTGCATTAAATAGTTCCTGTCAATTATGGTTGGCTGTGAATGAATCTGAGGGTTCCTTTTGTTATAAATTACTATTTCCTAAAATGCTTTTGCAGAGAAGCGATGGAACACTTTTAGATTTGGAATGTTTAAAGAGCTGTTCTTGCCAGTGGTTGATTTTGAGCCAGCTCCAATGTTTATGAGAACTCATAAAACAAAGCAAAGTGAGGATGGCCCATTTGCTGTTACTCCACTTGCCTCCCACTGAAATTTCTCCTTCAGTTTTTGGTGGTGCCTCCGCCACAGTTAGCTCATCCGATAAAGCAGGGTGATAGCTGCCTGGCCATGTATCTGATGATAATGATTTGAGCTTCTGCGTATGGTCCCTTGGTCCTGCTAGGGCCCCACCCCCATTCTGAGTATGCAACATTAACAGAAAAATGACTACGACTTTTGCAGCTGTGGACAAACCCCACATTCTACAGCTGGGGGTCACAAGAGAAAGTTTAGCTGAAAATGTATATCCCTAAAACTGGAGGTTAGAGGGAGGGTTCTGAAAGATTTCCAGCTGCAGTGTGTGAATTTATAGGGAATTCTTTTTGCTGTAGTTGGTTATTAGGCAAACGGTGCTGTTCATTAGTTTGGCAGGAGTTCCCAGGTTTTACCGATAGTTCTCTGGGTCATTTAGGAAAAGGGGTGTTTGGAAGATGACCCTGTGAGAGTTGAGATATTTTGCCACGATCCTACTGATGGCAGTGATGTTTCAGCTCATCAGAATTCTGCAGGTTGCTTTGAGGGTTCTTTGTCTTGCCTTGTCCCTTGGTTCTTCTTTCTGTTCTTATGGCTCACCCTGCCTTTGTTTTGTCATTTAAAAATAACTAGCGGCCCACTGACGGTTCTGCCAGAGGCCAGTACAAATCTAACCATCAAATAAACTACATTTTATTGGTGTTGCTGCTGATTTTTAAAATGAATTCTCTGCAAATAGGCGGAAGCCACTGCCAGCCGGTTTTGATCACCAGCACCTTTTTGCCTCAACAATTCCCAGCAGCTAACACAATAATGGGGCCATCTTTATGTAAATAGACACAATCATTTAGGTTTCTCCCAGGTCCAGAGGGGTTCACAGTTTTGGTCTTGACTTTCAGATGGGCCTCTCTGAGCTGAGGGAGGGGTTGCTGGATGGGAGAGGAGCTCCCCAGGAGAAAACTGTGGGTGAATAATCTCAGAATGGTTGTTGCAGCTATGCTCACATTTGGAGGTTAATTTAAAAAAAGAAAAGCAAGACTGGACATTGGAATGGGGACTGCAGGGACTGGGCTGAGCTAATAATTTCAAACTGACCTTTCAGGCCATCCTAGGCACAGATTGGCCCTGGATGGGCCTCGGCCTCTGATCTGTGAAAGCCCTGCCTGGTAGGAAGAAGCAGTTCTGCCAGGGCAGCGGAAGGGAGAGGGGAGTGGTGTGAGCCCATAACGAGGCTGCAGTTTATGGTTTACTTAGGCTTGAAAAGGGAAAAATGGTGCTAAATTAGATGTGTTCTGGAATCAGTTGGACACCGTTAGTTTCCTTGGCCCCACCTCCTTTTTGTGCTTTATTTTTGCATACCAAGGGCCCCAGTCTTTTAGCTTCCTCCCATAGATTCTTGATTATTTAGGAAGGAATCTTTCCACACAAAAAGGACCACCAAGAAATGGGATTTATGTCCACAGAGTTGGCCTGAGAAGAGCCATTTGTCTCAGCTCAGGGCTAGGAGGGAGCTGAGCAGGTTTTCTTGCAGGAGCGATCAATCTGCCACCAGATGTCTCTGTAGCCCACTCTACAGGAACGCTAACAGACACCAGGGCTGGAGCCTGAGCTTTCTGGTGACATTGTGGTGTATGCCCTGAATTAATAAAAGACACAAAAATGACTGTGTGTGTGTGTGTGTGTGTGTGTGTGTGTGTGTGTACGAGTGCACACGTGCCCGTGTGTATGTATTTTCTTTCCTGAGTTGCTTCTCAGAGTATTTCCCTAACTCCTTGGTTATCTCTTTCCCTGCACTGAGTCCCTTCCTAAAAGTCAGAGAAGAGTTGTAGGGTGCTCCCAGAACAGGAGATTCCTCATTGATAGGTGCAAGCAAAGACAGTGGCAGTGGGGCCTGATAATCTCTGTCTCCTTCCCTAAGGTGGCTCTTGGGTGCAGTTATCATGCTAGGGACAGGTAAGGAATGTCACTTAATCCTGGGCTCCCTGCTGGTCCCCAGCCAACCACAAAGGGAAACTCAGGTACTGCTAGGGGATGTCAATGTTGAAGGGCCGCCCAGGTGGGCTGAAAACAAGGATTTGCTTTGCTGCATGTGTAAGTTCATTTTAGAAGCTTTAAAGTATTTCAATGGAGGAGCAACTTAGCAAGTTAATTAGGCAGATTAAAAATATGTCTAGGAAAGAGAATTAATGGTGAATGTGGTATGAACCTAATCTCTGCAGTGGGAGATGCTGAAGACACTCCACCAGTTTGATCACAAAGAATTCACAGAAAGTGAGCCGGGCGCAGTGGCTCACGCCTGTAATCCCAGAACTTTGGGAGACCGAGGCAGGCAGATCGCTTGAGTCTGGGAGTTCAAGACTAGCTTGGGCAACAGAGCAAGACACTGCCTCTAAAAACAACAACAAAAAAATAAAAACTAGCCAGGTATGGTGGCACAGGCCTATAGTCCTAGCTACTGGAGAGGCTGAGGTGGGAGTACCAGAAGGTTGACTCAGTAGGCCAAAGGTGCAGTGAGCCCTGATCAAGCCACTGCACTCCAGCCTGGTTGATAGAGCGAGACCCTGTCTCAAAAAAGAAAAAAAAGACAGAAAGCCAGACAGATGAAACGTCTGGCTAAATTGGGCATCTACCCAAGTCTGGCTGGTCTGTCCTGAGTACAGTGAAGTCAGTTATTACTGCCCTTCCACGTGGAGTTTGATATGACCAACAAATGATCTGACACATACACTCACTATAAAGCATGCTTCTCAGCTGTCTCGCTGCCCTAGTACAGAGAAAAGGTGTGGCACATTTGGCAACGTCAGGCATGACCACACAGAGACACAGCCCTTAAGGAACAAGGTGACTCTTTGCAGGAGGCGTTGCTCATCTGCCTATCTGCCTATCTGATTTTAGTTGAATTGTCTGGCAAGGATCATAACAGGTGTAGGAATTTTTCCAAATAAAAGGCTGGGGTACAGAAATAGGAATCATTCAGTGGCTAAGTTGGTATCTGAAGAAAACAAGAGAACATTTAATACAGAACAATCCTATCTATACATGCATACATAGACACAAAATATAATCCAGCAAGATTCACACACAGCATATCACTGTCATCAACAGTGACTCTCTCTTACATAGGGTGGAAATTGGAATACTCATGATAGAATCATGAGATACAGTACTGATATATTCCGAAGATGTAGCCTTAGGAATTTTCATAGATCTTTCCTCCCGCAGAGGTCACACACACAGAGCATCATGTCTTGTTTTACAAACATAAGTTGAGGCTGGATCTTCTGAAAACAAAATGGAAACACTGATGTCGAGTTGGAGTGCTTGCAGTGGACCGTGATGCGCTATGATTCCTTCTTCACAGCTACTGGAGGGCGGTGAAGAGAGGATGGAGACACCCCAGGAAGACCACCTCAGGGGTCAGCACTATCATCAGAAGGGGCAAAATGGTTCTTTCGATGCCCCCAGTGAAAGGCCCTATTCCCTGAAGATCCGAAACACTACCAGCTGCAACTCGGGGGCATACAGATGCACTCTGCAGGACCCGGATGGGCAGAGAAACCTAAGCGGCAAGGTGATCTTGAGAGTGACAGGTGAGGTGACCTGCTGCACTTGTTTTCTTCTTGCACAACGCATGTGTACTTCCTTCAGGTCCTCAAATCGATCCTCTCTTTTGGAGTGTAGCTCTAGAGCTTTGGATCACATCTGTGGCTGAAAGTGAAAATCCGCTGCAAGCATGTCTCCATTTTCTCTTTCTGTGGCTTAAATGATGCCTTTTGTTTGACTTTTGCCCAACACTTGTTAGGGGCTGAGGCTGGAAATGATAAAAATGTGGTCACAGAGCCCCTGATTCCGTACAACAGCTGATTTCTCCTTCTGTCCAGGATCTGAAAGGAATCGGACTTAGGGTAATATTATTACCCTGCAAGAGTACAATTCCTGTTTAAGGGGGCAGTGAGTGCTTTTTGTTTAGTGTTGTATGCACACACTTCTCTTAGGCCCTCCTGGATCTCCAGCCCTTCATCCTGGTTTCCTTGTTTCCTCGTACTTAGTACAACTGGCATGTTATGGATTGATTTACTGTCTGTCTTCGCAAGAGAACAAGAACCTCTTTATTTTCTTCTCTGATGTATCTGGGCACATAGTAGGCCCTCAATGAATATTCGCATGAATGAGAGGAACCTTGCAGAGGAGAGTGGAGAGGGGAGGCATGTTTTGTGGGGAGTGGATAGAAAATGAAGAGAATAGCTGATTTTCTCTCCTTTTCCTCTTCCAAGACAATATTGCCTATAACTTAAGGGGTCAGAGTCTGCAGTCACTTAGATCTGGCTCAAATATTAACTCTGCCTTTTGTTAGCGTGTGACCTTGAGCAAATCACTGGTTGACTCTAAACCTCAGTTCTCTAATCTCTAAAATGGAACCAATATCTACAACATAGGCTTGTTGTGAAGGTTAAATGAGAAGTTGCATTAAAATGCTGAATGTGGTGCCTGGGATAAACTGCATGATCAATACGTTAGGGACCAGGAGGACGATGGCTCTTATTACCCACGGCTGTGAGAATCCATCCATAGACTGCTGCACGAAATGTTGAATCCATTTTCAGGGGTTGACAGCTCTCTGGAGATCCAGCCATAGGCTCCAATGGCAGAACCCCCTCCACTCACTTGCACTCCACCTGTTCCTGCCTGGGGCATCGAGCAGATTCTGCTTGCAAGCACACTATAGCCAGAGCTCAACTTGCTTCCCCAAACAGCACATTGGGTGTTGCACCTGAGTGGGGAGAGGCACCTCCCTTCATGTCTGTTCCTGGGCTAAAGGCCTCACTACTCTTACCCCCGCTTAGTGCTGCACCACACCCTTTAACAACCCTGAGGGAGCTATTCTTCCAACCACCCATGCTGGCAGCCTCGCAGAAAGAGCTTGACCGATTCTACAAAAATCTGTTGACGTTTTTAGCAATAGCAGGGCAGCTCACCTTCTTCCTTTCATAGTCCCTGAATCCTCATGAGGTGAGCACACTCCACAGTCTACCCAACGCTAATGAGGTTAAGATAATTTATGGATTAACAAGTGGTGGTTCATCTGGTAGGAGGACAAAATAAGCCAGGAAAGGCTTGACATCCGAAGTGGAGGCAGACAGGCCGCAGGATAAGCCTGGACCAGATGCCTGGCTCAGCCGCCTTGGTCCTTGGTCCTTGGTTCTTGACCCTCTCTGAGCCTCAGCTCTTTCATCTGTAAAACGGGAAACCCAGGCCTGCTCTGAAGATTTGGGGAGATGCTGTGTGCAAGTCCTGTTGCATGCAGCCGGACACAGAGCAACAGTGCACACTGGCTGCTGCTGCTGCTGCTGCTGCTGCTGTCACCATCCCTGCCACTGTTACTGTCATTCATCCTGGTGGTGGGAAGAGGAGACAAGCAGGACTCCAGGACTGAGGAACAAAGCATTCTTAGCTTTTTTTCATGGTAGAAAAATCCTGTTAAAATGGCTTCCCATGTCACTTACTTTTTTAAAGGATGCCCTGCACAGCATAAAGAAGAGACTTTTAAGAAATACAGAGCGGAGATTGTCCTGCTGCTGGCTCTGGTTATTTTCTACTTAACACTCATCATTTTCACTTGCGTAAGTATCTTTTTAAAACATCTTCTGTTATTAAAAGATTACCCAGGGCACCATCCAAATATCTTTTGCAGACAGTGTGAATCATTTAATAATGGTGAGAGAGATTATTCTTTGAACCCTGGACTTTTTGAGGCCCCTAGACTGGGAGAATCATTACAGGAAGCTACCTGAAATATTTCCACCGTTTGTCTAGTGGCTACATGTAGAGCATTGTGGAAAAAAGAAAAAAAACAAAGTAAGATATAGGAAGGACGTTTGGGAAATGGCAAGGGGTTCTGTGAAAGAGCAGAGGCCCTGTAGGCACAGTGCTAGAAGTTGCAGCGCTGAGGGCCCCCCATCCCAGAGCAGAGGTCTCGCTCTTCCTGCGGGGGAGGGAGTGGGCCCCACTGCCCCAGGGATGCCAGGGGATAGATCAGCCTCCTTTGGCTGCCTTCAAGTTATTTTCTCATGGGGGTTCTCCCCTTTTATTTTTGGTATTTCTGCCCATGCCTTAAGAATTAAGCCCAAGAAGCCAGAGCAGTGGGGCATAGCAGGAGGCTTCCGGGGTGGAGGATGGCTTGGCCGGTGCTTGGGCACCTAGACATGCCCATGAGCTGTTGGTTGCAGGCTCCAGCTAAAAGCCCTCAGAGATTCTTTCTGCATGGCTGCTCACCTGCGTTGACCACGGTTGTGGGAGAGTAGGGCCACATGTGTGTCTGGCCCCTCTAGAAAGTGATCTGCCCCCTTTGTCTCCATCCACCAGGCAGGGCTGGCTACCTAGGGGCCAGGACAGACCTCACCCAGGAGCTACCCCAGGACAGGTTCTTGCTGCTCACTGTGTCTCTGTATTCACTTACTTGCCTCTCTGGCTGTGCACTCATCTCTCTGCTTTCTGTTTGAGATACCAGTCAATCAAAGACTCCAGTGAGCACCTACTATGTTCAAGGCATTATGCTAGGCACGGTACAGGGCATAAAAAGGTGTAAGTCATTGTTCCTGCCCTCAAGGAGCTTACAGTTAGGATGTTAGGGTTATTTGCATATAAGAAGATAATTAGAGTTACCAGGCAGTATATTTTAAACATGAATGACTTTAGTTTCTTGTTTGCAAATGCCTTCTTCTGTGGGCATTGACTTTCCATACAGAGACCTAACAGTAGGGGGTTGAAATGACCACAATTAGTGAATCTCCTGGTCCAAGTTTGGAGACGCCAGTGACATGGTTGGTACAAATCCCTTGTGGAGTGAGTGAGGCAGTGAGTATGGGAGCTTCCATTATGGGTTGTGTAGCCAGCTCTTAGTGAACAGAGTTTAAAAGGAGGTGGCAACTGCTGAATTTTTCCAATTATTCACTTCACCTTTATTTCATTTCTTTTTAGAAGTTTGCACGACTACAGAGTATCTTCCCAGATTTCTCTAAAGCTGGCATGGAACGAGCTTTTCTCCCAGTTACCTCCCCAAATAAGCATTTGGGGCCAGTGACTCTTCACAAGACAGAACTGGTATGAGCAGGATTTCTGTGGATTCTTCCTCCCGAAGCTGAGGCTCAGGGGTGTGCCTGTCTGTCACACTGGAGGAGAGAAGAATGAGCCTACGCTGAAGATGGCATCCTCCTGTGAAGTCCTTCACCTCACTGAGAACATCTGGAAGTGGATCCCACCCCATTTGCTGTGAGCAGACCTCGAAAACCATCACATGACCACATAGCATGGGGCCACTGCTGCTTCTCCATGGCCACCTTTTCAGCGATGTATGCAGCTATCTGGTCAACCTCCTGGACACTTTTTCAGTCATATAAAAGCTATGGTGAGATGCAGCTGGAAAAGGGTCTTGGGAAATATAAATGCCCCCAGCTGACCCGTGACAGACTTCTGAGGACAGCTCTCCACTTCTGCATCTTGGGGACATCTCTTTGAATTTGCTGTTTTGCTGTACCAGCCCAGATGTTTTACGTCTGGGAGAAATTGACAGATCAAGCTGTGAGACAGTGGGAAATATTTAGCAAATAATTTCCTGGTGTGAAGGTCCTGCTATTACTAAGGAGTAATCTGTGTACAAAGAAATAACAGGTCGATGAACTATTCCCCAGCAGGGTCTTTTCATCTGGGAAAGACATCCATAAAGAAGCAATAAAGAAGAGTGCCACATTTATTTTTATATCTATATGTACTTGTCAGAGAAGGGTTTGTGTTTTTCTGCTTTCGAAATCTGTATCTGTAGTGAGATAGCATTGTGAACCGACAGGCAGCCTGGACATAGAGAGGGAGAAGTCGGAGAGGGTGACAGGATAGAGAGCTATTTAGTGGCCGGCTGGAAATGCTGGGCTGACGGTGCAGTCTGGGTGCTCGCCCCATTGTCCCACTATCTGGCTGCATGATCTTGAACAAGTTCCTTCTGGTGTCTGCTTTCTCCATGGTAAACCACAAGGCTGTTGCATGGGCCAATGAAGATCACCTACGTGAAAATTCTTTGAAATCATATAAAGCACTATACAAATTCGAGACTCCACTGAGCCATTATCCTTGCTATGATGGTGGCATTTTGGGGATGAGGGGGTGCTGTCCATTTCTCATGTTTTCCATCGTGTGAAACAAAGAAGGTTACCAAGAAACCTTTCCTGTAGCCTTCTGGAGGAATTCTTTTGGGGAAGTGAGGAAACCAGGTCCATGGTCTGTTCTTGAAACAGTAGCCTAACACACTCCAAGATACGGACACACGGGAGCCACTGGCAGAAGGGACCTCACGAAATGTTTGCATGGATGTTTTAACTATTGTTGGGTTTCTCTTATCAAACTTGGGCCCTTCCCTTCTTGGTTTCCAAAGGCATTTTATTGCTTGGGTTATATGTTCACTGTCCCCCTAATATTAGGGAGTAAAATGGATACCAAGTTGATTTAGTGTTTTTGCCTCTGTCGTGGCTTTCATGTTATTAAATGTATGCATGTGAAGAAAGGGTGTTTTTCTGTTTTATATTCAACTCATAAGACTTTGGGATAGGAAAAATGAGTAATGGCTACTAGGCTTAATACCTGGGTGATGACATAATCTGTACAACGAACCCCCATAAGTTTACCTATGTAACAAACCTGCACTTGTTCCCATGAACTTAAAATAAAAATTAAAAAAAAAATACAAATACAAATAAAAAAATCCCGACTTTGGGATGAGTGCTAGGATGTCTGTAAACCAGTTTGAGAATCAGAATCCAAAATGAGAGCTGAAAGACTGGCTGAGTCTCTCTCGGAGGGAGGGCGTGCTGGCACACAGAGCTTTGTAAGCAGCACCCTCCTTCCCAGAGATGCTTCTGCTTCCGCTTCCATCCTGGGGCCACGTTGCTACCCAGTACATGAGCAGCTCATACTAACATGCATGGTCATAGGTGGGACGGATGGTGGGAGGGTTTCTGCTTCAGAAAGATGTGTAACGTAGGGGCTTTGTGCCTGGGATTCATGGGTTTCACTCGAGATTCTCAAATAGGTCCCTTCCCCTCAAATGTTAAGAGCAATGTGGTCTAATGTAGTTAATGTAATGTAACTATTACAATGTAGTTGTAATAGTTAGAAAAGCATCATAGGTGGATGGCTCTTTACAAAGATGAATACACATAAAATGTCTCTAAAAGCTGTGGATTCGCTTTCAGTGGAATCAAGTCTGTTCTCAAATGCTTTACCAAAAGTGCCAGGGCATGGTAATTGAGAGTTCACAGAGCTCCTAGTCACCTGAGTTTGTAGCGCAGCTTCAAGATTTGGAAGTTATATTTCCTTGGGCAGAGGACTTACCCCTCTAAGCCTTAGCTGGCCGATCTTTAAAATAAGAATAGTATCTGCCTAATAGGTTTATTGTGAGGATTAAATAAGATAATATATAGACGCACTAAGCCTAGTATCTAGCAAAAGGTAAGCCTTTGATTGATATTAGAACAAGAAAGAGAAGGGTAGCAGAGAAAGTATCAGTAACTGTAAATCTTCGACAAAGTGGTTTTGTTAAAAGGAATGAATTGGCTTGGTGAAGGAATCATGTTGCTTTTGGAGGATTAATACTGGGTGTACTAAATTCTTCATGGCCATTAGAATTACAGTACACGACACACCAGGAAGGAGGGTTGCCCTTTGTCAATTTGGACTGAATTAAGCTGGAAACATGATGGAAATTTGAGAGCAGGTAGTCTCAACGTTTCAGACCTTGTCTTTGGTACAAGAAAAAGTTTGTGTGTGGCCGGGCGTGGTGGCTCACACCTGTAATTCCAGCACTTTGGGAGGCCAAGGCGGGTGGATCATGAGGTCAGGAGTTTGAGGCTAGCATGGCCAGTATAATGAAACCTGTCTCTACTAAAAATACAAAAATTGGCCGGGCGTGGTGGTGCGCGCCTGTAGTCCCAGCTACTCAGGAGACTGAGGCAGAAGAATCGCTTGAACTTGGGAGGCGGAGGTTGCAGCGAGCCGAGATCGTGCCACTCCACTCCAGCCTGGGTGACAGAGACTTCATCTAAAAAAAAAAAAAAGTGTGTGTGTGTGTGTGTGTGTGAGAGAGAGAGAGAGAGAGAGAGAGAGAGAGAGAGAGAGAGAGAGAGAGAGACATGGAGAAAGAAGGGGGTATAGAAGAAAATGGAGGGCAGAATTTGTCAAGGAGAGTGAACTGGTCTCAACTGCCTCGATTGAGGCCTATGAAGATGTTTTGGAGGAAGGCAGATGATCATGGACTCTATTTATTCTTCATCTCCACTGCCAGGGAAAGCTTTGTATTCAAGGTTATCCCTTGTCTATGAAATGAGTTCTACAGTTATAGTAATTCTGCCTTGGGATGTCCCAGGACACAGATACAGATGTGGCTATCAGCTCCACATTCTTCCAAAAACAAAGCCTGTGTTTTTTTTTCATATTTATAATAATACTTAGGAGATTTCCTCATAGAAAATACTGAGCCACACTCATGGAATCCAGCAGAGCCCGATTATTTGCTGGGGTTGCAAGGGAAGAGATATAACAGCGACTTCTGGATGTAGAGACAGCAAAGCAAGGGCCATGTATTCAACCTCACAGCACAGTGAGAGTCGAGAGTCTGGAATAATTCAATCTGGTTCCCAGCTCTTTCCTCACTGGCAACTTTATTTGGTGGCATTAACTGGATCATTGTTTAATACCTCATCTTTCCTATGTCAAAATAGCCAAAGGCCTAAAAATCTTAGGATACGAGCTATGTGCTTAATTCACCAGCTATTGCCCCCCATAATTTTGTAACTGATTGTCTGCAGAGGCAGATGGGATCAATTGGTTGGTTAAATGCAGTCGGTTATTTGGTCGCGGTCTACTATTGTTATTTATTGTCTTCTCAAGACTAGATGTGTGCAGTTTTTAATGTTCACCTTTAAAGTACATTTAAAGTATGTACGAAATTAAGATTCTACCACCTGGCATTCTGTGGTGTGTGTGTGTTGAATGGGTAAAATTAAACACAAGTTATGTTGGCTGAGTATGTACTTCAGATACAATACTGTTGTAGACACTGTGCAATACTTAACCTAGTGGGACACTTTCTTTCAAGGAGCTTACAACCAACTGGAAAGAGAAGTGAGCTCAGAGCCATGTGCATGGTTACTTGTTTTACTAAATATGAGAGTGATATATGAAATATGAAGATTACTGGGAACACAGAAAAAGAGCGGTGGCAATGTCCGGATTCTTTGGGGAGCACCTTAGGAGGCCTTGCAGAGCTGATTCCATGTGAGCTTGGACTTAATTTTGAATGGTAGCAATGGAAAGAGCAGTGAGAATGGTGAGGGCATAGTCTCTAAGGCAAGAAAAGAGAGAGCAGGCTGAACAAAGGGTCGTATGGGAGTTTAGGTGGGCATGGAGTGGCTTCCGCTCAGGTGGAGGAGGGAGAGGGCAGTAAGGGAAGATGGATATTGTAGAGTTTGTACACTGGTAGTGTCAAAGGATTCTGAGTTTGGGAGCCACATTGTCAGATCCAATTTTAGGATAATAACCAGGAAAACAAAGTAAAGGATGAAAGAGCTGGAAGAGATGGGAGGCAGGAGGACCACGTAGGAGACTGAGGGGAAGCCTGAAGAAGCACCGCATCAATGGAAGAGAAGAGGAGGGCTGGGCCCCAGCTGACTCCTGCACCTGTCTTTTCAATTGCCAGCCTTGGGTTTTCTTATGATGCTAGCTGCTGCTTATATGTTTTTGTTATTATTTTTTAAAACTCAGCACTTTGGGAGGCTGAGGCAGGCGGATCACGAAGTCAGGAGATCGAGACCATCCTGGCTAACCGGTGAAACCCTGTCTCTACTAAAAATACAAAAAAATTAGCCGGGCGAGGTGGCGGCGCCTGTAGTCCCAGCTACTTGGGAGGCTGAGGCAGGAGAATGGCGTGAACCCAGGAGGCGGAGCTTGCAGTGAGATTGCCACTGCACTCCAGCCTGGGCAACAGAGCAAGACTCCATCTCAAATAAATAAATAAATAAATAAATAAATAAATAAATAAATAAAATAAAATAAAATAAAATAAAATAAAATAAAATCTTCCAGCAATTGGCTAACAAACACTGCTAACAGCATAATGATCAACCAAAAGATACCTTCAAGGGAACGTGACGGGTTGTGCCTGAGTGACGTGGGATGGGTATGAATATGTCTTAGGGAAAAGGAAAAGGAATATAACATTGTTTATTGACCCGGAGCTTGATAAATCACACACGAGCCCCACTCTGTCCTTCAGAGACAAGACATTTCACTTGCAGGCATATCTTTCTTCTTTTCCACTTTTTTATTTCATTCTCCCCATGGGATCCCAGGCAGCGCACAGTGAGGTAACAAAGGACTATCAGGAAAACATCATCTAGGTGGGGTGTATTTGTTTCCATGGTTCCTGAGAAGTTAGGGTGAAGGAAAGAGGCAAAACGTGGGCACTGGAAGCACATCTTCTATTCTTTTCTTCTTTTCAATGCATAAACACGTACAGTATCCCTCTGGGCAAGGGAGGGAGACCCCACTTAGTGGTTCATTTAGATTCTGCATGAGAAGGAGATATTGTTTTATTCTTCATTATAAGAGGAGCTATTTCTTCAAATTGACCATTTCCCCCCACCTCCCCCACTCTGCAAAAGTAGCCTGTTTACAATCTACTCTTGCAGATTACAGTACTTAGTAGAGACAAGTAGAGATAAATTCAGACATTGAAAAGCTTTGAGACGTTCCACAGAGTTGGAATGCTTTTTTCAAAGGGGAAAAAAAATCTGCAAATGTGTATGTACTTGCCTATGTACCCAAAAGAGCCAGCTGGACAGCCCATAAACGGCTCCCATTCAGGAACAACAAAAGCCCATGTCAGAAGTCAAGGGACAGGAGGCTGAGAACTAATAACAATTTTGCACTTACACAGCAGTTTTTATCTGAAGACCTCAGAGTGCTTTATAAACATTAATTAAATTGCCCAACAGCCTTGTGAGATGGCTGTGTATCACTATTTCCAATTTGCAGGGAGTATAGGAAGGAGAAATGTATGCATGGAGTGAAGTTGGAACCAGGCCATACTACAATGCATGTGGATTGAGAACTCAGAAAAGGCAGCAGGAATGTCTCCCTTGTGAACCCAGGGCTGTGGTCAGGCCTACATAGCCCCTGCCAGACCAAAGAGACGGTGTGATGACTCCCTCCCCAGCAGGACTCACCTTATGCATACAATGGACTGGCCACCCGCACCCAGGCTTGAAGGATGCTGGCACAATCTCCCCAACAGGCTCGTCACATGTTAGATTCCTGTCGTTTCACACTCATTCTTTTAGTGAGAATTGTGATGGCAAATCGGCTTCACCGCAGGCGTCAGCTCTGATTGCTGGTAGGTAGAGCCAGGCCGGCTGCCTGGAGGATCGCTGTTTCTAGTGTGCCCACCAGAATAGGTCGTGATTGATTATTGATGCCTGGAAAAGGTAGTTGTTGTAGATTAAATTGTGTCTCCAGAAAAGATGTGAGGAAGTCCTAATCCCTGGTACCTGTGAATGTGACCTTATTTAGAAACAGCGTCTTTGCAAATGTAGTCAAGTTAGGATGAGATCATTCTGGATTGGGATGGGTGTCTTTATAACAAGAGTGAAATGTGGAGACAGACACACAGAGAAGAGGAGGCCTGGTGAAGACAGAGGCAGAGATTGGAATGATACATCTGCAAGCCAAGAAATGTCGAGGATTGTTGGCAACCACGAGAAGCTAAGAGAGGGGCCTGGAACAGATTCAGAGGGAGCATGGCCTTTGCTGACTCCTTGATTTCAGACTTCTGGCCTCTAGCACTAAGGGAGAATATATTCCTGTTGTTCTAAGCCATCCAGTTTCAGGTACTTTGTCATGGCAGCCCTAGAAACTAATATAATGGTCTGAATATTGGAAAGCTTTCAAATGCAGGATTGTTAAAATGATCATTCATTTAAAAACACATACTACCATCTTGATAACTGAAGGAAGATTTCCTGGAGGGATTGGGCTGTGGCTGTGGTGTGCTCCAGCTGGAGATGAGGTCAGAGTGCAATGGTGGTGACAGGGACATCACAGCGGTCCTCTGGCATTGCAGGTGTTGATGGTTCTCAGACACTTAGATGTTTTGGCAGGTCAATCCTGTCTTAACATGTTGAATTGCACTTGTGCAAATGTATTTAACACATTCCATTTCTTGATCCCTGCAATAAATCAGAAAATCAAAGAATGCACCCAGAAGCCAATGGTGCTAGATCAAGTGTAGCAAAAGGAAAAAAATCTATAGACATTAAGACCCAAAGTCTGGAAATACCATTCATCTGGCATGGGTGAGGTTGCAGACATTCGTGGCAGGAGATTATATGTGTTATTCATCTTTAGTCTTACCCCTTTCAGGCTCCTTTTAAAAAAAATGCAAATGGTCCCCAGAGGGGGTAACACATAAAACGATAGAAAGATGATGGCTTACACACTGGTGTGAAAAAAATAGTCTTTGGAGTCACTCAATGTGAATTAGAATCCAGGTGACTCAATTTACTCATCTGGTAAGTGGGTACGATATTCTCATAGATTTGTTGTGAGAACTAAATGCGTTGATATTTGTGTAGAGGTGTGGTGTGCAGTACGTGTTAAATTATCAGTAGCATTTGCTTCTGCTCAATAAGTAGTTTTGTTCTTTTGGAGCATGGAAGCGAATAACATAGGCCCGGCAAGCTGGAGTAGGGGCAGAAGGCGAGGCTGGGGGAGATGGCTCCATTGAAGGAGGCTGCATAATTGAGCCTGCCATTGGACTGTGGCTTGGAGAGAAGTTGCTTCCTACTCTACATGGCTTTAGTTAGCCCCTCCCAGGATTTCCCTGGGAAGATTTTCCTTGTCTAGGGTCACCCCCGAGAGCTCCTGGCAGCAGCAGCAGCCTGGCCACAGTGGGCCCACCGTATGCAGTGGGGCTTCTTCCTTCTCTGCCTCTTCTCTCCAAGGTAGGGTTCATCTCCTGGGGAACCAGAAATGGGGAGCAACAGGGAGGCAGCTCGAGCTGTGGATGGATCCTCTTCACAGGCTAAGAGCAAAGCAATATAAAGAAAGCAAGAAGTCACTCCTCTCAGACAAGGCCAAACATCAGCCTCAGCTGAACCCAAAGGAGGTGAAATCAGCAACCTTACTTTCTTTGAAAGTGATTTCTGGGCTGGGCATGGTGGCTCATGCCTGTAATCCCAGCACTTTGGGAGGTTGAAGTGGGAGGATCACTTGGGGCCAGGAGTTCAAGACCAGCCTGGCACCATGGCAAGATCCCGTCTCTACAAATAATAACAATAATAAATTAGCCAGGCAGGGTGGCATGTGCCTGTTGTCCCAGCTACTTGAGAGGCTGAGGCAGGAGGATCCCTTGAGCCCGGGAGGTTGGGGCTGCAGTGAGCTGTAAGTAACAGTCGTAATGAACTATGATCATACCACTGCACTCCAGCCTGGGTGGCAGAGTGAGACCCCTGTCTCAAGAAAAAAGTGACCTCTGAACCCCCATTATATTTTTTAACCCGAATTTACCCAGACAGAAATGATCTTTGCCAAATAACTCATTATGTTTTCATTTTTTTTGAACAAATCCTAACAAGTTTTGAGTATAATTTTATTTCTCCAGGCTCTTCATGACCAAGGAATGAGTAACAACCCTGTTAAAAATAAAATTATCCTTGACACTGCATTTCCCCACCAAGTAGGGCTGGTATCCCGCGCACGGGCCCGGTTCCTGTGGGCCTCCGAGGCTCTCCTTGGCCCTTGGCCGCCCTCAATGTTGTCTTCTTGGTCCGGCCACTGCTGCTCTCTGTGCTGCCACCTGGTGGACTGGGTAAGCAACTGCTTCCCCCATCCCTCCTGCTCAGGCCGCAAGAAGCTGACTTGCTGCTCCCAAGACTGCAGCCGCTGGGCCCCTGGGAGTCATAAAGGCCCCTCTTGCCAATAAAACCTCCCTACATAATAACTTCTTGTTGTTGCTTTCAGTTCCTGGAATTGGGGCATTTTCCACCACCCCAGTGCCCTATTCAAAAACATCTTGCCCCCAACATTAGCCAAAAACCACAGCAGGGGCCAGACACAACTGTTGTCACTACAGGAAGATGCCCTGCCCATATGAGACTTCGCAGGTTGTACAGCCTTTCTCTGTCGTCTTTGTGACTCTTAATCCCAGGATGGGCCTGACCCATCGGGTTCAGTCTCCCGGTAATCTTCCCTAGGAAGCCTGTGGAGGTTGGTGGCCCTATAGCTTAGATTTGGGGTGGCGGGGGGCGTCTGTAATTTCAAATTTCTTTTCCCACCGCATGAATCTTTTTGTTCATATAACAAGGTCAGCCTATGTTCTGCTCATGTGCACTAGAGTTCCTGATGAGCCTGTCGCTTGGGGCAGTGTTTTCATTCCTTCGGGCTCCTATAACCTCCCTTCCCCACAAGGATGTGGGAGAAAGTGTCCAGCCACCTCCTTCAGCTTCAGTCTCTGCGTGTCCTTCATGGCCCTCCTGAGAGCTAGTTCAGAATAGCATCAGGTCGACTGGGATGCAGCCCAGTAGGGCTGGTTGCTCTGGTCCTCAGGACTGGGTAGGAGCAGAGGAGAGAGGAGAGGAAGAGATGTGCCTTAGTTTCCTCTTCTTCTCCCTGCCTCCTTGCCTAAATCATGCAAGCTGGGAATGGGATGCTCTCACCTGGCTCCTTTATTCTCATAAAAATCCCGTTGTCCCCCATGCCAGATGCTTAGTAAAGAGAAGGCTAGGTCAAGCCTCAACCATAATGAACAGGAAGAAAGAGCAGCCTGGCGGTTCTGGGCACAGAAAAGGGATTGGTGCAGAGAAGGGGAGAAGAGGTCCTATGTGGCAGGTCTTTGCTGGGGAAAGGGCGCAGTACACACTTGGGGAGCGTGGGCTTCGCACCAGGCACTTTGCATCCGTTAGCTTTTCCTCACTTTATAGATTAGGTAACTGAACCTCAGAGAGGTCAGATAATGTCCCAAGGCCCCATGGCGAATGTGTGGAGCCAGGATCCGGACTCACATCTGCAGATCTGTTTGATTTCCATGCTCTGGCTTTTACCGCTGAACCCTCCTCCTCGTACCGGGCGAAGAATGCGTGTGCTCCTGGGAACATGTGTGCAGAAGAAGCCTGGCCACCTTCTCCTGACTACTGCCCCTCCGTGCCTCTGATCATGTTACCGTTGTTGTGCTTTCCAATCAAATATTTGCAGTCATCTCTGAGGTGGCAGAGATGGCACCAGTGTGCCGACATCTGGAAGGACTCAGGCTACGTGACCACTGGCACAGGATCCGGGCTCGGCCCATGTCCACTGCAGACCTCACATGGCCTGAATCAGATGCTCTTGGCAGGGAAGAGCGTGAGCAAAATGGCAACCGGGCCTGAGAGGTTCCCCCGAGACACAGCCCTGAGTTCTGTCTCTGTGGGAAGGCCGATTTGTGCAGCAAGCCCTTCGGGAGTAGACAACCCAGTCTGACAAGTGACCTCGAAAGAATTACAGCAATAATATTTTCAGTTGGTTGGGCCAATCTTGGCCAATTTCTCCAGAGTGTTAGGTGCGAGCGCGAGCGTCAGTCTGGGACTCCACATTGCTCATGCATGTGTTTGCCGTGTCCCCTTCGCTGTTTTAAGTGTTTATCCTGTGGCTTGTACAAGCGACATCGCTCTCTTCCCTGGTGAGAGCCAGTCTCCAGGCCTCCCTCCCCCACTCTGCTAGAAGTGCAGCGAAGCAATGAGAACAAGGATCTTGTTCCAAGCCCACTGAGCAAGTGCTAGCATTTAGTGACCTTCTGCACCAGTAATTCTGTCCTTCGGGGATTGAAATTGATTTTCCTCCTTTCTGTGTGTGAGCACAACCCGAGTGCACAGCTCTGTTACGAATGCTGATCTCAGGTGTGTATTTAAAGGTGAACAGCAACACTCTTGAAAAAAGAAGTGAGAAAAGTTGTTTGCATGGACGGGATGTCTGCTTCAATTTCCAAAAGACTGGCTTTTAATTTCTCCGAACCCCTTCGTGTATATGTCCATACGTGCGTGTGTGTGTGTGCGCACGTATGTGTGTGTGTGTGTTGGGGTGAGGTGGGGTGTCCGAAGCTGTAAGTGAACACGTGTAAAACTATCCAAATTCCTTCCCGCGAAGCTGGGCCAAGAGTGGGTTGTTTGTCTCTGGCACGAGATTTAAGAAGGTGTCCAAAGAGTCAGTATTCAAAATTAAAATGTTTTAATGTTATATTTTTAAAAAATCCAAATGAATGCAATGATGAGCAAAATCTGCAAATTTTAAGTAAGTAAACAACCAGCATTACTGATTTTTTTCCTTTGCTTCAGGCTCCAGAATGGCTTGGCAGGGCATCTTTGTGTATACAATTTTGATATTTTATTCATCATGGATTTTTCTATGTTCATTTTAATTTTTGCAAGATTGGAAATATTCTAAATATTTAGAAATATTGGAAATATTCTATATCTTGATCACTGAGTTTTCTGGGATCCCCTCATGGTTTGCATCCCAGGTGAATTGCCTCTTCCTAGTCCCAGCCCCCTTTAAGCCTTGCCTGAGTCAGGGGTAGGACTGATTTGAGACTGGCTAAAGACACTAGCTCCATTATTTCCCCCTAGTCGAAAGGCGTTGTTGAACTATTGCTCTAGTTAGTAACTGTTAAAGCCCAGATGGCATTCATATTTTGGCATTTGCTCTGTCACAGCTAAAGTCATCGTCAGTGCCAAGTAGAAGAAGTAAAGGAGACTTAGTTCTTTTGGGGAGAGTGCCAGTTTTGTAGACCATGATGGTCCAAGAACTGCCCAGGCCATGAGAAAATCCAATGAGGGCTGTGGTAGAGGCACAAATGTAATTTTGATGCCCAGCCCTAGCTGACGAGGCTTGTAGAGGAGCCTCAACTTCGTCTCCCATCTTGTCCAGCTCACAGCACACACTTGGCTGTGTACCCGACGTACCCCCGCATTCCCAACATTCGTGAATTATCATCCCCAGTGTGTCCCCCAGCGACAGGCTGCACAGGTGTGATATTCATAGCTGCCCTTTGAGGATGTAGACGGGTGACTGCTGGTGTTTCTGGAAAACTAACTATTTCATAATTGTAAAATTGACCTCTACTCCACAGCTTCACTGCACACTGGAGTATTTCCTGGCAGATCCATCTAACCCAAAATGAGATTACATTTCCTGGCAAGAAATGGGCAACTGGTTTAAAATCTCACAGCAACCACATGGCTCAACTTGCAATATTTCTTTCCATTCACTTAGCCAGGTCTTTCTGGGTCTATTAATTGGCGAGGTTAAAGCGGTAACATTGGGAACTTGGGCTCCTACCTTTTGAACCAAGAGGTCAGGGAGAGACAGTCTGACTCTGTTAATTTTAACTTTTCCTGTGCATCCTCTCCATCTCAAACCTATTCTCCCTCCTGCATATGCCTTTCTTCAGGAGCTGTCACCCTCACCTGGACCCAACCATTCATTCCCAGTGTTACCTCCTTCATTATTGAGAGCTCCTCTGCTGCCAGAGCGACCCTGTTCCAGTGCTGGTATGGCATGCCATTTACATTTTTTAGAGCTTTCTGGTCTCCCACCGCCACTGGGACTCTGCCCACCACCCTGCTCAGGGCTCATGCTCTCCCTGCCTGGTTGTTTGCAGTTCGGTCGGTCTCAGCCTCTGCGGCTTTGCACACATTATACCTCCGGTCTCGCTCCAGTCTCCTGCCTGGGGGTGACTGCCTGAGCTCTGCCCAAGCATGGTGGTGGGGTCTTTGGGTCCCGCATCTGGGCTTTTTACTCCTTGCCCTGATGTCAGCAGGGCATCAGCCCCTGCCCTCCAACCTCCCTGGTAGCCTTGAGCCTGGAGCCATTCTTGTCCATGTCATCTGCCAAATAAGACCCCTGCATATCCTGGTGGGAGTGGGCATGGGGACCACTTACCCCGCTGGACAAGTTGGGAAGTCTGACCGCCTCTTTTATGACATCTAATCAATCTTCCTGATTGATTCAGTTCCCTGCCTCCCACCTTCAATGACTCTCCAGCGGCGGGGCGTCTAATTCCTGAATCTGTCTGGAGTTCCAGAGAGCAGATGAGCTTATTTAACATCGGCAACCCCTTTGTTGCAAGCACTCACAGCTCTCTCAGGTTTGCTAACATACTTGGTCTGACTTCATTTTTCTCTTCTGTAAAATGATAACAATTTTACATTATTTTCAGTTCTATTAAAGGAGTGGAATGAGCTAATCTCTCAGTTGACTTTTAAGCCCAGGATTATTTTATAATCAGTCAAGGAACTTAGGTTTGGGGAAGTGTTTTAAGTTTCTCTCTCTTTTCTAGTTGACTTTGGTCAGAGAAGGATTGGGGATTGTTGGCACAAGGAAAACCTGGCAAATTAATGTACATTTGTTTTTAGGTTAAAGACAAATGTTGGTTGTACGTATTAATCTTTTTTACGATTCTCCATGTTAATAGGCATTTTAATTAGTTGACTAATGACAACGATAGTGTGTTGGATAAGAAGCTTTGTGAAAGGAAGCAACTAGGGATTGACACTGGAGAAGAACAGAAGGACCCACTTAGCAAGGTGTGAGTGATGTCACCCTCTGGTGGAGGCAGTAACCGCATTACCTGCATCTCCTCCGTGACTCGGTGGGTAATGGTATAAGGTTCAGGGACAGATGTTATTTGGACCAATTAAATAGCTTAGAACCCTTAAAAAAGACCAAGTTTTCATTATGCTTTCCAAGAGTGGGCTGTAATTTTTATTTAAGTACACACAAACCGCAGAAGTCTGAAGTGTACTACTAGTCAATGTATGTAACTGTTCTTTGGCAAATGGGACATCACCCTGAATTGCTACTTAGGGAGCCATGTGCGGCCACTGCTGGCAGCAACCAGTTACCCGGCAGCGCTTTCCTGGCAAGCATAGGAGGGATCTTAGCACTGCAATGATTTTGGAAAGGAAAATGAGCAGATGTGCCCCCGCCTGACTCCCCGCCTGCCTTGGGACTCGTTTGCACATTCTAGGGGCTTGGATACCCTAAGGCACACGGTTGCTTTTGGTTAATTGTTATTACTGCACGTGTAAGAAGAACTCTGGGTAAAATTGCCAAGCCTTGTGCTTGGTCCCAAACTAGAAAAGTCTTTCAAACAGAAAATGAAGTTTAGTTTGGCAACCTCATAGATCATTTAGCCTGAAAATGTACACTTGGCCTGGCTGGTAGGTTGTAGGAAAGGAAACAAGACTATGCAGGGTTTGCACGCTCCGCCCAACGAGGCCAGCCTCCTGGCCCATGGGTCCCGTAGAGCCCAGGCCTGGCCGAATCTCTGCTTGGGACCAGGTGTTCCTGCCCCATTGTTTTGTTGTCAGGGGAAGGGCTGGTCCTCCTTGGTGGTATTTTATTTGCCCAGCATGAGCATTATGTTCTGTTGGATGGTACACTTAGTCTATTCAGTTCATGCTCCCCCCATGGCTGTGCCAGCTCCACCTGACTGCCCCATTGCCCATGACCTTGATCTCCCTTCTGACTCTTACTACCCCTACACGATCAACACCAGGACATTGAACATGGACACAGCTGTGGTTTCTTTTTCTGTGTGAGTCCCTCCTTCACAAGCCTGGGACCCTGGAGGATTTTATCTGATTTGTTGCATAGCTCTCATGCATGCAGTTAACCTAATTTCCAACGTGGCTCAATTTCATCCCACGTGGAAAGAAACGTGCCGATTTTTGGACCTCCATAGCTAGGTTTGGGAGCATGTTGATATCACTGATGATGTGTGGGTTACTCAGATTTATGTGGCAAGTTTGCTTGGTAAGTCAAACCACTGGGGGCACAACCGCCTGCTCTTTCCAAACTGTGACCAAAACTTATCTGCATCTCGAGGTGTTCTTTGAGCAGAGGTTATCGACTCAAGTGAGGGTTCATGCAAACAAAAATGTCAGTCACAATGTTGACTCTGTATGAGGGAAGGGGGGAAGTAGGGGGAGATGCTAGGGTCTTGGAGGCAGAGCAGATGGGGACTGACAGCCTGAGGGATAAGAAAGGAGAAGGGAGAATTCCAAAGAGTCAAAACAGACTATTCAAAAATCGATTTCTTGGATTTTGTGTTGCCATAGCTCAAAGGGGAACTGAAAAAAGTGGATGAGGGGTGGATGTGCCTTTGGGGTCAAATATGTGGAGTCTGAATCCTAACTGTGCTGGTCACTTATTTTGAGATATGACTCTGTACCTGGTTTCTTCTGTTGTTGCCACCATGAAGACTGAACAACCCATCCTCACGTTTGCTCACTGGCGATTCTAGGAGTCTGTTTCAAGGTGTGGAGTGGAAATAATTGCAAGATCCTGATGACGAGAGTTTGAGTCCAGGGTTGTCTGAGCTCACTGGCATCCCTGGAGGTGAGATGCTAGGACTTTAGGAGGCACAGAAGGGCATCATGTGCCTGTGGACTGTAATGAATAGAACATGAGCAAGTAATTTGAGAGAAAATAACCTAGGAGGAAATCCAAGTCGAAGCCAGGCAAGCTATCTTTTTCTTTCTTTTCTTTCTTTTCCTTCCTTCCTTCCTTCCCTCCCTCCCTCCTTCCCTCCTTCCCTCCCTCCCTCCCTCCCTCCCTCCCTCCCTCCCTCCCTCCCTCCCTCCTTCCTTCCTTCCTTCCTTCCTTCCTTCCTTCCTTCCTTCCTTCCTTCCTTCCTTCCTTCTTTTTCTTTCTTTCTTTTGTGAAACGGAGTTTTGCTCTTGTTGCCCAGGCTGGAGTGCAACAGCATGATCTTGGTTCACCGCAACCTTCACCTCCCAGGTTCAAGCGATTCTCCTGCCTGAGCCTTAGAAGTAGCTGGGTTATAGGCATGTGCCACCATGCCTGGCTAATTTTGTATTTTTAGTAGAGATGGGGTTTCTCCCTATTGGTCAGGCTGGTCTTGAACTCCTGACCTCAGGTGATCTACCCACCTCGGCCTCCCAAAGTGCTGGGATTACAGGCATGAGCCACTGTGCCCAGCCCAGACAGGCTCTCTTAAGGAGCAGAGTATATTGCGTTTACTGGATCTTTCCAAATAGGGCCCCAGCAGGTAGACACTGGATGCAGATGCCCTCTGAGCAATGAAGAATGGAGCACCACACTTGGATCTGGGCGTTTAAACATTTATTAATGCAGGACATACCCCCTTCCCCTCCTTCTCCCCTCCCCCTCCTTCTCCTCCTCCTCCTTCTTCTTCTTTCTCCTCCTCCTTCCTTCTTCCTCTTCCTTTTTCCTCTTCCTGCTCCTTTTCCTCCTGCTTCTGCTTCTTCTCTCGGTCTTCTTTCTTCTGTTTCTTCTTCTTCTTCAGCAATTGCCTTATCCTTAGGGCTCAAATTGATTAGAGATTATTTAAAGCTATATATGAGCATATAATTGGCCACTTCTTCCTGATGTGCTAGTTGTGTGTTTGAGTTTAATAATTCTAAATACAATGTTTTATATTCAGTCCCACTAAATTTAATCTTGTTTGTTTTGGCCTCTTGTTCCAACTTGCCAAGATCTTTTTGAGACTCAGTCTGTCTTCCAATATATTATGTCACCCCCAGCTTTCTAATAACTCAAATTTGATATTCATGTTTGAAGAACTTTAATTGACATAAATGTTGAAAAGATAAGGTTAGGATCTTCTAGAAAATCTGTAGCAGTCCATTAGATATCTTCCAGTTTAATATCAATCTTGTAATCCAGTCTCTTTGGGTAATTGCAACCAACCAGCTATTGATCATCTAACGCAGTATGTGGGATGTACAATCTACTCCTCTTTAATGGTAATGGGCATGCTGTGGAGGCCAAGCCTTTACCTTCCATTGTGTCTGCACCACATCCCTTCCAAGGGAAGCTTCTTTACCTAATCTCCTTCTCAGGCAGCCTGGCTTTACATTCTGTCATCATGCCCCCTTGCTAGCTCACCCTGACTCCGCAGCAATAATCCTATTACCTTTGGCCTAATGTAAAAAAAAACTGGATCAATCGTATCCTCTAATTTTAAAATCTGAACTAGGAAAATAAAAAGAATTTTGTAATTTGCAATTGATCAGGAAGTGAATGGATATTGTGTGGTTGAGGTGGGGCTGAGGCAAGCCAAGGATTCCTTCTTTCTGGAGAGAGAGGGGATAAGGAGGTTTTATGCTTCTTTTATATCTTAGATTACCCTGAGAAGCCTACAAAAGCTACAGACTCCCCTTGCAGAGAAATGCATAAATGAATAATTTGCTTACAGTTTTAAGATGTTTATAGACCTTCCAAATTTTGGAGAAATTGGCCCTAGAGAAGAGATAAGAAAGCCAATGCTGTGAAAATGAAGAGGATATACAGAAATAAATAGGGTTGGAGGGAGGTAGACACCCCCAGACCTGCCTCATTTGCTGAAGTCTCCAGGTCTGGTCCAGACCCTTCCACAAAACCTCTCTTCTCTTGAGATAAATTGAATGGGTCCCAGTTCCTGCAACTAAAGGTGCCTGCCTGAAATAATCAGGTCAACATCTACTCAGTCACTGGAGTCCTAAACCCTAGAGTCCTATCTCTAACTCTAGCCCTCACTTTCCAAAGCTCTGTGCTTGATGCATGACCCTTCTTACTGTGCTGATATTCTGGGGTGAACCCATCCCTCTGTATCATTTATTTGCCTATATCCTAATGATTTCTATGCCTCTAGCCCAGAATGCGTCCCAAACCTTAGACTCAAGTATCCAGCCACCAGCTGAATATTTCTACTTGGTTGTCCAAGAAATAATGTAAATGCAACATGTTTGAAACTGAACTCGTAGCTTCCTTATGGACAACAAAAGAAATAGACAGCAGCAATTTAAAAAGGCTCACACAATGGGTCTTCTCTACATATGTTTAATGTTTTTTTTTTTTGTCAATAGTATCCATTCCAAGAAACCTAAGAAACATCACAGAAAGCCTTCCCTCACCTAACCTCAGTCCAATCAATCACTCCATTTTGCCCATTCTGTCCTTTGGAGAGTTCTTATACCTGTGTATTTCTTTTCTCTCCACTACCCCACGATCCTTATTCCACCATCCTCATCCATCACCTGGATGAGGTTTGTTGCAAAATAAAACCCTAATTTGTCTCCCTGTCTCCAGTCTTGACCACTCCAATCTGTCTTCCAGCTGCAGCCACATGCTCAGTTTAAGTTACAAATCGAAGACCCTCCCATTTAAGGTTCTTCGGTAGTTCCAAGTAATCTATGAGATAAAGTCCACAAGTCCTACAAGACATAGGGACCTCCAAGCTGTCTCCTGCTGATTGTCCATCAGGTCCCATCTCCTGTCCCTCCCTGCCTGATGCTTTATGGCTCCAGCCAACGGACCTTCTCACACTTCCGGTGCAGACCATCCTATTTCCTGTCCCAAGACTCTGCTGGGGACATCCTTCTCCAGGTGGAAGTTTTCACAGGTTCCTGTTCAGCTAAATTTCTTTGGAGGGAGGGTGTTTTGGAAAACTATATATATATATACAAAGTTACTGATGCTTTCATAAAGAAATGAGGAAGAATTGTACACACACACCATATGGCCAAGCATACCCCCTTTGAAGATACCAATTTATGGAATTTATCTAGTGTTTACTGTCTAAGGTCCCCAGCATTCGTCTGATGGTCTCTGCATGGCTCCTTTATGCTCCAGTGACCTGTACCCTGCAACCTCGTCAGCAATGCTGTCCAGCCTTTCCCTTCTCTTGTATTTCTCTTCGTCCACCCTAGTTTTTCTTTTTAAAAATACAGTTTTCTTTTGAATTTTTCCACCAGCTTCCTTCAGCTTAGCACTCTATTAGCAGAAGCAACATTTCTCTAGGGATGCGTCTTTGTTGGAAGGCAAGGTGAATCTGAAATAACACGTGAATTTTAACGAATAAGTGAAGTTTAAAGAACATATAAATTTTTAAATAACAGTTTTTTTGGTTACAAAAATAATTTCTGCTCAATGAAAAAATGTTAGAAATCACACAAAAATATAAAGGGGGTTATAACAATTACCATATTGCTAACTACCACTGGTGTAACATACAACATATTTCTCTCTCTCTCTCTCTCTCTCTCTCTCTCTCTTCCTTCCTCCCTCTCTGCCTCTATCCCTCTCTTTGTGGTTTGGTTAGAATCCCCACAAGAAACCAGGAGGAATCTCTCCTAGGACCTCCTGGAATGCTGAAATCAAGTCTAAATTGCAAAAAGTTCTGATGAAAGTTGAGTGTTTTCTTTTCTTTTAATAGAAGTAAACCGCCACAACTTGGAAACCCAGTGCTACTCATTCCCTTGTTTTTAAAAAAATGATGGATTAAATATTGAATAGGTGGTATATTCATGGGGTTCAGAATTTTAGGAGTATAAAAACTGGTTTTACATATGTCTGCAAATTCTTTGACACTCTTCCCATCAAAGATGGAGTCTAATTTCTCTCCCCCTGAATGTGGCTTGCTCTCAGGACCCAGTTTTTTGAGTATCCCTCCAGAGAGTTTCATGCACTTGAAAAAGATACATATTCTTTTCTCTCCTTTCCACTCATTGTTTCATATCTTGTTTTTTCTTTGTTTGTTTTTTCAGCTAGCAGCATATATTGGAGATCTTTTGTTCTTTTTTACACCTTAATAATATTTCCTTGTCCGGATCCCTTTTTAATGGACATTTAAGTAGTTTCCAATTTTCCCTCTTATGTTGTTGCAACAAATAATCTTGTACATACATCATTTTGCATATGTGTGGGTACAACTGTAGGATAACAGCTGTGAAATGAATTGCCGGGTCAAAGGGCAGGCACATTTGTAATTTTAATAGATATTGCCATATTGACCTTTGCGGCCGTCCAATTTATTTCCCCTCCAGTGATAAATGAATTCCCTTTACTCTAAGCCTCACCAACTGAGTATGTTATCGGAGTTTTGGATCTTTGCCAATTTTAGCAGCAAAAAAATAGTATTTCAGGGTAGTTTTAACTTGTGTTTTTTTATGAGTGCTGTGAACATTTTTCATGTTTTAAAGAGCTTTATTATATTTACTTTTCTATGAGCTGTTTATATCCTTTACTCATTTTTAAATGGATTGACCATCTTAAAAAATTAATTTGTATGGTTCATGCATGGTGGGGAACTTAGGTCTTTGTCTGTGATGAAGGAAGTAGAATTTTCCCTGATTTGTCATTTGTCTTTTTTACTTTGCTTGTAATGTTTATTGCATAGAGAATTTTCATTTCATGTTTTCATGATAGAATTTTGTTAACCTTTTCTTTTATAACATCTGAATCTTATGTTGGATAAGTTGTTCCCATCTCAACTTATTACATATCCTCTCATGCTTTCTTCTACTGCTTTGGGGTTTTGATTTCTTACATTTGGAATTTATCCAGGTGTAAGGTGTGAGGCATGGATCCAACTTTATTTTTTCAAGATGGCTTTTTCTGCGTTGATCCAACAGCACTGATCAAATAATCCACTTTCTCTTTACTCATTTGGGATGACATCTATATAATGTATTACATTCCCAGATATGTTTCAGTTTATTTCTGGATTCTTTATTTTGTTCCATAGATGTGTCTGTCTGTTCTGAGGCAGTACCATACTGTTTAGTTACTGCCATTGTAGAATACAGAGTTGAGTGTGACAATTCTTTTAGAATTTATCTAACAGGGTTTCCAGTTTTCACTGGATACCATCCTTACTCCTCAAAAAGAGTACGTACAGTGGGCCCTCTGTATCCACAGATTCTGCACCTGCAGATTAAGCCAACCTCAAATTGAAAACATTCAGGAAAAAAAAAAAAAAACAATAAATATAACAATACGATGATGAAAAATGTACAAATTTTAACAACTAATTACATAACATTTACATTGTGTTAGTATTATAAGTAAACTAGAGATGATTTAAAGTATATGGGAGGATGTGCATAGATTATATGTAAATATGGCACCATTTTATATCAGGACCTGAGCATTTTAATATCCATGGGAGTCCTGGAACCAATACTCTATGGACACTGAGGGACTGCTGTATTTTAATATCTTGTATATATATTCCCCATTCATTGTTCTTCGTATTCACATTTGCTGAAAAAAATCTTGTTTATTAGCCCATATGAAATTTTGAATCACTACGTCTGCATTTTCAGAAATGCACATCTGAGGTGCATGTTTACCAATACCTTTAAAGCTTGGATCCTATGGCCCCTTTTCCCTTTCTTCCTTCCCTCCCTCCCTCCCTCCCTCCCTCCCTTCCTTCCTTCCTTCCTTCCTTCTCTCTCTCTCCTTCTTTCTTCTTTCTGAAAGGATCTTACTCTGTCCCCCAAGCTGGAGTGCAGTGGTGCAACCTTGGCTCATTGCAGCCTCAGTCACCTGGGCTCAAGTGACCCTCCCACTTCAGCCTCTCAAGTAATCGGAACCGCAGGTGCATGTCACCATCCCTGGCTAATTTTTTGTAGAAATAGGGTCTCATGATGTTGTCCAGGCTTGTCTACAACTCCTAGGCTCAAGCAATCCTCCCAACTCAGCCTCCCAAAGTGCTGGGATTTACAAGGTGCGAACCACCATGACTGGTCTGGCCACTTTCTTCCAAAGGTTTTTTATCTCTTTTACCTTCAATCCTAAATGGTTCTCACTGGTTGCTGAGAGACAATTCTAAGGGATACAACTTCTGTTACTCCCTGAAGGTGAAATTATTAGCATGATAAGTCAAAGAAGCCATGTATTTGGGGTACACAGTCTTTATCACTGTCTGGAGACTTTAAATCCATCATTAGTAATGGGCAGATGTTAGGAGAGCATCAGTAATACCCTCCGTCTGGTGGGGCAGCCTATGGTATATACTCAGTCTCCACTCACACACTCTCCCCCGGGCTTTCCTCTTCATATGTATGGATTTCCATACTCATTTATTCATCAGCTACTTTGGGGGGACCCACTATGTGCCAGGCACTGTTATAAATAATGGTGATGCAATAGCAAACAAAACAGATAAAAAATATTCCCTGCCTTTGTGGAACTCACTTTTTAGGTAGCTGATAGAGTTTGCTATAAAAAAAATATATATATATATCACATTTGCATGCACAGATATATGTTATATATATATTTATATTATTTTTATGTGTATATATTTTGTATATATGTATTTAAAAATAAAGCTGCACTCTTCCTTTGCCAAAGCCAAGTCAAGAGCTCCAGGCCAGCATCGTAGTTATCTGTCCTTCTTGGCTGCTCAACATTCTTTCCTCTTCCTCTGACTTTCCTTTGGGGAACCATCTTTCCAACCTCTGGGGATGAGGAAGCTCAGTGATAGCACTTCACACCCTTGCTCTTTGTGATTGGAAAATAATTGTGTGCTTCATTAAACCAGAAGAAGACCCCAGGACTTTTTCTGGAATAATTTAGGAAAAGGAGTTTTTTACACTGGGTTTACTAAGCTGATTGATAGAAGGTAAACTATACTCTCTAGTGACCATCTCAGACATAGTTCAAGTTTAAAAAGTTTATTGAGAATAAAGTCAACACAAGAGAAAGCAAGACCAAGAGATTTTACTTCTATTTTGTTGACATAATTTGAGCTCCTCAATCTACCTGATACGGTTTGGATTTGTGTCCTCGCCCAAGGCTCGTGTCAAATTGTGATCCCCAGTGTTGAGGTGGGGCCTGGTGGGAGGTGACTGGCTCATGGGAGCAGATTTCCCCTTTTGACGCTGTTCTGGTGATAGAGTTCTCATGACATCCGGTTGTCTAAAAATGTGTGCCACCTCCCACCCCCACTGCCCCTCTTGCTCCTGCTCTGGCCATGTGATGTGCCTGCTCCTCCTTTACCTTCCGCCATGACTGTTTCCTGTTTACCGAGACCTTCCTAAAGGTAGATACTTCCATGCTTCCCGCACAGCCTGCAGAACCAGGAGGCAATGAAACTTCTTTTCTTGATAAATTACCCAGTGCCGAGTATTTCTTTATAACAGTGGGTGGATGTACTAATACACTACCTATGTTTATAATTAGCTCTACCTCTGGACTTTTTAGTTCCATGAGCTCCTAACTCTCATTTGGACCCATGAGGCCAATTTATTTTCTATTCTTAGAATTTCAAGTTCACTTGGTTTGTTACTTATACTCTGGGAATTTGCATGTGAAATTGTGAATATGTCAGCATTGTTTTTAACCCTCTTCCCTATTACTCTTTCCTGAGAGGGACTGGAAACCTCCCTTACTGTTGTTTGTTTATGTTATGTGGTGTTTGTTTTGGCCCTGCCACTGAAGATGAACTAAGATTGGGTGAGGGCTGCATGGAGGCACTCTGCCCAAGGGTGGGTGCTCCCTGGGCTGGATTGGGCAACATGGTCATCACAAAGTCATGTATCTGGATTGCCGTGATGTAGGAACACCACAAAAGCAGCATCCAGGAAACTGAGCCATGGCCAGAAGCTGGAAGGTAGCTGATCACTGGATGAAAGTAGAAAAGCAAGCCAGAGGGTGAAATGATGAGCAGGCAAGGTTGAAAACAAGGCCTATGAGGCCTGGAGCAGGGCATAAGCAAGCAGGAGTTAAGATTGCTTAACTCTGAACACCCAGTATGTGTTCTATACTAGAGTAGACACTTGAAGGGGGCCTACTGAGGTAGGCAAGGGTATAGTGCATATTTGAGTTTGTCTCTGTTCCACACTTGAATATCATTCAACGTTGTCCTGGGCACATCATCATTCTGCCAAGCCTGTTAGATATTTACAAGACAAACTTTATCCTTTCCTAAGCCATTTATTTTTGCATAGTGTGCTATGGTTCAGAAGACTAAATCCAGTTCTTTGAAAGCATCCAATGTTGCTCACCTGGAAAACATTCCCCAAGAGGGCAACTGGAACTGTGTTGGGGCATTTTTTGGTTGTCACAATGACTGGGGTGTGTTAACTGGCATTTGGTGGGCAACAGGCAGGGCTGTACTATTGGCCTACAAAATAAAATATTGTCCCTCCCAAAATAAAGGCAGTGCCCACCCTTGACTGAAAAACTCTGGGTATGTGCTAGAAAATTCACTCCCTGTCTACTTTGTAAAGGTGTCTTGACTTTCAAAGTCATGAGTTTCAATGGAAGAAGAGCTGAAAACACTACTTCTGCCCACAACTCAAGTTTGCTTCTCATGTGGATGGCATCTATTTACACTTGAATCACATAAGCCAAGTGGCTGTCAGTAAGTCTGGAAAAACCTGAAAATGTGTCCATCTTGTTTCCTTTACCTCCCAATTATCCATGCCAAGTGTACTCACAGTCACCTCTACCCCTGGAGAGGGGAGACATCAGTCACCATAATGAGAATCTTCCCTCTAGGGACAGCATGAAGCTTTAGTTGCCCACGGAGTATGAAATGTTTGCTTCCGTCTATTTTCAAAGCTCCAGATCCACCATCTATGGAAAAAGGCTATTCCTAATACATACAGTGGATTAAACCTTTCCCATTTATTCATTTAGTGTTTTATTCTTTCATTTATTCAATAACATGCATGGAGTAAATGGCTTTTTGTTTGTTTGTTTGTTTTTTTGAGACAGAGTCTCACACTGTCGCCTGGGGTGGAGTGCAATGGCATGATCTTGCTATCTTGGCTCACTGCAACCTCTGCCTCCCGGGTTCACGCAATTCTCCTGCCTCAGCCGCCCAAGTAGCTGGGATTACAGGTGCACACCACCACGCCTGGGTAATTTTTTGTATTTTTAGTAGACAGGGTTTCACTCTGTTGGCCAGACTGGTCTTGAACGCCTGACTTCGTGATCTGCCCACCTTGGCCTCCCAAAGTGCTTGGATTACAGGCATGAGCCACTGCGCCTGGCCGAGTAAGTGTTATGTACCAGACACGATGCTAGGCCTTGGGTGCATTCCTTCCTTGTGCCTTGTATTTTCCATTCACTGGTTTCTTGACATTCTTTGTGATTCTAGCTTCTTAGAGTTATTTTTCCTTCTGCTGCTTTCTGCAATCATCTTGGCCATTACATCTAGGAACTCTGTCCTTTCTAGCCAACCAGAATTTAGGAGACTGTCCCCAACATGCTTTTCTCTCTAGCAAAATAGCTTGCATTTATAGCATAACCAATCCACAGGAAGGCAAACACGTGTGTGCCCTGCATGTCCCTAAAACAGCTTAATGTCCCCAACATCCTACTCCTTGGGTTTTGGGTTGGGCTGAACTATAGCTCTTCATGGATTTGTTCTGGACCCAGGCCCTATAAACTGTTGTGATATGGGGACTATTAGCCACACTTGTTTACCAGGTCGCATTTGTTCTTAAAGAATTCCTGGAAACTGCTTGTCAGCTATGGGCAGCTCTGTATCTGCCTCATACTTAAGCACAGCTTTTTGGCTAGGTGATTGTGTGTTTGCTTGATATGCAAATTTTATAAACCATTGTTATTTACTATTAAAAAAATCCCTCACTCTGCTGATAGCAATATTGCCAAGTATTTCCCTTAGTTCACTGAGCTTCTTATGTAAAGACTATGTTCATTCTCAAAGGCTTCTGGTTCCAAGACTACTAAATTTATTTAATTGCCAGAATGTATTAAAAACCTCCTTGTCAAAATAGCACAACAATCATTGTTGGGGAAAAACTTTAACTTATCCAGCCACTTATCTCTTTGTCTATTTGGTCTCAAATCCTCCTCCATGTGTTCACATTTTATACTCTTCAAAAACTGCAGAGGTTTGAGGATGCATTGGATTGTCAGCTTTTATGGATGGCAGAGTTAATTTAATTCTGCAATGGAACTCCACAAATTCTACCTCTATGGGTAGAAGGTGTTACAGGGTCCACAGGGACCCAACTTCAACAGCAAGGAATCTCATGGTTCAAAAACATGAAATTGGCCAGCGAGAGTATAAGAGTGTACCCTTGTCTGTGTTGTATATTATATACACAATCAGATCCATCCCAAGCATATGGCCCTTGTGAGGGAAGATGCAGTCATTAAAGGCATTGGCTGAGGTTTGACCTGCTTCAATCTAACTTTCCATGTGCTCATAAAATTGGGACTCTGCTCTGAGATAAAAGAATTCTGCTTTCTTCAAAGAGAATGCCCAGCGCTCCTGCTCCACTTTCAGGAGCAGCCTTCTGCTCTGCAGCCTCCCAGATCCAGGCTATAAAGAGTGCTTTTGGTTCTCACTTGAAGCAGCTATATGTGAAAGAAGTAACTTCCTAAAGCGAGTTTAAAACATCCACCCAGTGTCTCTGGAAGAAATCTATGTCTCTCAAGGCCTTAGTGGGAAAAGGTGGAGACATGGTGGGGACGAGGGAGAATTACATGCAGGGGCCAGGAACTAAAAGCAAAGACTAATGGGGAAAAAGGGGAAAGAGAGAGAGACATCAAGCTTCATAAAAAGCAAGATGGAAAATCTTAGAGAGAGGTGGAGAGAGAACTGCTGGAAGCTGCACAAATCAACAAGATAGGGAGGCAAAAAATAAAAGTAAAAATAAAAAAATTTAAAAAAAGAGAAAGCAATAACAGTAAAAAGGAGTAGAAACTACTTTTTTTTTTTTCTTTTGAGACAGAGTCTCACTCTGTCACCAGACTGGAGTGCAGTGCCACAATCTTGGCTCACTGCAACCTTTACCTCCCGGGTTCAAGCGATTCTCCTGCCTCAGCCTCCTGAGTAGTTGGGACTACAGGCGTGTGCCACCACGCCCAGCTAATTTTTGTATTTTTAGTAGAGACGGGGTTTCACCATGTTGGCAGGATGGTCTCGATCTCCTGACCTCATGATTCGCCCTCCTCGGCCTCCCAAAGTGCTGGGATTACAGGAGTGAGCCATCACGCCCGGCCAGAAGCTACTTTTTCTGGTGTCCCCTGAAGTGTGAGTCTTCACTATAAGTAATTGTGCAGTTGATTACTGCCTGACTCTAAGGAGTGTCACAGTTTATTTATTTATTGCTTCCATATATTTTCTTGAACATCTGAATTTTCAGAATTCTCTTCTCACTGTGGACATACGTGGCTAAACCTTGCTCTGAAATTCACAAAACAAGGTGGAGGCACTCTAATTTCTGATTCATACTGATGGCCTTGAAAGCCTGTAACTCAAGGCCTTGAAAATGCAGGGCACCCGTTTATTAACTGTGTTCTGAATAAATGAACTAAGAAAGTGATGTCAATGTCATTTCCAGTGATGATAAAGTGAAAACACCCTTACGTACCCTGCAATCATGTGGCCTGGTTTAATGTTTTTTGCTGGTGGTTCTCACAAATAATAAGTGACATGGGCAGAATAGATGGACAAAATCTTAAAACCATTTCTCGACTGGAGAATCATTGTCTTTGGATCTGTACACATAGCCAAACATAATTTCAGTGGTCTCTTTTGAGTCTGGTTCTTGATAAACTTGTTGGGTCCCTGAACTAACAGTGGATACTCTCTTCCTCTGGACACCTCAACACGAGAGTCAGATTTCTGCTACTTGCAGACAAAAGCTTCTTCACTGGTGTGATGGACTGAATTATTCTCCCCAAAATTCATAAGTTGAAGTCCTAATTCCCAGTGTGGCTGTATTTGCAGATAAAGCCTTTAAAGAGGTAATTAAAATTAAATGAGGTCACAAGGCTGGGTCCTAATCCAATAGCACTGGTGTCCTTATAAGAAGAGGAAGAGACCCAAGGATGTGTACACACATTAAAAAGGTCATGTGAGGACAGGGAGAAGGGGATCATTTGCAAGCCAAGCAGAGAGGCATCAGGAGAAACCAAACCTACTGACACTTTAATCTTGGATTTCCAGCCTCCAGAACTGTGAAGAAATGAGCGTCACTGTTTTAAGCCATTCAGTATATGGTGTTTTTTTTACGGCAGCTGTAGCCAAGTGATACCACTGGTAACCCTACCTTCGTGACTTTCTTACCTCTGTTGGCGTTACAGGGGCTTGACCTACACTTTAGGCTGTTGGCATTAGATTTTCGGCATATGAATGAACTGAGATTCATGACACAAGGGAGAAACCAGGGCCTGACCCCTGGCTAAAGACCTAACACGCACTAGGTGCTCCATATATGCTTATAGACTACACAGAGAAGTAACTAGTGGGGAGGACTTCATAAAGGGGCCTCTGGAGCTTCTGAAGAAGCAACCTCATGTCTCGATCCAAAGAGTAAAGCAAAACTTCAAGGAAGGATGGGGAGTAAGAGAGGTGAGGCAGTAAGGGAGAGCAGAGGTGTCTCAGAGGTCATGACAAAAGTGGGTGGAAAACTTTGGAGGTTTTTGCCGTGAATGGGTGAGCTTGCTAGTGCCCAGAAAGAAAAGGCAGTGGAGCTTGGGGACAAGGAATCCTGGTGGCTGGTCTACACAGGGACCCTGGAGTCTAAAATCATTGTTACTGTGAAACCGCAGGCTTGGCATGGGATGACTTGAGTGTGGCTCACTCAAAGGAGGGAGCAAGTGTTACACTCACCTCCTCCAGCACAGAAGCTTCAATTTTCTCTGTACAAGGCCCTGCTTAGTAAAAGCCACTCAGACAACCCTCCATGTAGCTTCCCATTTTTCCCATGCCCATCTCTGGGCGTAGTGATGATGGACAGCAAGGGGGCCAGAGGGGCCCAAACGCTGGAAAAAGGACCGTATTCTATGCCATCATAACCACCCTGTTCCTGACCTCAGGGTAAACCATTAGCAACCAAGGTAGAGAGAGACTTTAGTTGTCATCAGAGCTGTCTTCTTCCCTCATCTGTTCTCTGGCTTACCCTAAGTCATTCCATGGAAGATGCCTGCCCAGGATTTCACACTTCATCTTTCAGATAAAATCAACGTAGCTTCATTCTTTAAGGAGTTATCCACACCACTTTGCTGTCCTTCCACTTTCCATCTTTGCTCAAATTCTCTATTTGCTCCTTTTTGGAATCCTTCTGGTTGCCCCAACCATAACTGCTGACTGCCCCTATTGCCAAATGCAGCCTTCATGGGCAGCCTGTGTTGCTACTTGGAGGAGTTTCTGGGTGGAAGGTCAGCCAGCTGTTTTCTCCACACCAGGAGAGGTTCCAGCTCTGAAGTCATTTTCCTTATGCCACTAACTCACTTGGCTTGCCTTGCAAACACTGGCTGCCCTATTTCGTGGCATTGAAATGTCATGAGCCATACCTTGTGTCCTTCAAAGCTGGCTTCTGATGCTTTCTGCATTTGATGCCTTATCTGTAGAAGCTTCATATGCCCTTGGTATTGCTGCGCTGTGGCTGAAAACAGTGTCGTGGTATTCCAGAATACTTTGTGTCTCCTGTGACTAAACACAGATAAGATTGTCTAATTCTAGCATCATAAGGAAGGATGAAAGAATGTAATTTAATAAGAAATGGGTTTGTTAGAAAGAAAAGCCCGTTAACACAAGAAGCACAGTCTTGTGTTAAAATGGAGATGGGCCGGGCGCGGTGGCTCACGCTTGTAATCCCAGCACTTTGGGAGGCCAAGACAGGCGGATCATGAGGTCAGGAGATTGAGACCATCCTGGCTAACACGGTGAAACCCTGTCTCTACTAAAAATACAAAAAAATTAGCCAGGTGTGGTGGTGGGCACCTGTAGTCCCAGCTACTCGGGAGGCTGAGGCCGGAGAATGGCATGAGCCCAGGAGGCTTAGTTTGCAGTGAGCCAAGATCGCACCACTGCACTCCAGTCTGGGCAACACAGTGAGACTCCGTCTCAAAAACAAACAAACAAACAAACAAAATGGAGATGGTGGAGAATTTGAGAAGACTTTCTGGAACCACAGAATTTGCTATAGTTTCTTAACATCTGAAAGAACAGCTTTAAAGAAAAATAAAAATTGCCACATTAGGGAAGAAATTCTATGTATATAGCAGTTTTAAAATATGCATTTGTTCGCACACACAAGTATGAAATCTCTTGGGTTCTTCTTCTTACAATTGCTTTCTATTTCACTGTAACTCAACAGCTGTAAATGGCTTTGGTAAATCGTGCTAGTACATTTCCATTAACATTAGCAAAACTTATGTCAACTGCACTGACAACAACTGTCAGCCTTGAAAGACCCTAATCTTCTCTTGCACAGAGAACACACATCTGTGTCACACCTACGGTTTCTCATACATCACAGAACCATTTGTCTATCTCGTTTCCACTTTGTTGTCCTCTGGGCTCAGAAGGCTCCTTGCTCATCAATCAGCTTTAGTGTCAACAAGGTGTATTCTGACTCCTTATAGGCTCCCCTGGTTACTCCCTCCTCTGGCACAGCTGGCTTTTTATATCAGTGAATGAGGTTTTCCTCACAGAGCAACTACATTTGTGTGCTGCGAAGATAGATGATAAATTGGTTTTGAAACTGCACCATACTGCATAACTTCAGGGAAATGTCCATTATTCCATCAACAGAATATTTTTTCCTCCTGAAGCATATGCAAAGGGCTTATGACTCACAGGCATCAAGAATCATTACCCCAGGTTGGCAGTTTTTCTGCAAGTCACATGGCACAGAGTCTGTTCTATAGACTGGCTGAGCCTTCTCTACATCTGACCCAGCTGAGACCCAACCCCCACACTATTTGTAGATGAAGAATCAGTGATTTTTATTTCTGATATATCTGTTATGGAACATACTTTTATAAAATACAAAATAAAGTGCTTGGATGCTCTGGCAGTGTCAGTAGCACATACAAGTTTGTAAGTGCTTGTTCTAACATTCTGTACTTATTCAGAGAAGTGATGCAGTTAACTCATGGGCCAGGCCAGGTCCATGGACCACACTGTGAGTAGCATTCAGTCTTGGCCTGCGGGTCACACTATTCTAAGACTCATCCTGTAAAAACTACCATATGATTCAAGATGTGCTCTTTTCTGTTTCCTAGAGTAGAATAGTTTTAGATCGACAAAGAAGGAAACAATTTAAACTTGTTTCTTAAAGAACAGGTGCTGAAAGCATCTGCCTTTGTTGGAACCCTGAGTCGCTGTGATCAAAGCATGATGATGTACAGCATTCAGGTGAGAAAAAGAAAACAAACTAACCCACAGGGTAGCAAACAAATCCATTAAATGGCTGCTCAAATTTGGAAAAGGGAATCGTGACCAAAAGTATGGGTAAGTTAGAAAAAATGGAAACATTTTATTTTAAAGTTCATTCATTCATTCATCCATCCGTCCACCTATTGTCAAATATTTGGGTACCTACTCCAGTCTGGCTGTTGGACATATAACAATAAATGAAACTGATAAAGGTGATGCTTTCGTGGACTTTGTATAGAGAGCCTGAAGATGGTTACTAGAAAAAAATGGGCATTGAGATTTTAAAAGGCAGATTTTCTCCAGAAAAGCCTCCTTTATGGCTGTCCAGTAGAATAAAAGAACTAATCCCATCAATACTGGAAAATGTTGCTTGATGAAAGAGATTAAGAAAGAGCATAAGCCTGCACTTGTCAGTTACAAATCAATACTAATTAGGAAGAAACAATTTAAGGAGACGCATTATTACAATGAACTCAAAAGCCAAGAGTAAAAGTTTTTGCACAAAAAAAGAGGAAAACGACTACAGAATCAGAAGGGCCACTTAATAACCATGTTACAAAAGATGGTTTGAGACCAAAGAGAATCATAGAGAGGCTCAATAACACCTCGTTTGGATTTCCGTATTGATGAAATTCACAACTCTACATTTTCTTTTGAAGCTAATCAGGCAAAAATATAGAAAAATAGTTGTAAGATCATAGGCTGTTCTAAAACTAAAAACCTGGGTATGAAAATAAATTCTCAGGCTCCTAAATTACCCACCCAAGAGTTTAGACATAACTGAAAGACGACATTATGAAATTTTTAGCCATCACGTATAATATGCAGGAATCAGTAGCCCCTGGGCACTGACTGATTAGCTGAGGAGTGGCAGATTGTCAGAGGGACTTCCATTTATAAGATCTCCAAAGGATGCCCAGGAACTGCAGTGAGAGAATCTCCCTTCCACAGCTGGCCAGATAGTGGGGAAAATAACAGAGAAACAGAGAAAGCTCAAGGAAGCACCATCATTTAGAGGGGAGGATGTGTCTGACCTGTTTGTTAGATGTCATTAAGGCATAAAGTTCTGACTATCCTTTTTAAAGTTCAAAGAGGGTCCTCTGGAACCTGATAGATACAGACTTACGTCAGCCAATCTTTTTTTGAGATAGAGTAGTGAACTCTTTGTTACATCAGGGTGTTAGAGACTAACTAGAATGTAAGTTCCATGAGAGCAGAGATTTTTCTCTGACTTGTTGCCAGGGGCTGTATCTCTAGCACCTAGAACAGAACTTTGCATATATTAAGGACTGAACTAGTATTTGTTGAATAAATTAAACAGGCTAAGGAGAGTCAAGACTCATTCTTCAGCCAAGAAAGAGAGGTCCAGCAAAGTCAGCAAGAACAATAGGTGGAAGCTTGTCCAGAGGAGGCAGGTAGGTTAGGAAGCAGTAGGTGGGTTCCATAGATTTAAGTAGGCAGGAACCAGAGTGCAAGAGAGTCAAGAGTCAGCTAGGATTTCAGCCCTCTGACCTGAACACACACATCTTAAGCTTTATGTTGTTGGGTCTTGACCATAGGTGTAGACAGTTTGGCTCAAACAGCTTGAATGTTCCCGGAGCAGGTTGTATGTCTCAGATGAGATCTGTCTCTGTAGGGAGCAGAAGCAGATATATTTGCCTTGTCTTATACACATGGAACAAGTAATTATACACAAGTAATCCCTCATGAGGCAGAGCTAAAACACACAGTTCTAGACACAGTTCTAGAAAAAATAAAAACATAGGTAAAGCCAGTTTATCACCAGAATTCACTATTTAAGGGAAGTTAAGGGTACCAGTTGTATCTCAGGGAGGGCCATGAGGTGACAACATTACATTCTGCTATTAAGCATCCCTGGATGATACTCTAAGAGAAATAATACTGGTTTGGATGGGCCACTGAAATAACCTAGGGTATAATAAGTAGCATGTCCTGACTGCAGATGTAAGCTCTTTTAGAGGCAACACATAGTGAAGGGTGAATAAAATGACAGTAACAATAGTAACCCATCAGTCAGCAGTGAAATGGAAGCCTGCCCTGTCCTGAGACTGTGAAAATTGAACAATGATTTATTGCTTGCCTTCATGCCTCATTTACATTATTTCGTTTGATTCTCACAATAATCCTAATAGTGGATATCATTATATTTCAAAAATGAGAAAACCAGCTAAAAAATGACACAGTTGGGGTTAAAGTTGATGTTTGCATCACACCAAAACCACTGTCTTTTCCACTATACTGATTGTAATTGCTAATCAAACTGTTGAAGCCAAAGACAAAAGGAGAATCTTGCAAGCAACAAGAGAGAAGTAACTGATCACATACAAGAGATTCTTAATAAGACCTAGAGCTGACTCCTCATCAGAAACCATGAAAACCAGGAAGCAGTGGAATGCTAATTCAAAGTGCTGAAAGATGAAAAACTGTCAATCAAAAATTCTATACCCAGCGAAACTATCTTTCAAAAAATGATTGAGAAATTAAAACAGCTCCAAATAAACAAAATCTGAGAGAGTTTGCACTACTAGACGTGCCCTACAAGAAATGTTACAGGGAGGCCTTTAGGTTGAAATAAAGGGACACCAGAAGTTTAATCCACATGAAGACATTAAGAACACTGGTTAAGGTAAATAATTACATAACAAATTATACAAGATAATATTAATGTATTCCTTTGGTTGTAACTCCTCTTTTTCCTATCTGATCTAAATGACAACTACATAAAGCAATAAATATAAATGTATGTTTATGAGAACATATGCACAAAGTTGTGATCTGTGACAATGGTAACATAAAGTGAAGTATGGAGCTGCACAGCAGCCAAGTATTAGTATGTAAATATTTGAAACAAAAACTGCCAAAACTTATTAAGGAAGAAATAGGAACTCTAGATTTTTCAAAAAAGAAAACTCAGGACAAGATTTCACTGGTGAATTCTACCAAATATTTAAAAAAGAATTAACAACACACATTTTTAAATATTTCAGTAGAAGAGAGAACACTTCCTAACTTAATCTAGGAAACCAGTATTACCACAATTCCAAGGAAGACAAATGCATCACATGAAAAGAAAGCTACAGACCACTATCTCTTACGAATATAGACACAAAAATCCTCAACAAAATACTTGCAAACAATCCAACAGCATGTTAAAAAGATTATATACTATGGCCAAGTGGGATTTATCCTAGAGATGCTTGGTTGTTTCAACATATGAAAATCAATCAATGAAACACACCATATTAATAGAATAAAGGGGCAAAATCATAATCAAGTTAGATAAAGCATTAGAGAAAAATCCATCCCTTTTGTGATAAAAAAACAAACAAACAAACACATAGAAAGCTACTAATAATAGAAGGAAACTTCCTCAATATGATAAAAGGCATCTATGAAAAACCCACAGCTGGCATCACACCCAGTGGTGAAAGACTGAAAAGAAAACTTTCCCCCTAAGGTCAGAAGCAAGACAAGGTTGTCAACTCTTGCCAATTTCTATCAAAATTTCAGCTGCCTTTTTTTCTTTCTTTCTTTCTTTTTTTTTTTTGAAGAAATTGACAAACTGATCCTAAAATTCATATAGAAATTTGAAGGATTCAGAATAGCATAAACAATCTTGAAGTGGAACAAAATTGGATTACTTACAATTCATGATTTTAAAACTTACTACAAGGCTACAGTAATCAAGATGATGTGGTACTGGCATAAGGATGAGCAAATAAATCAGTGGAATAGAATTGAGGGTCCAGAAATAAACCCTCACACTATGGTCAACTGATTTTCAATAAGACTGCCAAGACAATTCAATAGGGAAATAATAGTCTTTTCAACAAGGGTTGCTGGGACAACTGGATATCCACATGCAAAAGAATAAGTGTTGATCCCTACTTAACAACATATACAAAAGTGAACTGAAAATGAATCACAAACCTAAATATAAGAGAGAAAACTATAAAGCTATTTGAAGGGGTGTAAATCTCTGTGAACTTGGGTTAGGAAATAATTTCTTAAATACGATATAAAAAGCACAAGCACCAGGTGCGGTGGCTCACGCCTGTAATCCCAGCACTTTGGGGGGCCCAGGCGGGTGGATCACCTGAGGTCAGGAATTCGAGACCAGCCTGGCCAACATGGTGAAACCACATCTCTACTAAAAATACAAAAATTAGCCAGTCGTGGTGGCACATGCCTGTGGTCCCAGCTACTAGGGAGGCTGAGGCAGGAGAATTGCTCAAACTCGGGAAGCAGAGGTTGCAGTGAGCCAAGATTGCGCCACTGAACTCCAGCCTCAGTGACAGAGCGAGACTCCAAAAAAAAAAAAAAAAAAAAAAAAAAAAAAAAAAAAAAAAAAATTCACAAGTAACAAAAAACAAAAGGAACAAATAGATGTTATAGTTTTTAAAATTAAAACTTTGGTACATCAAAAGACACTATCAAAACAGTGAAAAGATAACCCACAGAATGGGAGAAATGTTTAGAAATTCTGTATCTGATAAAGGTTTAGCATCTAGAATAAATATTTTTTAAAACCTCTTACAACTCAACAAAAACAACCCAATTCAAAAGAGATGAATAGACATCTTTCTAAAGATAACACAAATGACTAATAAGCACATGAAAAGATGTTCAACATCATTAGTCATTAGGGAAATGCAAATCAAAACAACAGTGAGATACCACTTTATACCCCCTAGGATGGCTATAATTTATTTAAAAAGGAAAAATAGCAAGTGCTGGTGAGGATGTGGAGAAACTGGAACCCTCAAACATTGTTGGTAGGAATAGAAAACATTGCTGGTGCAGCTGCTGATGAAAACAATTTGGTAGTTCCTCAAAAAGTCAAGCATAGAGTTACCACATGACCCAGCAATTCCATTTCTAGTTATATATACAAGAGAATTGAAAATATACGTTCATAAAAAAGTTATACACAGATATTCATAATAGCCCCAAAGTGGAAAAAAACCATTCGACTGATGACCTGAAATGAAATACTGTAATGGAATATTATTCCATTATCCATTCCATACAATGGAATATTATTCAGCCATAAAAAACGATGAAGTCCGAATGAATGTTATAACATGGACAAATCTTGAAAGCATGCCAGATGAAAGAAGGCAGAACAAAAAGCCACAGATTGTATGATTCTATTTATATGAAGCATCACAAAGAGGCAAATCTATAGAGACAGAAAGTAGACTACTGGTTGTCAGGGGTTGAGAGGGAGAAATTCAGAGGTATGGGGTTTCTTCATAAGGCGATGGAAATATTCTGGTATTAGATAGTGGCGATGTTTGCACAAGATTGTAAATATACTAAAAACCAGCTGGGTGTGGTGGTGCAAGTCTGCAGTCCCAGCTTTGTGAGGCTGAGGTGGGAGGATCACTTGAGCCCAGGTGTTTGAGGCTGCAGTGATCTATGAGTGTGCCACTGGACTCCAGCCTGGGCAAGAGTGAGACTCCATCTCTTAAAAAATATCACTTTACGAAATTATACACTTAAAATTATTAAAATGATATGTTTTATGTTATGGAAATTTAATCTCAATTTAAAAAATTTTAATGCAACACTTTGCATTGAACTTGACAGATTGTAGGCAAATTTGAATATTCAGGTCCTCCGGCTGCTGCTGGAGAATGGATTGCTGAGGGTGGCTCTTGTAGTTTATCTTAAAATCAGAATTTAAAATAAATACATTGATGAGCCCAAGTTAGATTATATTTGACTGTATACCAACAGTCATAAATCATAATTTTAGATTTTTTTTTTTTAGGGTGGAGGGGCCCATGAAGGCAAAAGTGCCTTGGAGACCACTGCAGTCATAATGTGGCTCTGGGTCCATGAGCAGAGGTAAAGTGATGTAGATGCATTTGAGAGCTGTCTAGACGATAAAAATGGATAGGTTTGGTGTTGGATGTGGGGATTACACAGCTGGGTGGTGAATGGCGGTGTCTGCTGCTGAGATGGGAAGTGTCAGGAGAAGACTGAATTTGGGGAACAAGGATGAATTCAGCATGGTCACGCTTAGTCTTACGTGTCTGTGGTGCTGGAGGATGCAAATGGACAACTGTGTGTAAACCCTACTGTGGTCAGGTTAGCAACTTAGCTCTTCACAAATGGGACATGAACATTGCTTTACTAAATGGAAGCTTCTCTTGATATGGCATTCATCATGCTGGAATTATTACCTATCCTACATTTATCATAGTAATCTAAGGTCTGGGAGCTGTTTGGAGAGATCTGAAGAAGCATCATTCTTTTGCTGAAATGTGCAAACTCTACCGGTTCTGATTATATTTTGCAAGATGTGGGGAAAGAAACATGTTGAATTAAAAAATTTTTTTAAAAGAAAGAGAAGAAACACAAAAACAGTTATTCTTCCAGCTCCTTTTTGCACATTTAGGCAGATAATACCATGAATACTGAAACATAAACAACAAATTACATTAAACAAGCCATGCTACGTACGTCTCCATTGGAAACACATTAGAAAATGAAACTCAACAGCTGCCAAATGTACAAAATGATCAGATCAGGAAGAAGTGAATGTCTTTTTGAAGCTCTCCAAAAGGGTTTTACAACTGAAGCATTAAAAAAACAGAGATAATATGCATTTGACAGTGACCTTAGAAACATCTTAAGTATCTTTTGACATCTTCAGTTCATGTTTCAGAAAAAACTTTGTTTCTTCGATTATATCTGATAATGTGGTACATTTTGTAAATTACAGAGAAACCATGGCTTTTGCAAAACGCTTATGTATAGAAAAGATATGGCACGCGATTTAGTCATTTTTGTAATAAAATAAAACCTGACCCAACGTGTCGTAATAAAAGAGCGGCTGAAGTAGACCAGATTAATCTGTCCCCGAGAAATGCCCGACTCATCTTTTTCCTGAAGCATCAGCAGAAGTGTGGTTTTCTTTTGTAAAATTAACTCCACGTTAAGAGTCTTTTATCTTTAAATTTCTTCCTGACAATTATTAATTTGGGAGATCAACCAGAGCCATAAAAATCTCCATGCATTTAGATCTAACCATCGCTTTTATTCCTTTTGACTCTGATGCCTGGGGTAATGGTCAGGCCAAAAACAATTAAGCAGAATGTAGGTCAGTTCACCAGGTGATAAATTTACCCATCCTTTGGATCCTCACTGAAGTTTCTGAGGCTAACACAATGGCAGGTACTATTTTGAGCAGAGATGAAAGAAAAGGATCTTCAAAGAACGTGACTACAGAATGCCCTGCGTGTAGCGAGTACATGCTAGAGAGGCCTGAAGCAAGGGGCGCTCAGCTTCAAGAGAAGCCTGCTGTCCCAGAAGCAGCCAGGAAACTCAGAGGCTCCATCAGCCAACATGGCTCTTTTTAAAAGCAGAAGGAGAGAATGAGTAGTGGAAAAGACTGACTGATTTTTGAGTTTGATTGTTTTGTGGAGAGCACTGGACTGTGAGTCAAGGGCTGGATTCCAGACCCCACCAGGCCCCTGAGCTACTGTGTGTATGTGGCAAGCATTTTGCCTCTCTGGGCCTCAGTTTCCCTCATCTGTTTATGAGGATGTTAGTTGATCTTTCAGGTACACTTCCTAGGCATCCATGAAAATCCTGATGATCTAAGAATCTGCAATACTTTCTATTAGATGTTTATTTTTTTCAGTAGGATAGCAGGCAGAATAATGGCCTCCCAAATATGTTCCCCTCCTAACACCTGGAACCTGGGATATGTTTCCTTACATGACAGAAGGACTTTGCAGATATAATTAAGGATCTTGAGATGGAGAGATGACTCTGAATTATCCTGGGGGTGGGGGAGCAGTGTAATTATAGGGGTCCTCACAAGAGGGAAGCAGGAGTGTCAGGGTTAGAGAGAGAGAAGAGATCTGAAGACACTGAGCTGCTGGCTTTGGAGATAGAAGCCAACACATGCAGCTGGCCTCTGGAAGCTGGAAAGGGTAAGGAAATGGATTCACCCCTAGAGCCTACAGAAGGCAGCTCTGTCACCCCATTCGAGACTTCTGACTTCTAGAATGGTAAAATAAGAAATGTGTGTTGTTATAAGCCTCTTAGTTCATGGTAATTTGTTACAGCAGCACTAAGAAACAGATAGACCTAGCCTGCAAGAACTTGAGTTTCTGTATCTTCCTTTCTGGTAGTGTGGTTAAGTAGTGCAGTAGCAGCTTGGCCTGCTAGAGTCCATCCCTCCTTAAGGAAAGGTTGCTCATTTGCAGGAGAGATCGGAAACCAACTGAGAGGACGAGCAATGGACAATGGAGGGGAACGAAACTCTCAGCCAAAGAAGACATCTTTCTGTTCATCTAAAGCCAGGGAAGTCTATGAAGGTCCCTTCTCTGCAGAAACAGGGGCCCTTAAGTGGGTGATGTGCACTAAAGGCTGACACGGTGAAGGTAGCTCCGTCAACAGTCCTACCTTGCTCAGGTTTGTACAGTATCAGTTGGAACAGGAAGAGCAAAAGCGATAGAAAGGGAACTGTAAACTTGGTGTGGCTGCCACAGGAAACATTCCCATTTGGGGATGAACTTCAGAAATTGTAGACAGACAGAGAGACAGGCAGAGACTATACCTGGTTCATGTATCAGTGTCAGAAAAAGTCTATTCTGGCAGGCGCAGAGTGCATACGGAGATGGCCGACACAAATGGGGAGGAACAGTACAAGGAAATACGAGAAAACGGACCAGACAGGAGAGACATAATAACCTAGTACTACTCACTAAATGACTGCAATAATGCGTTCATGAGAAGGGATCAATGGTTAACACCTGGAAGTATTTTAGTTTTATCACTGTAGTCATTATTTTATAGGTGCATTATATTTAGACACGGAATGCTTCGGTTAACCTCCAGTATAGTTCATTTAGAAGTGCGTGTGCTCTGTTCTTTTCCACTGGCTCAATCTTTTGTATTTATAAAGCTCTGGATCTATTCTGCCCTTTGTTTTGTTTAGTAGAGACATCTTAACCGCATAGACCCAAATAACATGAGTTGTTTTCAAGAAAATGCCCTAATTAGGCAGATGAGGTGAAATGACACCCACCTAAGGGATTAAAACTGTTTTTCTTGTCAGGCTAGTAAGTTTGGCCAAGATTATTTCCAAGGCTGTGTAGAACACTGGGGTGTGTGCAGAAAGCGGGGATGCTGGGGAGAAGTGACTGGCAGGGTGTGGGGAGGAATGTTGCTGCAGAGGGGCAGCAATTGAAGCAAAATCCGAAGTGACTATCAGGTTCTAGCAAAGAAAACAGTCCAGTACTGGGTCGTTACCCACGTGGGCCAGGCAAAGATAGGGCGTCAAATGAAATGGGGCAGAAAGCAGCCAGAAAGAGGAGCGTCTTGAAATACCCTGCAGCAGCCACACCAAGTTTGCAGTTGTATTTCTATTGCTGTTTCTCTTCCTGTTCCAATTGATGCTGTACAAATCTGACCAAGGTTAGGCCTGAAGACGGAGCTACCTTCACTGTGTCAGCCTTAAATGTCTTCACTGAAGATGAAGCTAATGTCACTGTGTCAGCCTTAAATGCAAAGTTAGGCTGCAATGTTGGAGAGTGGACCTTGTACGTGGCCTTTAATTTGGTTCTAGTGTTATATGGTTGTGGGCAGGTTGGGAATACTGAGAGGGCTCAGGGGAAGGGACAAATGATTTTTTAGTTCAGTGTACCAACACATGCGGTGATCACAGAACAGGTGTTCAGTAGTAACTTGTTGATGGATAATACACCTGAATAACAGAAAGCCAGCTTAGGGTGTGTCCAAATTCATTGAGTTGGTTTGAGACAACAGGGCAGAGGCCCAAGGAAGATCTCTAGCTAAGGATTTCTTGAAACCCACCTGGCCTAATGCACTAAATAATTAAACAGTCCTGTGTACCAGCTGTGGCTGTCAAAGAAACAATTTTTAATGGTGTTGCACAGGAACTGTCAAGGCTAATGGCATTCACAAATCTTCCCGAGAGTATCCCACCAACTCTTGTTCTAGCAAAGAAGACTCCACACTCCCTATTTCCTGCATGGCCACAGTGTCTGGAATAACATGGCCCCAGGGAAGAAGGGCCCACCAAGAGAACTCAGATTGCTCACCCACCCAGGCTTTGGACAGACAGACAGGAAGTATTCATCTATTGAAGGCAACACTTGGCAGAGTGTATCGGAGGGAAGCAAAGATTTCTGGAGAAATCAATTGATATTGAGTCAACATTTGAAAGTGCTTAGTGAAAGGGCTTAAGCAAAGCCTACAATTTGTTAGTAAGAAGAGCCTTGATTCAAGGAGGCATTCCAGAGCAGACTGCGTGCTTACACAGGACAAGGAGTGCATTTGGGATTATTTACATAGCCATCAGACGCTTGCAGGACATCAGTGAAATGATCGGAAAAGGAATGTCAGAGTCTACCCTAAATTGCTTAGATTCTTCTATTGTATGTAAACTATTCTATTGTATGTGTAGTAAATTCCATTGTTGTTACTGCGTAAGTCTTTGTTAATTGAGTCTTTTTGTTGGTTTCATGAAATGCTGAGTAGAAGTGCTCCTGGTATTGATAAATATAGACTCCTAAACTGTGGGTGCTGCGGACTCTCAGATTCACTAGTCTACTCTTTAAGTGGATGCTGCATTCTCAGGGAGGCACTGTCATACAGTGCCATAGCACAAAAACTTGGGATGCAGAGAACTTTGATCCATGGTTGTCCCTCCCTCTTCATAGCTTTGTAATGCTGGGTGGTGCCTTCACTTCTCCATGCTTCAGTTTTCTCACTCTTAAAAGGGCAGCTGATATAGTGCCGCCCTCTGGGATGCCTATGAGGAAAAGCTCAGTAGAGGCATACAAAATTCCAAGGAAAGTATGTGGCCAGCTTAAAAGAGCCACTCACTGTTTCCTCACTGTTTTAAATAACTAGCCTGAACATGGGTTGTTTCTGCGTTAGTGTTCCATGTGATAATCAGGTCACCGTAAGAAGTTGTGAGTTCAGGCCGGGTGTAGTGGTTCACACTTGCAATCCCAGCACTTTGGAAGGCTGAGGGAGGTGGATCACCTGAGGTCAGGAATTCGAGTCCAGCCTGGCCAACATGGTGAAACCCCATCTCTACTAAAAATACAAAAAATTAGCTGGGTGTTGTGGGGGACACCTGTAATCCCAGCTACTTGGGAGGCTGAGGTAGGAGAATCACTTGAACCCAGGAGGCAGAGGTTGAAGTGAGCTGAGATCGTGCCACTGCACTCCAGCCCGGACAACAAGAGGGAAACTCTGTCTCAAAAAAAAAAAACAAAAAAAAAAAACAGTTGTGAGTTCAGAATCCTACTCCAGAATGGTTGCTTTGTGGAAGAGTTGAGCATGACAATGGAGCCATAACTACCAGATACTCAGTAAGCCTTAAACACCTGTCCCTCTGCTTTCATGGCTTGGTAGCTTTCAGCAAGTTCTCTGGCAAAAGCTGCCCCTATTTTGTAGGAGAGGCTTAAACTACCTCCTCATCCTCTGCAGAGCCAGAGCATGCCCTTGGGTCTGTGGAGTGATTAAATATGGAAAATCCAGGAAGGAAAATAATTCTTTTCTTTCTCACCATTGTGAAGACACTGCAGGTGACTTCCCAAATGCAAAAGGGAGCTGATGTCCATCCTTCGGCCCTGCTGACAATGTCAACAATCCTCAGGAGTACAGTGTTCACCTCCCAAGGAAGATGCTGTCCTTTACAGACCAACGGAGCCCACTGGCTGTGAGGACAGGACACTCCCAAGCTGCGGACAGCGTCCAGCGCTCTGTGACGGGCAGAACACTTAGCTTTCCATCCCCCTACCCTAATTTTGTCTCAAACAGGCCTTATCCTGCTCTTGCAGAGCTGGATGCTGACTTCCTCTTCAGTGACCCTCCAGGAGTGCCTTGTTTGTGTCTCTCTCCCTTCTGGCAGTGGAGTCCCACGTGTACTCACAGCCAGGTGGGGCCACCAGAGGGAAGACAGCAACAGCCCTGGCAGACAGGAAGGGCCAGCTCTGCTTCCTGGGGAAGACTGTTCCTTCCTTGAGAACTCTTCTGAAAGATGGTGCATTCTGTCTTCTAGAAAGCAGTAGAGCTTAGCCAAAACATGGGAACTTTTCACTTTTTGTCTCCGTGGGGCTAATGGGCTTGAGTAGGAAGAGGCAGATGTGGTGAAGCTCAGCATCAGCCTGGCTTATCCAGGGCAGCTCTGGCTGCCCCAAGGGCCTGTTCGCTGACTCTCCCCTCTCTCTGCCACTGCCAAACCCACCCCTTTCATTTCAATAACTCCTTAGAACTCACCAAGCAGCTTCAAAATTCTTACCTCATTTAGCCTGCAGATGATCTTGTGGACATGGAAAGAGAAAAGAATAGTTACTGCATCAATTACACCTCACACTCGTGCTAGGAACATGCACCAGAAAAGAACAGTTAATATGCACTCAGTATTCCCCATACGCCAAGCATTGCTCTAAATGCTTCTCAATATATTTTTTTCTTGCTCCTGACAACAACCCAGTGAAGAAGTATAAGTATCATTATCCAGCCCCACCCATTTATTTATTTATTTATTTATTTATTTATGTTTGAGACAGAGTCTCACTCTGTCGTCCAGGCTAGAGTGCAGTGCATGATCTTGGCTCACCACAAACTTGGCCTCACGGGTTCAATAGATTCCCCTGCCTCAGCCTCCCAAGTCACTGGGAATAAGGCATGTACCACCATGCCCGGCTAATTTTTGTATTTTTAGTAGAGATGGGGTTTCACCATGTTGGCCAGGCTGGTCTCAAACTCCTGACCTCAAGAGATCAATCTGCCTTGGCCTCCCAGAGTGCTGGGATTACAAGTGTAAGCCACCACACCCAGCCCATTATCCCCTTTCTATAGATGAGAAAACTGAGGCCCTTAGAGTTTGAATCACTTATCCAAGGCAACTCAGCAAGCAGGTGTCCAAGTATGATTTGTTCTTTGTTGTTACAATAATGCATCTCTTAAACAGGGTTTCAAAGAACCTTTTTTTGAACTCAGAATTTCAAAGAATTACAAGTTGGTGATATAGGAAATCATTATTCACATTGTACAGATGAACATCTAAGTGCCTTTCAATCAATCATAATCTTGGTTTATGGCTCACTTTCAGTATTGGTTTCAAGTATATCTTCATGTATTCATTCATTTATTTACTTTTATTTGATCAGCAGCTGTAATCTTAGCACCCGGGGTAAAACTACGACCTTGACAATGACTTTTATTATGTCACTATCTCAGGACAGCTCATATCTCTTCCACTACCCAAGGAAAAGGCAGCCTTAACCCTGTGTTCCTAATTTTGTTCCTTTAAGCTTTATATAGTTTTATCACATCTGTATAAATTTCTAAAATGTATATTTTTAAATTTAGGGGATTTTTTTCTTAATATAAAAAGATACAAAGCTGTAATAAAATAAAAGAAAGGAGAGAAAAAGGCCTTTTCCAGGAGGCACTAACTTGCGACCAACACTAGGTAAAGCTCAAAGGGAATCTGGTTTCATGGCTACATATTTATAGAATTATTTTTTACTGAAAATTGTTTTTCAAATATCTTGGGAAGCCACTGTGGGAGACTTCAGATGAGTGGGAAGGAAAGCAACTCATGTCTCAGTGAAATTTTTATTAATCGAGAATTACTGTTGAGAATTTGGAAGACCTTATGTAAGATTGAGAAGGGAAAAATTGAAACATTCACATGAGGGCTCCATTTGAAAGTTTGAAAGGGCTTGAAAAGACATGTTAAAAATAATTCAAAAAAAGAGAGAAAAGGTAATTGCCAGATATGGAGGCTTTTTATATGGCCAGGGTGATAAAACAGGCTGGTTATTAACCTGGCAGGTAGAAAGAAAACCCATTGATGGTAATTGGGGAAATTAGTGCTCAGGATGTAATTCTTCCACTTCCACCATTCTTTGGAGGAAATAAATGCTTTATTGAAGCGATTCCATGAGAATCTTTACAATTTCTTGGAAGAGTTGGTGATTCAAGAGGCTTTTGTGACTGCAAAACAATTATTTAAATCATTTCCTGAGGAAAGAAGTTTGGAAGAAGGTAAAAATAATTAATGCCAGTTTAGCTATTAATGTGGGAATCACGGGGACTTAAAGAAATGTTTACCAGCTGCACTCTACTTTCTGTGGCTCAAAAAACAATGTCACATCTTGGCAAACTTGAGAGCTGAGTTTCATGGTGGAAAATAGGAACTATCCTCTTCCAAGTTCAATACCATGATGTGATTCTAGGAATGTTGCAAGAGATAGAACATCGTGTGTCAGGGCTTATGGTAGGAAAAGAACTAACAACCAAGAAAATAGAACCTGAGTCAACTACATTTCCCTTCCTGAAGGAATTGTATTGGGAGATAGAGTTGTTTGTTGTTGTTGAGACAGAGTCTCGCTCTGTTGCCCAGGCTGGAGTGCAGTGGCATGATCTCAGCTCATTACCACCTCTGCCTCCCGGGTTCAAGTTATTCTCCTGCCTCAGCCTCCTGAGTAGCTGGGATTACAGGTACCTGCCACCAAGCCTGGCTAATTTTTCCATCTTTAGTAGAGACGGGGATTTCACCATGTTGGTCAGGCTGGTCTCACTCTCCTGACCTCAAGGGATCTGCCCGCCTCGGCCTCCCAAAGTGCTGGGATTACAGGCGTGAGCCACTGTGCCTGGCAGAGATTTGTGTTTACTAATGGTTTGTTGGTCGGTGCTTTGAGTCTAACCATTTTGTACTTCGGTGTCCTACTTCAGGAGAGAATCTGGGCTCATGACAGTGAACAGTGGAGAAGCAAAGTCATTTTAGTGCAGGACTTTAGTAGAGTGAATATGCAATAGTATAAAGCGGACTGAACACTTCTGAGAAACGGTAACACAAACCATGGCTGGACTGGATTTATGTGATTTCTTAGGTATGTGAAATAAGTAATTGTGACTTCACAAGCTCATTGCGTTAAGTCACAGAGTTTTCACTCTGGACACAAAATGTAGATTATCATGATTTTTTTTTTTTTAAACAAATGCTGCCTGAATTATGAGCATTTGTAACTTTGCTTAGCTTTTAAAGAGCCCATTCCTAATTTTCTGTTATACAGAAAACAACGATATGCATGGTTGGTATTTTTTTAGTATGAAGTGCATACTGCCAGGTTCTTTTGCATTAAATACTAGGATGTTTTCCTTTTCATATCAGTCTGCCCTTGTCTAATCTTTTCAGTGGCACAATATTCTTGTGTGTGTGTGTGTGTGTGTGTGTGTATGTTTGAGAGTGTGTGTGACATCATGCCTACTTGTAGAGTGATAAATTAGGTGTCACTTTGAAGTAGTCACAAGGTATCATGTTAGTAGTTTGCATTAAGTTGCCAGTTAATTAAATAACCTCTGTCTTTTACTGCAAAAAACTTGAGCCTTATTAAGTTAGAAAATTTACAACCAATAGCATAATCAATAAAACATTAATAAACATGTCACCCCTGACAAACCTTTTGTATTGATTTTCACATTCTTACAAAGCTTGCCCATAGCCTGAAATTTAAAAAAAAACCACCACCAATAAAATGGGTGTAACATTAGCCAAATAAGCCATTCCATAAGGCACTTTTGAAACTTTTATAGTTGCTATTGGTTCTAATTATCTGGAAGTCTGCTTTCGTAATGGCTTCACTGCTGACAGAGTTTAATTCTGGAGTTCACTAGTGAGAGATAGAACTAATAATAGTAGGATGTCACTGTAACCTTCATTCATAGGTGACTGCAGATTAAGGGAAGAATCAAGACAATTTTCTTGCTAATCCAAATAGCAACCACAGCTTCGGCCTTAGTCGTTTGAATTTTCAGGAGGCTATAATTATTTTCCATCTGAAATATCCAAATGACAGCTTTATGTTTCTACGTCTGCATGTGGAGACATCCATTTTTTGGACTAAGTGTTGGGGAGTTGGGTTTGAAGAGATACTGGGAGTGACTGACAAGTGGTTTCTCCTGCATGGTCCCTAAGTCAGCCAGTGAGAGCAACAAAGGTATTCCTGAACATGCACGTGAAAAGTCTGCATCACTCTATGAAAAATTTGTGAGTTTGCAGTTGAGCGATCGAAGGCTGCTTAGGAAGGCTCGAAGAAGGATTCTGTCTTGTGTCTCCCCTTGTACTGTTATTCCAGCAGACGGGGTGCCATGTGGATGTGATGCCTACTTTCCTGGAAGAGGCAGCCCGTGGGCGATTAGGCACCTCCCACCCCATGTACACTCAAGAAGCTGCATTGCAGATTCTCTGCTTAGTCCTGACTCTAGAAATGCATCAGAGGGCAGACTCACTGCCTTTGGCAAGTAGTGGAAACGATTTACCCTCCTGGCAGTTCAGTTTCCCATTTAGAAGAAAGCCTCTATTTTGGAGGAAAAAAAAAT